>NC_089648.1:112357401-112657401 GCF_037042795.1 Molothrus aeneus | reverse complement strand
GTGTTTGTGTAATAGCAGCCCATTGGATGAAAGTATCCACAGTGCAGCAGAATTAAGGAGAGGTGATAGGTTAGAAAAACAAAATAAACTTTGTGACAACTTTCCATTGGGTTAGAATGTAATATATTGCTTTGTATTGAAGAAACTTGTGACTGCTTTGAGCTACGGCCGACCATTTACTCCTTTAAAATCTGACAGCCTTTGAGGCCGATGTTCATCTGAGTAATAAATTGCTTTTAGCCTGGCAGTAGTCCCATCCCTTCTGTGAGGCTTTGATAATAGACAGCAACAAGAGGAACGGAAAACCAGCAACCAAACCCAGCCTTTTCTCACCCATCCGGTCATTTCCCTTTGGTGCAGTTACACCCAGCACCAGCAGGGAGCGCTGTTGGCTCAGGTCGGGGCAGAGCGGCTGCAGTGACGCCCCCGCGGCTCCAGGGGGCGCTGCTGGCTCCCGGCGAGGCAGAGGGGCCACGATGGCTCCCCCGGGCTCCAGGGGTGCTTGGAGTGGGCTCGGGAACCTCCAGAGGAGGTGGTGGGAGATGGTGATTGGGATCTCAGGCAAGGGGAAAAGAGGGGAGATGGTCACGTGTGGTGTGGGCATAGGGTACCTGTCTTTCCTACAGTGAAAAACGCTATTTACTTTTGTTAAATTTTTGAAAGTTTAATAGCAATTAAAATTGGGACAGTAAAAATTAGGATAATAAAAATCAGAATAATAAAAGAGAGTAAGAGACAATAAAAAGGAAATAATTATGGGTGTCTGGATGTTTGGTGTTTTGCTGAAAGGCACACTTTGCTAATAAAGGATTACTCTTTAAAAGTAATAGTTTATTGTATATTCATGTATCTTATATATGATTTAAACATTCTTTTCAAATTAGGGTGCTTTTGTTTATTTTGCCTCCCCTCCCACCCCCCCACCCCCCCCAATCTTGTAAATTCACTTATTTGGATTTTGGAAATTTGACTTTCCTCAATAAGGAGGTAATAATTATTTTCTTGGGATTTTGGTGTCACTGTTTTTTTTATCTAGATAGGATAATGTGAAGAATTTCTTGGTTATCTTTTTAAATTTTTGAGTTATAAAAAGTATCTTATATAGTTTCAATTTTAATATTATGCTACAGCTTAAAAACTATATTTACTACACTACTTAAAAGAGATTAACACAGCACTACTTAAAAGAGATTAACATAGTATAACTTTCCAACATAACACATACAGTATTCATTTCAACATCTCTGAAAAGCCAATACATATAATATGTATTTTTCACACCGGTGTCCCCTGCCTGTCTGCAGCACACAGAGCTGGAGTCGCCCCCAGCTGTGGCTCCCCTGAGCACAAAGGAGACACAGAGCAGTCCAAATCAAATCCTTTATTAGCAGAGTGTGAAAGAAACACCAATCACTTGTTTTAAAAAATCAAAAAGTTTAACAGTAATAAAACAGCTATGAAAATAGTAATAACAAATTAGAGCAATAAGCATTTGGATAATCAGAGTAGGACAATCGAAGACAATAAAAAGCAAAGAGTTACAGACGTCTGGGTACGTTTTCCTCCTTCTGCCAAGCAAAAGCACACCTCAATAACAAAGGATTAATCCTTAAAAGCAATAGCCTATTGCATATTCATATATCTCATACATGATGCAAAAATTATTTTCAAACAAAGGGTCTTTTCTGGTTATTGTCAACTACACCCCTACATCTTGTAAATCAATTGTCTTGATCCCTCAAAGTCTGGTTCTTCCCGATAAGGGGGCAATAATTCTTCTCTTGTGATTTTTGGTGTCTTGTTGCTGTTATCTCTGCGAATAATTTCTTGATTCTCTTATCCATTCCTTGAGCTACTTAGAAAAGTATCTTCCATCACATAGTTTCTATTTTATATTATGCTATAGCCTAAAATTTATACTTACCACAGTACTTCAAAGAGATTAATACAGCATAACTTTCCAACCTAACACATGTAACATTGATTTTAATATCTGCAAAGAGCCAAGCGTACAATATGCATTTTTCACAGAGAGCCTGCAGGGGATGAGGCTGAAGCAGCCCTTCAGCAGCTCTCCAGAAGGGCCTGGCCCTCGCTTGGCCCAGCGGGGTTGCAGCACCTGCGCAGCAAAAGCCCCCACGGCTCCCTGGGGCAGAGGCAGCGGGTGCCACCTTCTGCAGAGCACAGCTCTGGTGGCACCAGCCTGCCTGGGCAGCACAGCCCTGCCCCGAGGGCTGCTGCGGAAGGTGCTGGCTGACAGGATTCTCCACATGGGGCACTCCAAAGGCTTTTGCTCAGCAGAGAGGCCAAGGGCAGGAGCAGCTCCTGCTGGGGCTGAGGGCTGGAGGAAAGGGCAGCAGCCCCAGGCAGCTGAGCAGGAGCGGCTGCCCCGGACAGAGACACAGCACCCCTGAGACAGGGAGTGAAAGCACTGCCTGAGCCCCAGGGCAGTGGTGTCGCTGCTTTCCTGAGCCCGCAGGCACAACGGCTCCTGCTGGGAGAACGGCCTCAGCTGATCCAGGAGGCTGCAATGAGGGAGGGAAGGATGACACCCAGAAGCCAAGCAGCCCAGCTTGCAGCCAGCGTGGAGCTGGCCTCAGGCCCTGCAGCCCTTTCTCCCAGCAGGGCAGCTCCTTGCTGCAGGAAAACTGCCCCTGGGGCACTGTCCCTTCTTGTCTCACAGCAGCTGATCCAAGGGGTGCTTTGAGTGCTGCCTTTGCCCCGTCCCTGCCCTCGGGCTCAGGATGGCCACAAGGCTGATGGCTCCAAGGATGGGTTTGGTTTGGCTCTAGGACAAAGCTGAGGGGAATGCTTATGGCAAACAGGCAAGAGGATTCTGGCTTTACCACAAAGGAATGAGTTAATGAGCAAAGGCTGCAGTTATGTACCTTATTTAATGAAATTTGGGAAGGATTGGGAACTATAGTTTCTACGTGGCATGAGAGGTATGAGAGGGTCCTAATGTGATTTTATTTTGTGAAGAATGTCATAAAAAGCTGTTTGAATTGTCAAATACCTCTTGCTCCTTCTTTTCTGTGGACATGGGCTATACTTGTCAAGATCAGACAGTACTTCCTGCTTGGTAAAACTCCCCCATGCCTCAGGGATTTCTCCTTTGCCCTGAAATTTCCCATTATACAAAGCTTCCAGCTGTGTCCTGAAATGAGACACAAACCACTTCCAGTACGCCTGCATGGATAGATTAGGGAGAATGTTCCAATTGGAAAAAGGAGGTCCTGCATCCCGGTATTTCTTGTAGGGGATCAATTTGGTGCTATCAAACGTGAATTTGAGTTTAGTTGTAACAAGGCTGGAACAAATATCAATGACTAGCTGGTCTGTCCCAGGCCACGTCGCTCCCATCAAAGCTCGTGGGCGATGGAAGACCAGCTGATGGTCTCCATCATGATTCTGCATTGTGTTTGTGCAGACAGCGCCACAAAAGGGACACTGCTCCCAGCACCCTGCAAAATGCTCCACCAGGATGCTGTGAGGCTGCCTTGGAAATGAGCTCAGGTCAGCAGCAGCCAATTCTTTCTTGAGCCTTTCCCTCAGGTCATACAGAGCTTCTGCCATGGCACTGCTCAGGAACTCAATGTCTGTGACCTCCTGGTGCTCGATGCCCTTCAGGTCACTTCTGGGCAAGTTGAGCACCTCTGACAGTTCCCTGCAAAACACATCCAGCCAGAGAGAGGCTTTGTCTTCTCTGTCTTCTCTGTCTTTGACAATTTGGGTTGATAAAGAAACAGCTGACAAGATGTTTCGATAGAGAATATCAAGGGAGGAATCTAAAAACATCCCCAACATCCTGCTCCCATCTAAACAGTGACTCCTAACTCGTGTCTCAATGTAACTCTGAAAAAACTTTTTTGGAGACGAAAGGTACTCCTTGAAATACTCAAAATTTTCCTGTTCTGCCAGGTATCTCAGGATGCAAACTTCCAGATTGGCTCTGCTGCCCTGGAAATCTGGGAATTTACCCTGCATGTCCTCAGCGATGGCTTTAGCTGACCACTCATAGACTGCACGGCAAAGAGCTGGTTCAATCTTGTCACAAAGGAGAACAGCAAATGTTGTGACAGAAGTGGCTCCTTGGCAGGAAATCTGGAAACATTGGAAGAAATCTTCTCTCTTGCTGCTCAGGTACACAGCTGGGTCATTTGCCTTTTGGAATGCTTCGTGCATGGCTTTAAACCTTTCTGCTGCTATTTTGCACAGATAGATCGACAAATCTATGCTGTAATCTCTGTTAAAACTACATTTCCCATTGCTGGGGACAGAGTTGACACCTTTCTTGTACTTCATTGAGTATTTCATGAATAAAATTTCGACTGTAATCGCGTTTCTCCTCCTCCTTCTTAGCAATGTTTGCCATCACACATGCTATAATCTTGTCTGTGATGTGTTGAAAGTTGATCACATCAGCATTGGAAAGGCTCCTGGGATCTGTGAAAAAGACGAAATACTTTTTCTTCATTATATATTTCTCTGGATCAAAAGAAAATCCTCCGCCTTTGGAAACAGACGTGATCCGTTCAAGGACATCTGGCTCCTTAAAGTGCTCTACAAGGACACCTTCGATTTCTGCATCGATATCCACCCGTTCTGGAGGACGAGCAGCACGGGAGACTTTGGCAATCCACTCATTCCAGACAAGAGTAAAGTTGTCCTTCAGTTCTCTCTCACTGAGGCTCTTCCCCTTCAGAGTCACAGCCAGCTCCCGACTCCTTTTCAGGAGCGCAACTTCATATTCCAACTTCCTTGCATCCAGTTTCTTCTGCTCCTTCTGTAGCTCAATGAGATTCTCACATTTCTTTTTTGTTTCATGAAGAAGAGTCTCTTTGAGTTCTTTCAGCTTCAGCTCTGTGCTTGATTTCCACTGGACCAGTATCTCCCGGTCTTTGTCTTCCCTGAAATACTCTTCCACTTTTTTCTCAATGGCATCACTTGTCTCTTTCACCAGCCCTTCAAGGTATTCTCTGGTGACATTCTGCAAGTCCCCATTCCGAATTTTGTTGTCCAGTCTCATTTGTACATCTAAGATGTGTTTCCTCAACACCCAGGTCCACTGACTAAAGGCATTTTCCAGTTTCCTGTACACAACAATCTCCAGGGAATTCTTGAAGCTGAAAACAAAGTTTTCATTCAGCAAAGCATTCCAGAGGTCACTAACACGATCTTTCAGGCTCGAGAGCCTCAAAATGCTGCTCTGTGACTGCTTCTTGGCAGCCTGGAGGATTTTGCTCTTGAGTTGCTGGACGTTCTGGCTGTAGTTGGGGTTGGGTGGTGCCATTGGGGGGTTTCCTTCCCACAGGTGAGCAAAGTAGTGAATGTGGGTGTTCACATCAAAGCCAATGACATCGCTGAAGGAGGAGATGTCACAGAATTCCTGCTGAGCAGCTATCACGGTCATTTCATCCAGCTTTTCCTGCAAGCGCCTTTGTCCTTCCATGTTCTGCTCCTTGGCAGTTGCTTCTCCCACGTTTTGGTGGACAAAGAGGCAGCTTGGGGAAAGATTGACTTTCTTCATCCTCAGGAAAGCCTGCACAGCGATCTGGAGAACATCTTGCATTTCTGATGGATTTTCTCCAAAGATATTGATCACAGTCAAGTTGCCGACACCAATGACAAAGGTGGCCAGCTCATTGTCATGGTTCAGGGACTGTTTATTGGCCATCTCGATGACACGGAGTCCCTCTGTGTCAACCACCAGCACAAAATCAAAGCCCAAGTCTTGCTGCAGCTCCTCGCCCACTGGGATGAGCTGCATGAAGGCTCCGCGAGTGCATCTCCCTGCGCTGACGTTGAACTGCAGACCAAACATGGCATTCAGCAGGGTGGACTTGCCTGTGCTCTGGATGCCGAGCACGGAGAGCACAAACACTCGTTTGTCCCCCAGCCTCTCAATTAAGCTGTCAAAGATTGCTCCCACCCAGCGCAAGGGCAGGTAAGAAGCATCCCCATCCATCAGCTCCACGGGGTACCCTGAAACCATCAGCTCTACTGCAATTTCCGGAAATTTGACAAAATCGTCATTCTTGGAGTTCAATAATTCCAGAGCTTCATAAATCTGCCCTACCTCTCTCAGAAGGTGCTCCAGGCCAATGGATGAATCGTTGATTTCATCAGAGAGGGCATCCAAGCGACTCAGCATCTCATCATTGCCACTGGTTTTCTTCTTGTCTTTCTTTCTTGACAGGATTTTAGACCATAACTCGTGATAGTCCCTCCTCAGTTCTTCAAGGCGACCACAAGACAGCTCATCCATAAAGACCTTCATCCACTGCAGGAAGTATTTCTTGGTATCTGCTGGCTGGGCCTGGAGAAACTCAAGGAATGATTTCATCAGTGGGTTGAGAGGGAAAGCTCGCCCAAGTTGCTTTCTTCTTATTGCTTTCTTCTCATTTTCAATTTGGCTCCGATGATGCTCAACGCTCTTGTTCCTCTTCTCCTGCAAGCGAGTGAGTTCTTTGTCCTTTTGGCACCACTGGTACCACAGTTTTCCTTGAAGTGGCAGCAGCTTGGATTTGATCTCAGACAGCTTCTTTTTCTTCAGAAGCTCCACCAGCTCCTTTGCCTTTGCTTTGGCTGTCACACACGCGGGTTGATCTGCATCCACTACAAATCCGTGCTGGCGAGCTTTGTCCACGCAGGCCTCCAGGCTGAACCATGGATTAGAACCTTCCAGGAGATTCCCAATTGTCTTGGTCAGCTCGTCCATCAGTTCTGCTTCGTTTCTGTTCTTGATCCCTATTTTTATGTTTTTGCTGTCTTTTCCAGCTGCAATGTTTTCCTTTTCTGTGAGAAGACAAACCAAAGGCCTTTGTGACTGCCACAGGCCCTGCAGAAGCTTTTTCCCCCTGTTGTCCATGTGCTCCCAATCGGACACGAGAGCCACGTTGACAGCAGATATCTCCTGCAGGAACTGCAGCTGTGCTCCGTGATCCCTGGCGTCTCCACGCAGGTTACAGAAAGCCACGCAGCGCTCAAAGGTGTCATTGGGGCTTCCACCGGGGCAGTACCAGGCGATCTCCACCAGCCCTTCCCTCAGCAAACACTCTCTGGTGCTGCCTCTGCAGTGGCGGTGGAAGAAAGTGTCGTGTTTGCGTTTGCTGAGCAGAGCGTTCAGGAGCTGGGACTTGGAAGAGGAGGCCGAGCTGCCAATGCGGATGAAGGACACGATGGGTGTCTGTGCCTGAAAGATGAGTTTGTTGCTGAAACTCTTTGCTTGGGCCTGCTTTCCTGACTTGTCCACCTCTTTCCAGCTCCTTTGGATTTGGCTGAGGGTGTAGAGCGGGAACTCGATGCGTGAAGTGCTTGGGTTGGGCACCAGGAGAGGCAGCGCCAGTTGGCAGAACGCCAGCTTGGTTGCCAGGGACTGTCTCAGGAAGTCATCAGCACAATGGAAAACGGCCATCTGCAGGTCCATGGGGTGCACATGGCTGTCCCTGCTTGCATGTTCATGGGCTGCTTCCTCCAAATCATCAAAAAACTGTTCAAAGGTGTCTGAGCGTTTGCGGTCTTTGATTGTGGTTTGTGGTAGGGCTAAAAGTTTTGGGTTGCTGTCATCCCAGCAAGTCAGGTATCTCACCTGGTAATCCACAGTTAACAGCTTTTGCAAGAAGTACAATGGCAGTTCCTTGTCCTGGCTGGGCTGGCCGTCCTGCAGAGATGTCTTGCAGATGGTGCGGAAATCTCCCATCCCCATTTTCCTTGGATAGTGACTTTCCAGTCCAAGGCGCTTGAGCAACTGGAGGAACTCCTGGTTTGCAATGGCTTCACTTTCTTTGGATTCACTGCTGTCTGACTTGGATTGGGACTGACTGGGGGGCTCTGGTGTTGAAAAAGTGTCTTCCAGATCTCTGAGTATGTTCTGCATCCTCTGTTCATCCCATTTGTCATCCAAGCACGCATTGATCAAGGAGTCCAAGTCACGTTCCAGCCTCTCCCAGTCTTCGTCTCCACTGTGCTTTTGGAGGAGATTCTTTATCCGTGGGGACCACAAGCCTTTCATGTGATCTTCCATGAAAACTAAACGCTCCCTTTTCTGCTCAGGGGACAGCTTTTGACATTCTGGTGTCACAGTCAGACCCGTCAGCAGGAGGGATGCCTCAGCTCTGTCCGCATCTTGCTCCTTCAGGTTCATGTACTCCTCATGTGCTGCTTCCATTTCCTTGGCCATGTACTGAATTTCTGGGTGTCCAAGGAGGTGCTGAAAATTGCTGCTTTCCACCTGGTAGCCTGTGCTGGTCACAATCAAGAGCACCAACAGTTCCATGTCCTTCTGAGCCTGTTCCTGGAGAGACTGGAGTAAGGAATAAATGGCCAGGCTGCTGGTCAGGGTGGCTTCTATCTTTGCTTCATGAACGTCAGAAGCAGAGCTTCCTGGTGCGTAGGTGACAGCATGGATGTGCTCCTTCATTTGCTGCAGTGTTTTGATGAGCTCTTGAAGCTCAGAGACTTTGGGAGATCTGGGAAGCGGGTGCTCAGTCTGGAAGACCCATTGCATAATGAAGGAAGCCTCAGGGAAGTCCTTGACAGAGTAGATATGAGGATTCAGGAGGCTCCTCAACATTACCTTGATAGTGGTGGTGTTTTCTGGAGCTGACTCCTGGCAGCTCCGCACGGTGTTCACCAGGAAGTCCTGCAGGGCTTTGTCTGACAGGCACACGTTGATCCACACACTGGGGTTCCTGGTTTTTGCACTCAAATAATCTTTTAGCTCCATCAGCATGAACAGCTTCTCTTCATCCACTGTCACCTCCCAGGCCTTCACAGTCCCCATGAAATCTCTGGCCTCTTGCACTGCACTGCCCAGTTCCTCTCCAAAAGTCATGCCAAGGCTCTGATTCGTCAGCACTTTGTACCCAGCCCTGAGGGCTCTGCTCATCTGACCAACAGACTTAAAATCCCCACAGTGATTGCACAGGATAATGTCCCACACTGGGATCAGCTCAAAGCCACGGTCGATAACGCACCACGTTGTGTTATCAGACATGAGCCCTGTTTTCCACTGAGGAAGGGAAGCTGTGTCTGCTGGGCCGCCTGTGTTGACCACGTAGAGCTGAATTGCTGTATGAGAACTCTCTCCGGCTCTCCCCAGGACAGAAGCCTGTGAGCTGGATTTGGAAACATCCAGGGTCCCTTCTACACTGGCCCCGAAGCCACCCCAGCTGGCCCCAACAAAGCTGTTCAGTGCTTCAGACGTTTGTCGCTTCATCTCTTCGCGCTGCTCAGCCCGGAATCCTTCTGTAGACGCCTTCCACCAGAATATCCCCCCAAAGTGGAGGGGACCCTGGTTTATGTGGGACCCAAACCTGCTGAAGAAGCTCTCACACTTCTTCACCAAGGTGGGGCTGTCTTCTTCCTGACTGAAGCTCAAAAGCTGCTCCATGTCTTGCAGCTCCCGCAGAGCGGCATCCGAGAGGCGAAGCTGATGCCTTTGGAAGTAGCAGGAGGCCAGAGGGATGTACTGGTACTTGGTGGTGCAAAAGTAGCTCTGCTCAGAGCGGGACTGGTGGGTGTCCTGTGACTGCAAGGAGCCGCTGTGATCTACACTCCCTCCCAGATTAATCCCCCAGAATGAGGATTTGGCAGAAACGCTCATGCTGAACCCCAGCTGCTCCATGGATTTGGTGAAAGTGGATTCTGCTGCAGAGGAGGAGAACTCCTTCCTCTCAAGCAGCGATCCTTGCTCGGGACCGGCGAGCTGGAATCCCTCAGGAACCCTGAGGAGCTGCTCTCGCTTTGCCAGCACATCTTCAGGTCTGCTGGTTCTGTAGATGCCCTGCAGGGCCAGTCCCGCTGACGCCCGCCTCAGCACCTCCGTGTCAGGGATGTTCTCCCTCCTGCCTGCTGACAGCTCCTGCCGCTCCAGCTGCTTCTGGATGCTCTCCAGCATATCTGCCAAGGGTTTCTTTGGTGGTGGCCAGAACTCTTTGGGAATCTCCATGGCTTGCCACAGAGTCTCTGCTTTCTCCCTCAGAGCATCCTGGCTGTGGCTGCGGCTGTTGAGCATTTCTGTCAGATCCTTCAGAGCTTGTTTGGCCTCTTCCTGTCTTTGCTTTGTCTTCTCCAAGTGCTCCTTCTGCACCTCTTTAATGGTCATTTTGTCATCTTTTATTTTCAGGAGTTTCTGGAGTGCCTTTTTCTCCCAGGGGTGCTGTACCTCACACTCCAGCCTGAGGTAGTCTTCGTATTCCAGATGTTGCAGGGCTTCTCTGCACTTGATTCCCAGGATCTGTGAAGCTTTGGGCAGCCAGTATCCAGCATCCAGCCCTTCCTTCTGGAATGCCTCTGCCAGGAGCTGTGTCTTTGTATCCTCCTCCTGTGCGTCCTCCTGTGAAGCCATGGCTGTGGAGGAAAAAGAGACTTTCCCTTGAAATGGAGGTCTTGGGAGTTCACTTATGTGAGCAATATGAATTAAGCCTTTAAGTTTTAGCTTGTAGAATTTTAACCTTTCACTTAAGTAACCTCTGCCATGGTACAATGGGCAGAGGAAAACGCAAATTTTTGAAGCTTCTTGTGATAAAGAACAATACTGGGAGAAGACCAAGGAATGGAAGAAAACTAGCTAAAAGAGCTCCTCTGTCTCCAAGCTGATCAAAATCTACAGACATACTCAGATGAGCAGCAAGGGACCACCGTGGGCACGCAGAGGGGAAAAGTTCAACAGGTCAGTCATGAGGAAGACCACGGCCTTCAGACTCAGAGCGCACCAGCAGAACCCCGTGTGACCACCACCATGAACAATGCATGCCCAGAAGGGAGTGGATCTAATTACCATGCGTGGCGAGGACAGGCAGGGCCAGGGGTGAACATGCATGGAAAGGTTGTGTTGTGTATTGCATATGGAACACCTTTGTGTATAACAAGGTAGCTCAGAGCTCAGGGCACTGGTTTTCATGAGAGGTATCTCGCTTGTGTCAGGCACTGACAATACCCACTTCACAACTACATCAGGCTGTGGAATCTATTTATTCTGTGTATTGCTTCACCCTAAGGTGAAGGTGTTGTCAGGGGCCCCAGGCTCCTGGCAGAGGCTCTGCAGCAGCTGTGGCCCTGGGGAGTGCTCCCACCCGGCTGCTGGAGTCAGGGATGGCACCAGAGCCATGGTCTCCTTCCCAGCACCCTGGATGTGCCTGTTGCTTTCCTGTTAGCAGGATCAACCCTGAAGCTGACTGTGTATCCCAGAGACTGCAGAGACACAAAGAGACCCAAACACAGACACACAAACACAGAGACACACAAAAACAGACACAGAAACACACAAACAGACACACAAACACAGACACAGAGACACACAAAAACAGAAACACAGACACACAGTGACTCAGCCACACAACCTGTCCTGGACAAGGTGCTGCCTTCAGCATCGCCCACATCCTCCCAGCAGAACTCCTCCATCCACAAGTGCAGACAGCCGGGGGCATTCCTGGCTCCCTGGCCCAGCCCCTCTGCCCATCCAACAGCCCTGCCTGCATCCTGCACCCTCTGCCCAGCCCAGGGCTGCCCTGCTGGCTGCCTGGCCCAGCCTGCTGCTCCCAGCACCCGGAGGCAGCGCTCACACACTCCCCCCATGGGCACCCCACACTCCCCAGACACGCTCCCCCCACGCCCCCCAGGGGCTCTGAGCTGTGCTCCTGCTCCAGCTGCCAGCACAGCCCCTCCCTCGCCCCTCTCTGGCCCCTTCCCAGGAGCTGCTGCTTCCTGGCACCCTCAGGGGCCCACCCCAGTGCAGGGGAAAAATCCACCTTGTCCCTGCCCTCAGCTGTGCCTGGGACATCCTGGTGACCCATCAGAAGTGACTGGAAATGCTGGGACTCAACTCAGAGAGGTGCCCTCTGTGATCTGCTGCTCGTTAGCACAGAGGGTCTCATCAGGCAGGTGCCCTTTGGTGGCAGTCTTGGCTTCAACCACCACAGAGCCCCTGAGTTCAAAATCTCTGGTGACAGGTGGAAAAGTGCCTGCAAACCTTTAACTGGGCACCTGCCTTTAAACCTCTGGGTGTTTGACTCTTTCACACAACTCCGAGAATTGTCCCAGTCTCAGTTCACTTGGATACTGGAGAGATTTATTCCTTACAAAAATCCCATCTGAGCAATCAGCTTCTGTCCCACCAAGGCTACAGCCCTGTCACCAGCTCAGGTACTGATCCCAGGGGCTTGGGCTGGGCTCCGGCACCCTTCCAGAGCCTTCAGGGGCAGCTTTCCCTCTGGAATCCCTGCAGATCTGGGCAATGTGTGCAAGGGCTGTGGGCTCTGATTCTCCTCACCCACCTCACAGCAGATGCTCCCGTTGCTCCCAGCCTTGGCTTCCCAGCAGACACGGGCAGCCGAGGGCCCCAGCTCAGGGGACACAGCACAGGGGCAGTGGCAGGCCTGGGGTACACGGTGGGTGTGGAGAAGAAGGTGGGAACCCCTTGGGGACTCAGGAGGAAGAGCAGCAGGAAGGAAAGGCCCCAAAACCTAAAGGAGAAGAGCAGAGAGTCAGCAGAAGGCAACCCATGAGCACGGCAGATTCATTCCAGGGAGCACTGGAGGCCAACCCTTCTCCTCCGCTGAGAAATGCCCAGGCAGCAAAGACTCCTCAGGGCTCTTCTGGGGAGGTGAGCAGAGCAGGGTTTCCCCTGGCACCTCCATCCACGTTCCCCCACCAGAAGGAAGCTGGACATGCTGGAGAGGTGGGACAGAGCAAAGCCCCTGAGGGTCACCAGGGCCAAGTGGAGGCGCTGCCCCTGGGCTGGGGCAATTCCAGGCACAGACACTGCTGGGAAGGGAATGGACTGAGAGCAGCCCTGGGGAGAAGGACTTGGGGCTGCCGATGGGTGGGAGGCTGTGCAGGGAGCATCTGTGCTCTGGGGGCAGCAGAGAAGGCGAGCAGGGGGCAGAGCCAGGGGGGCAGCGCTGCCGGGGGGCAGCAGGGCCCTGTCCCAGCACTGCCCCATCGCGCAGCTGCTGCTGGGGGGAAGCTCAGGGCCCCGCAGAGCGGGGAGAGGCAGCGCTGGGCTCGGATCCCAGCAGGCACCGAGCCCCCCCAGCAGCTCGTGGGCCGTAGCTCTGCAGTTAAAATGTAAGTTTTGTAGTTAAAATAGAAACTGTGTATGTGGGATGTTTCTTTCAAGAAAGGAATGAGGTACTCGCACCAGATAGCAGCCACAGGACACCTGAATCTTTCAGAGAAAATTAATTTATTGCTCCCTTATCAGAACAAACGAACTTCTTCCTGCCTCGCTCCGGCATGAACACGCTATCAGGATTCAGAGGAAGAAGCTGACACTGACCAGACAGAATCCGGTGTTTGAATGGAATTTATGCATCATGGATGAGGTGTATGAATATGCAATGTGCTATTACTTTTAAGGGTTAATCCTCTGTTAATGTGTTTCCTTTTCTGGACTTATTTTGCCCAGAAAAAGTTACCCGGACCATCTGTAACTCTTTGGTTTTATTGTCTCCTATTGTCCTAATCCCAATTGTTCAAATTTTTATTACTCTAATTCTATTACTATTTTTATAACCATTTTATCACGATTAAATTTTTAAAATGCTAGAAACAAGTGATTGACATTTTTCACAGGCACATGTCCAGCTGCTCCCTGGGCAGCAGAGCCTCAGTGCAGGGCGGCTGCTCAGGATGGGAACTGCTGGCTCAGGGTCACTGCTGGAGCTCGTGCACTTGAGCCACTTGTCCCAGCCCTGTTCCCTCCCAAATTCTGTCCCCCTGGAGCACTGTGAGGACTGGTTCAGTCTCAGGAGCCAGAGGCTGCCCTGAATAACATTAACTCCAGCCCAGCCACACCCTGAACCTGCCCCCAGGCACCCTTGGCACTCCCTGCGCGGCTTCCCAGTGCTGCAGGAATAGGGAAAAAGCCCCATGTGAGGGTGACAGTGCCCGCAGAGAGGCACTGAGCACATTCAGGGCATAACTGGGATCCAGTTCCTCCTTGGAAGCAAGGGAGGGAAGCAGCAAGGCTGGCAGCAGGACCTGCCATGGGAATGCCCGCAGCCCGTTTCACAGGAACAGCCCCCCGAGAGTGTTTTGCGCAGCCCTGCCCCAGGGAAAGGGGCTCTGGGAACACGGCTGCCTCTGTGGGGCTGTCCCAGGGACCAGAGCGCTCTGGGTGGCGATGCTTAGACTGTAAGGGAGCAGAACGCCACCCTCCCTGCATGGGCAGGAGCAGGAACGATGCCCCGGCTCCTGCCCTCAGGGGAGCGCAGCCATCGGCCCCACCGCGGGGCTGGGGGTGCCCGGGCCGGGCAGGGTCGGCGCCGCCTGCGGGCAGCGTTTCCCGGCCGGGCACGGGCTGGCGGCGGGGCAGGGGCTCCGCTCGGCTCCTGTGCCCGGCCGGCCCCGCTGCCGGCTCTCGGGACAGCCTTTGCGGCTCTGCAGCCTTCCCTGTGCCCCCGCATGCCCCGCATCCCTCCCCGCCTTCCCCCGCCGCTCCTTGCCCGGCCCCGTCCCGGCTCAGCCCCCGCAGCGCACACGGCTCCCCCGAGCTCCCCAAAGCGGTGCCAGCAAAGGCGGCTTCCTGCAGCCCACGCGGGGAGCGCACAGCGCCCGCCCGCTGCCCTCAGGCCCCTCTTCCCCTGCCCTGGCACCTCCCCTGCCCTGGCAAAGCACAGGGAAGAACAGGAGGCAGGAGAGCAACAAGATCCCGGTCCCGGCTGCTCCCGGCTCCCAGCCCCGCAGCTCATCCCCATCCCCATCCTCATCCTCATCCTCATCCTCATCCTCATCCTCATCCTCATCCTATCCCCATCCCCATTCCCATCCCCATCCCCGTCCCCGTCCCCATTCCTGTCCTCGTCCCCATCCCCGTCCTCTTCCCCATCCCCGTCCCCGTCCCCATCCCCATCCCCATCCCCATCCCCATCCCCATCCCCATCCCCATCCCCATCCCCATCCCTGTTCCCTACCTTCTCCCTCCGGGCCCCACAGCTCCCGTGCTTGGAGAAGTCCAGCACAGCCCAAACAGCTCTGGTTCTTTTGGGGGAAGCTGTACCCCCTTTTATGGGGGCTGTGGGAGAGCTGCTACTGCTTTCCTGTAAATCATGTGGTTTTCTGCAGTAGTGTGAAACTGAAACAGCTGCTGCCTGGTTTCGGGTGAAAATGTTTCTTGTGAGAGGTGGACTTGAGGATGTTGGAGGTCTTTTCCAACCATGATGATTCTATGATTCCATGGAAGGCAGCAGGAGCCGGGCAGAGCTCGGGGCTCCTGGCTGGAAACCACCCACCCTGCTCCACATGGCCTGGATCATGGCATCCCAGAACTGGACATCCTGTGCCGAGGCCTGTCCACCTTTACAGGGAGGAATTCCTAATTCCCACTATCCCATCCTGGAAGCCCATGAGGCCCTGGAAGTGGTTCTAAGCTCTCCCTGAAGCCTTCTCCTCTCCAGGTGAACACCCCAAGCTCTCAGGAGAGGAGGGATGGGGGGAGATGTTTGTATGTGCCATCACATCAGCTCTGTGCTCTGAACAACTGAGGGACACCAGAGGCAACCTCCAAAGCCATCAGTCCCTGAGCTTGTGTGGGAATTCTTCCCTGGGAGACTTGTGAGGGGCTGGGATGTTATTCCCAGAGAAGCAGCGGCTGCCCCATTCCAACACAGGCACACCTTCCACTGTCCCAGCTTGCTCCAGGCACCGTCCAACCTGGCCTTCCTTGGACACCTCTCCAGCAGAGGAAGCAAAGCAGGAACAGGGCCTGGCTGCAGCTGTCCTGGCAGGGGACACCCCACACCTGACAGTAACAGAGGGTTGGGGTTGGGCAGAGGGCATTCAACACCCAACCAGAGCAGAGTGCCTGGATTGCTTCTCCCTTGGCATGTGGACACACAAATCCAGCTCCATGGCCTCAAAACAAGCACTGGAGATTGGATATTGAGACCTCCAGCTTGCCAGGACCAGCCATCACCTGGGCCAGGCTGACAAGTCCCAAGAGCTGGAGCAGACACAGCTGGCATCTGTGCGGCCTCAAGGGAAGCCTCAGCAGCTGCCAGGCAGGGCTGGGACACATCACCCACAGAGCAGGATTTGGTCCCTCTGTTCCCAGTTTAGGGATATTTCCTCCAGCCAAAGAATTCCCTGCTGCAGGAGTGTTACAGGCACAGAATCCCAGGATCACTGAGGTTGGAAAAGCCCTCCCAGAGCCTCGAGTGCAGCCTGTGACTGATCCCCACCTTGTCCCCAGCCCAGAGCACTCAGTGCCACATCCAGGCCTTCCTTAGACACCTGCAGGGATGGGCACCCCAAACCTCCCTGGGCAGCCCCTGCCAAGGCCTGAGCCCCCTTTCCATGCAGAAATTCCTCCTGATGTCCACCCTGAGCCTGCCCTGGCCCAGCCTGAGGCCATTTCCCCTTGTCCTGTCCCTGTTCCCTGGGAGCAGAGCCCGACCCCCCCTGGCTGTCCCCTCCTGGCAGGGACTTGTGCAGAGCCACAAGGGCCCCCTGAGCCTCCTTTGCTCCAGGCTGAGCCCCTGCCCAGCTCCCTCAGCCCCTGCTGGGGCTCCATTCCCTGCCCAGCTCCCTCAGCCCCTGCTGGGGCTCCATTCCCTGCCCAGCTCCCTCAGCCCCTGCTGGGGCTCCATTCCCTGCCCAGCTCCCTCAGCCCCTGCTGGGGCTCCATTCCCTGCCCAGCTCCCTCAGCCCCTCCTGGGGCTCCATTCCCTGCCCAGCTCCAGCCCCTGCAGGTCTCTCGTGTCAGGATGGGCCCAGAGCTGCCCCAGCCCTGGAGGTGCCCCAGCAGTGCCAGCACAGGGGACGGGCACTGCCCTGGCCCTGCTGCCACCCCAGAGCTGGCACAGCCCAGGGGCCAGTGGCCTCTGGCACATCTGGGCACACCTGGGCTCGTGTCCAGCTCCTGGCACCAGCACCCCCAGGAAATCCTCTCTGGCACCATTAAGCCATGACCCCCTCTCTGCCAGCGCTGCACCTTGTGCTGCACGGCTTCCTCGGGCTCAGGAGCTCCTCAGTGTCCCTCCAGCAGCAGCCAGAGAACCCTTCCCTCTCTGCCCCTGCCAGCCTGGCACAGCAGGAGCACACTCCTGCCTCGCCCCCAGCCAGCAGGAACGTGCACACTGCAAACTGAAACCATCTGCACTCCTGACTCCACGGCAGGAGAGACCCAGCCAGGGCTGGAGAGGGCTGGGGATCATCCTGCACGAAGCTCCTGTGCTCCTGCTCTGTCAGCTCCAGGGACACCAGCTCCTCTCCAAGGACAGGCTCCTTCCCTGTTGGGGACATGCTGCCCCCTCCACCTTCCCTCAAATCCACTGGCTCTTCTCCAAACCGATGGTGTGTGGCCAGAGAGCTTCTGCCAGGCACAGCTCAGAGGCTGAGGCACAGCCAGGCCCTGGCACAGGGTGCCCAGAGGTGCTGGGGCTGCCCCTGGATCCCTGGAAGTGTTCCAGACCAGGCTGGACCGGGCTTGGAGCAGCCTGGGACAGTGGAAGGTGTCCCTGCTTTAAGGGAGGGAGCTTTAAGGTCCCTTCCAGCCCCATTTGTGAGCCTGACAAGGTAACCCAGCTTTGGAAGCTGCAAAGGGCACAGAGCATGCCAAGCCTCAATGCCTAAGTCAAAGCTGGAATAGGTGACCCAGTACTGAGATTTGTGCTGGATCAGCCACTTTCCCAAGGCTAAAGTAGCCAAAAACAAGACACAGCTTGGCATGAGGAGAATGACATTGGTTCCATGGGTGTGACTGCAGGGAGCATCCACGGGGCAGGAGCTCCCTGGGGGCAGTTCCTGGGCTGGCCCTGCTCCAGGGAAACCCACAGCCCCCTCTGCAGTCCCTTCATTGGGGGGCACAGCCCCAGAGCTCGCTGTGTGCAGGGACAGGTCACCACTGCCTCCCTGGACCCCAGCCCAGGAGGAGGAGAAGCTCCCAGTCACAGCCTGATCATTCCAGCAAAGAGGGGGTCCCATGTCACACACGGTCCCACCTTTACCACACTGGTCCTCACTGCACCCACAGCCCCCCCAAATCCCAGCTCTCACTCACTGCAATTCCTCTGCCACACAGCCCCGGGTCTCTCTGCAGCCTCCCAGCCCACAAACCTCAGGTTTCACTGCAGCCATCCCCCCAAACCCTGTGTTTCTCTGCAGCCACCCCCAAACTGGGGTTCCACTGCAGAGCTCTCCAAACCCTGAAACATCTCACTGAAGCCTCACCCCAAAACCCAGGTTTCCTGCAATGCCCCGTCCCCAAACTCCAGGTTCCCCTGCAGCCCCCTGCCACCATCCCAGGTCTCACTGCAGCACAAACTCTCTGTCCCCAAGCCCCTGGGTGTCACTGCAAAGCCACCAAACCCTGGGGCTCACTGCACCTCCTACACGGGTTTTGGTTCTCACTGCAGTCCCCCAAAACCCCAGACAGTGCATTGTCAGAAAAATCCACAAATGCCAGAGGTGAGAAGAAGACAGAAGCAGCCCCAAGGGTGGTAGGCCAGAGCTAGGGGTGAAATCCACAGCGCAGCAGAAGTGCACGTACACAAATGCACACAGCACAGGTAACAGGAAGAGTGGAAACCATTGTGCAACATCAAGGCTGTGATGTGGTCACCATCACAGAAACATGGTGTGGGAAATTATTCTGTAGAGAATTCCCAAACCTGACAGAAGGTTCACATAGTGTGCATCTGCATGCAAACCTTGAGACAAAAAATGATGACTTGGAAATGTTGTGCAATAGAACAGACATTGCTGAGAGAGAAATGGAACTAGAAACAAGATTCAAAAGATGGCCTTGCAAATAAGACTGGATACTTTGGAGAAATAGAGCTATGAGAGATGCATTGTAGTAGGACCCACGAGGGGTAATTTTAGATTTTTGGATTTAAGGCATCTACAGCATGGTGTGACAAAAGATGATAGGCCAAGAAACACTTACAGTGTATTGTAATTAGGGAATAGCTGGCTTCTGATTGTAACAGCGTGAATTATAACATCTGTATTGCCTCACCCTTCACATGAGACTGAAAATGGAATAAAAGTTTTGAAAACGCCTCTCAGTTGTCCCATCTCTGGGTCAGAAAAGGGCACAATCCGACACTGTGGAATGGCTCCCATAGCTGGAGAGCTGCGCTGGACGGCTACAAGCTCTTCAGAAGAGACAGGAGACGGAGAAGAGGTGAGTCTCTGTGGGTAAGAATTAAGGGGAAGGCCAGCAAGGCTGTCATCCCACTGGGATTCTGTTATCATCCACCCAACCAGGAAGAAGAGGTGGACAACTTGTTCTACAAGCAGCTGGAGGATGTTTTGGGATCACCAGCCTTTGATCTTGTAGGTGACTTCAACCTTCCAAACATCTGCTGGGATATATACAGCAGAAAAGAGGCAGTCCAGGAAGTTCTTAGAGGGTGTGGAGGACAACTTTTTGTTAGGATTATGGGTTTATGGAATTATGAGATAATGGGATTATGAGATAATGGGATAATGGGTTTATGGGGTTATGGGATTATGAGATAATGGGATTATGGAATTATGGGTTAATGAGTTTATTGGATTACATCATTATGGGATTAAAAGATTATGGGATTATGGGATTATGGGATTATTGGATTATGGCATTATGGGATTAAAATATTATGGGATTATGGGATTATTGGATTATGGCATTATGGGATTACAGGGTGGGATAAAGGGATAATGGGTTCATGGGATTATGGGATAATGGGATTATGGGATTATGGGATGGGATAACTGGATTATGGGATTATGGGATAATGGGATTATGTTATAACGGAATTTGGTGTGAGAACATCTGAAAGGTGGGAACAGGGACGGAAGCATCTATAAAACATTCACAGTAGACATCCGGAGGGCAGACTTTGGCTTATTTAGACTTTTTCAGAGAGTTCGTTGGGAAGCAGCCCTTAAAAACAAAGGAGTCCAGGAAAGGTGGGCGTGCTTCAAAATAGAGATCTTGGGGGCACAGGAACAGACTGTCCCTGTGTGCCCAAAGAGGAGTTGACAAGGCAAACGTCCTGCCTGGATGGGCAATGAGGTTTTGGAGGAATTTAGGCATTAAAAAGAGGATCTTTAGGAAGAGGATCTATCATCTTTGGAAGGAGGGATGATGGATGATGGGATTATGGGATTATGGGATCATAGTATTATGGGATGATGGGATGATGTGTTGATGGCATTCTGGGTTTATGGGATAATGAGATAATTGGATTATTGTTTATGGGATTGTGGAATTATGGGATGGGAGAATGAGATAATCAGATTATGAGATAATGGGATTAAGGGGTTATGTGATGATGGGTTGGAGTAATGGGATAATCAGATTATGGGATAATGGGATTAAGAGATTATGGTATAAGGGAAGTATGGTATTATAATGGAATCATGGTAATATCATAATGGAATTATGGTATTAATTAATAATTATGGGACTATGGGACTATGGGATTAAAGAATTATGGTATTATGGGATTGGTGCATTATGACATTGTGGGATGGGATTATTGGATTATTGGATTATGGGATTATGGCATTATGGGATTATGGGATTATGGCATTATGGGATTACGGGATTACATCATTATGGGATTAAGGGATTACGGCATTATGGGATTATGGGATTACGGCATTATGGCATTATGGCATTATGGGATTAAGGGATTAAGGGATTATGGGATTATGGGATTACGGAATTATGGGGTGGTTTTCCAGGCAGAAAGGGACCTCGGGGTTAGCAGAGTCAGCAGAGACATGAGGACCCATTTCAAAGACATTAACACCCATACCTTCACCCACCAAATTATTTGTAAAGACATTAGCACACATCTTTCCTTTCAATCCTCCTTTTGCTTATTTCTCAATTTGTCTTTACAAACTGTGGTAGTGCACTCCCCCATAATTGTACCACAGTTTGTTCAGGACACAAACCCTAGTTCTTATTAACCCTTTTCAACAACCTAGAACGTTTGTAATACCCCCTCCGCACTTTTCTACACCAGGTGTGGCAAATTCTGTTCATTTTGCACGGCCCGGTTTTTGGTAGCTGGAGGCCACATGGGTGTCTTCTGTGAGAAGCTGCTGGAAGCTTCCACCATGTCCAGCAGAGCAAATCCCGGATGGCTCTGAAGATGGACATGCTGCTGGCCAAAGCTGGGCCCATTAGAGAGGCTGGTAACGCCTCTGTGATAACAGATTTAAGAAGAAAACCAAAACAGAGTGGGGTACTTGCAGTTTTCTCTAGCCAGAGAGGAGGAGAGAGTATGTGAGGGAAACAACAACAAGGTCAGTAACAACAAGGTCAGTGGAGAAGGAGGGGAGAAGGTGCTCCAGGCACCAGAGCCAGGATTCCTCTGCAGGCTGTGGTGATGACCATGGTCAAGCAGATTGTCCCCCTGCAGCCCATGGATCCATGGGAGATGCAGAGATCCACCCACAGCACATGGAGGAGGTGCCCATGCCAGAGCAGGTGGATGCCTGGAGGCTGTGGTCCAGTGGAAGACCTGGTGGAGAGAGGAGGCCCCTGCTTCTGAATCCTAAGTGGTTTTGTCCTCGTTTAGGGCAAATTTCGGAGAAAACTTCCAAAATGGGGCCCCTCCAGTAAGCAAACCTGCACGGCTCCTCTCCCCAACCAGTTCAGGAAGGACTCCTCAGAGAGAAGTGGAAAGAACCTGTTTATTTACCAGGCACAGCACCCCCAGCACACAGAATGAACAATACCAGGTGACACCACTCTGTCACCGCTCTGAAATAATGACAAATTCAGAAAGTCTCTCTGGGGGTGCTCGCTCTGTTCTCAGTCCCTCCTGTGCTGGGGCAGCTGCTGCAGCCACAAGGTGCAAACTCTCGGTGTTCCCCAGGTCCCAGTCCGGAGCAGGTTTGAGTAGGTCCAAAAAAAGGCAAAGGAGAAACAGTCCAGGGAAAATTTGGACTGCTTAGCTAAACTAACTAATGAGCAGGAGCAAAAAGCAGGAGCAAAGTAGGAGCAAAGCAGAAGCAAGAGCAAGAGCAAAGGGAAAAGCAAAGCAAAAAGCAAAAGCAGCACCATGCACTGCCCTGTCTGTGTGTCCTGCCAGCTGTGGGGGAGCGGCTGATAGCAAAACCAAAACAAAACTTTCACTCTTCAGAGCCAGTCTTGAAGGCACAGAACACGATATCCAGCATGAACAGAACACACGGGTGGGGATACAAGCACCATAACGTCACCCTAGGACAGGTATGTTGTAGGAAAGGCATTCTGTGCTGTTCTTGTGAGCCAGCCAAGGCCTCCTGAAGATAAAGGGAAGCCCCGTATCTCTCCTGAGGAAGACACCAAGGTTGTCTCCATGGATGAAGGAGAGAAAGTTAAGATATACTGACTCTAGATGGCTCACAGAATGACGTGGCTCCTTGGTCACCCACTGAGAACTTTGTTTCTTTCCTATAACCAATGGGCACTGAGTGTGTATGTTGAGTGAATGTAAATATCTTGAAAAAGTATAAAAGCAACATGTTGCTACAAGAAATCTCTCTTGCACCCTTCTGATGGAGTTGTGGTGCTTTGTGCTGTGTTGTGCTCTGTAACGACAGTATGTGTAGGGGTTCTGGATGCTGAGAATTCCAGACTTTCTGTGCTGACACACTCTGAGCCCCAGGAGAGCACTGCATTTGACCTGAGGCCGTGGAGAAGCTTCCAGAATCGATTGAGAGCACTGGGATTGTGGGTGTGGAGTTGGGTAGAAGTGTGTGATAGCACAGGCTGGAAAACTTCAAGTTTGGGGTTTTAGAGTATAGTAATATATATAGAGCTAAGATGGAAGGTTTAGGGCAGTGGCTGGTCCTTCTTCTTCATCACCTTCTTCATGGGTTTTGGGTGGTGTTTTGTAATTGGACAGAAAAGTCCACGTGGTGGACTTCGAGTGATTGGTTATTGGGTTAAAAGTGAAAATAATTTAGGTGTCATTTCTTAATTGGATAGTTTAGTCTTAAAAGACCTTGTAGGGAAAGATAATTATCCATTTTGTAGCTTGTTAGTAAAATGCTGTAGAACTCATGATCTGTAATAGAGATAAAAAATAATAAACACTTGAGTCCGAACGCGAATGATCGTCTCAAGTGCCTTCAATCCTAATCTCGACAAAGAAAAAAGGAAGCTGAAAACCAGCAGTATGTAACAAAAGGTTAACCACAAGTAACATTTGTAACAAAAAGTGCAGGTAAAGCAAACAACATAGCAGAGCAAACGAGATAGCAGAGCAAATGAGATAGCAAAGGAAGCAAGATAGCCGGGCACGGGAGATTATAAATGCCATCAAGAGCAAGATAGAAAGTTTTAATGGGACTTGAAAACTGCAAAATTAGCTAAAAACAAGTTAGACTGAGAAAAAAGAAGCACCAGGCATGCACTGAAGATAGTGGTAAAAAGATCAAACGTGAGGAAAACTACAGAAGCCTACATCAAAAGACCACGAGAAGACTCAAAACCACCACAGAAGGAACTGATGCATGTGCGAAAGCAACAAACTTGTAAAACCATGACACAGCTTTATGCAATGATGAGTATGCTAATGGTAACTGTGACATTGAGTGGAAGGACTTTTAAAATGTAACTGTAGGCTAAAGAAGATTGAGTGAGTTTTTGGCGGAGAGATCCCCCTCAGGGCTAAATAAACCAATACCTGCTCTGAAGCTGTCTGACTACAGAGTTTTATTTTCTTGCCCAGTTTCGTGCTTCATGAGCAATGATAGAAAATCCAGGTACCTGTTTTCTCCAGGATGGACGCTCCTAAAGTGTTCATTAATTGTTGTAATTCTTTCCAAGCTAATCACGATTCCACGTGCATGGTTCCACCATT
Source organism: Molothrus aeneus (assembly GCF_037042795.1). Lineage (NCBI taxonomy): Eukaryota > Metazoa > Chordata > Aves > Passeriformes > Icteridae > Molothrus > Molothrus aeneus. Next base: position 112,633,600 of record NC_089648.1, on the reverse strand, counting down.
CAGCCCAGACTGAAGACGCTGGTGTGGAGGAGCACTGGGGCCAGACTGGGAGGGCTGTGGGGAGCAGGGAACTGAGGTGCCATAGTGGGGGAGCAGCTGCTGCTTTCCCAGCTGTGCTGTGATGGGGACACGCTCCTCCACACCCTGGAAGAGCTCTGGGAGCTCTGAGAATTCTCTGAGAATCCCTGAGAATTCTCCTCATCTCCTCCCTCTCTGTGACAGACACCGGAGAGCCCTGACTCAGGAGTCCCTGCCCAGCTGCCCCCCCGGCCTAGGGCAAAGGGAGAGGCAGCAGGAATTCCAAAAGGACATGCCCAGGAAGCAGTGGGACAGAGCAGAGAAAGACAAAAGGCCTGGAAAATTGGCCATTGCCAAGGGGGTTCCCCAGCATATTGGGTTTTACATGGCCTATTTTTGGTAGCGAGAGGGCCACAGGGGTAGTTTCTGTGAAAAGCTGCTGGAAGCTTCTGGTAATCACATATCCTCTAAACAGAGAGACATAGCTCTGTCCCAGGATTTTCCTGGGAAGCTGTGAGAAGCTGTGAGAAAGCGCAGAGAAAAGAATGAGAAACAATTCTTACCTCCACTTGCTGCACCTGTTGCTGTGCACATGCGGAGTGTGTTATGGAGATTATTTACCAAAGGGTGGTTTCTTAATTGGGCACTGGCTGGTGTTTGGATGCATTGACCAGTTAGGTCAAAGCTGTATCGGACTGTCTGTAAGCGTTACGAGCTTCTTAATAAGTATATAAGATATAGTATGATAGAATGAAGCAATGGATCAGCCTTCTGCAGCCAATGTTAATTATTACCTGTCCGGGGGCCTGCAGTGACAGAAGCTCCCACCATGTCCAGCAGAGCCAATCTCTTCTGGCTCTGAAGATGCAGCTGGGCCAGTTAGACAGGTTGCTAATGCCTCTGTGATGCCATGTTCAAGGAGAAAATCAAACAGCGCTCACACAGTTTTTCCCAGGGGCGGAAGCTGTAATCCAGTGGGAGACCTAAAGAAAGAGAGAGAGGGCCCTCGATTCCAAACTAGAGCAGCCTCTCCTTAAAAGACTACACCCTTGGACTAGGGAGCAGCAGGCACAACTTTCCCAGGCGATTTTCTGGGGAAGGCTGTGAGAAGATCAGAGAAAAAAAATGAGAAAGAATTCTTATCTCCACTTGCTGCACCTGTTATTGTGCACATGTGGAATGCGTTATGGAGATTTGTTTACCAAAGGGTGATTTCTTCATTGGGCACTGGCTGGTGTTTGGATTGATTGATCAGTTAGGTCAAAGCTGTATCGGGCTGTCGGTAAGGGTTACGAGCTTCTTAATAGGTATAATATGATATAGTATATATCATATATAGTATGATATAGTATAATAAAGCGATTGATCAGCTTTCTGCAATCATGGAGTCAATGCTGATTATTACCCGGCTGGGGGCCTGCATCGACAGTGACCCACGCCATAGCAGTTCTGGGAAAACTGCTTTGCCCGTGGGAAGGACCCCATGGCATAGCAGAGAAAAGCCTCCTCTCCCTAAGCAAACTGAGTAAGATCTCGAGTAACAGACTGATCAAAACCCCCCATGCCCTGCTTCCCTGTGCTGTTGGTGGGAAAATGTAGAGAGAGAGGATGGAACTGAGCTAAGGGCAGTGGGACGCCGTAAGAGAAGTTTTCTTCGGTCTGAAGTTTTCCTCATTTGCCTCCCGATCATTGCAAAGACAGAGACTAAGACCCTGAAGACCCTGACGACCCTGACTGGAGTTCTGGGCCTGGTTGAGGTGGATGCTCACCAAGTGCTTGTTTGGTACACTGCTTGGGGCAGGGCCTGCAAGGGGTGGCTTGCTCTGTATGGTTACACCTGCTTCATGACCCACACTCATCACAACAGCCCGTGAATTTTCCCACCTCTTGGCCAAACGAACTTTCTGGGGTAACTTTGGTGATCCCCCATGGAAAATCCCTCATCTGGCTCACGACCACTGTGACGGACAGAGGTTGAAGCCCCCTCCCAAGGACTGAGACGCCTGTAATTTTGGCACAGGGGCGCTGGCTGGACTGAAGCAGGATGTTTGCCAAGTGTTGCCTGCGGGTGTGTTCGCTGGACCAAAACTGGTTTCCCACAGAAACCAATCCTGAAAACAATGGTTCCTGCTCACTGCTGAGATTGACTTGTCCTATTTTTGGAACGTGGACTGTCGTACTTGTTTTTAATAGAGGCTCATTCTCCATTGTCTTTTATCTGTTCCCCTTTGGTGGATGACTATAATAGACCCCTGAGTTAATCAAGACTTCGATATTCTCCTCAACGTGACAAGACAGATCTATTGGCCAGACCACAAGGATTTCATCTCTCCATTGGTAGCTATATTCCCCCCCCGTCTTTTTCTCTCTCTCTCTATCACTTTATCTCCTTTCTAATCATTCTATCGCATTTGCTGTGGGCACTCAATAAAAGGTGCATTCGTTTTGATTAATACTGAAATCCCCTTCTGTGCTGTTTTTTGCACTCTGAGGTCAGTTAACGAACAATCACGACCCCTGCTTGTAGCAGTGCCTGCAGAACGCCGTGGCAGCACAGAGAATCTTGTCTCCACCCTGTCTTGTGGGGAAGAAACGCGATGTGGCAGGTGCCCTGTGGATGGTGCCTTGAGTATAAAAAAGTACAAACAACAGTGAGTTGAGGAGAGAAATCTGGGAGAATGGGACTGCATAACCTGGAGCTGTAATTGGAGAATTAATCCCAATATGGAAATGGACCAAAAACTTATAAAAGGGAGAAAACTTGTGACCCGGCATTCATCTTGGGTATAGCCACAGCCAGGCTCTTGTACTGCCCAAGGTGTGTCCTTTAAAGGCCTTTTAATAAATACCTACTTTTTTATTCCTTTTACTCTGTGTAGCCTCTGTTCTAGGTGGCCTCTCAAGACGTCACGGAGAGGAGCCTGCTGGATGAGTGAACAGCACATGTAAGGACATTAAATTGTGTTGCTGATGTGGCAATGTGTGATAGGTTGCTTAGTGAAGAAATACCTTATAAGGAAATACTGTGTCTTGAAGAAGTGTGTAAACCCAGCTTTTTTCTTGCAATAAACATCTCAGTATCCCCACTGATCTGAGCCCGTGCATTAGTGGTTCACAGGAAAGAGGGAGAGGCTGAGGGGGAAAAAGAGTGTTTTAAAACCTTTTTTTATTTCTCATTATCCTCTTATGACTCTGTTAATAATAAATTTAGTTTATACCTTTAAATTGGAACCTGGTTTGCCCTTAGACTGTTTTTCTCTGAATCCTCATCTCAGCTCATGAACCCTTTGTCAATTTTTTTTTTTTTCTGAAGGAACAGCTTTCATAGGTGCCTGGCATTTGGTCAAAATCAAACCACAAGAGCCTGGACGTGAAACTGGTTTTTATTGACTGATTGGAACAGTAACATCCTCATTAAAACATGTCTGAGGTGTCCTCAGTTCTTCAGTGGGGGTCTTGCGCACCGGGAGCTGGGAAAGGCGGCTCTGCAGCAGCTGGACATCGCGGAGAGCCGAGGACAGAGCCCTTCCCGAGGACACACGGCCGGAAGGACTCCAGCCACAAAATTACCCAGCCAAACAAAATACACGGAGAATCCAGAAGGACGCCGGGAGCTCACACTGTGCCAGAGGAGCTGTGAGCCCTGGGGATGTCCAGCCACAGCCAACTCTGGGTGGGCGATGTTGGGAAGATGTTTGAGCTGTGGGACGTGTCCCAGTCTCTGCTGGAGCTGAGGGGGCACAGGGCAGGGTCTGCCCCCCCTGGCTCACTCCAGGGCTCTCTGCAGGACCTGCTGGGCACCATATCCAGCGTTCCTGAGGTGGGACATATCCCTGTGCCAGGGAATGTGACCTCCAGAGCCCCAAGAGGAGCAGGGATGGTGCCGGCAGTGGGGACAGGCCCTGGGGATGCTCTGTGCCCTCACTGCTGGGCACCATGTCCAGCATTCCCAAGGTGGGACAGATCCCTGTGCCAGGGAATGTGACCTCCAGAGCTCCAAGAGGAGCAGGGATGGTGCCGGCAGTGGGGACAGGCCCTGGGGATGCTCTGTGCACTCTCACTCTGCTGGGCACCATGTCCAGCATTCCCAAGGTGGGAAAGACCCCTGTGCCAGGGAATGGTGACCTCCAGAGCTCCAAGAGGAGCAGGGATGGTGCCGGCAGTGGGGACAGGCCCTGGAGATGCTCTGTGCCCTCACTGCTGGGCACCATGTCCAGCATTCTCAAGGTGGGACAGATCCCTGTGCCAGGAAATGTGACATCCAGAGCTCTGAGTGGAGCAGGGACAGGCACTGGCAGTGGGGGCAGGTGTGGATGTGACAGCCTGGTCAGAGAGCAAGAAAACCAGGTCAGTTTTCTCAGGGCAGACTTGAGGGACCTTTGGAAGCTGTAGAGAAACAATGATAGCTTGTTCTTATAAAGAACCTGCAGGTGGTGTTTTCCTACTCTCTGCCTTCTGGTTTTTCTCAAAGATTGCTTATAAGAAAGGTGTTTTTGTTAATTAGCCAATCAGGAGAAATGTATTGATTGATTGACCAACCTGGTCTGAATGTATTGGAACAGTCCATAAAAAGAGGGAATATTCGTATTAAAGCAGCTGCTGTGCAAACCAACCTCCAGAGCTCTGACAGGAGCAGGGACATAGTTCTCTCCCAGGATTTTCCTGGGAAGCTGTGAGACAGCTCAGAAAAAGGAATGGGAAACAATTCTTGTCTCCATTTGCTGCACCTGTTGTTGTTACACATGCAGAATGTGTTATGGAGATTGTTTACCAAGGAGTAGTTTGTTAATTAAACACTGGTGATGGTGTTTAGATTGATTGACCAATTAGGTCAAAACTGTATCAGACTGTCTGTAAGGGTTATGAGTTTCATAGAATAGTATAGTATAATATAGCATAGAAGAATAAAGCAATTAATCAAACTTCTACAATCACGAAGTCAATGCTCATTATTACCCGGCTGGGGGTCTGCAACGTCAAGGACGGGAACTGGGGATGCTCTGTGCCCTCTCACTCTGCTGGGCACCATGTCCAGCATTCCCGAGGTGGGACAGATCCCTGTGCCAGGGAATGTGACCTCCAGAGCCCCAAGAGGAGCAGGGATGGTGCTGGCAGTGTGACAGGCCCTGGGGATGCTCTGTGCACTCTCACTCTGCTGGGCACCATGTCCACCATTCCCGAGGTGGGACAGATCCCTGTGCCGGTGAATGGAGACCTCCAGAGCTCTGAGTGGAGCAGGGATGGTGCTGGCAGTGGGGACAGGCACTGGGGATGCTCTGTGCACTCTCACTCTGCTGAGCACCATGTCCACCATTCCCAAGGTGGGACAGATCCCTGTGCCGGGGAATGTGACATCCAGAGCTCTGAGAGGAGCAGGGATGGTGCTGGCAGTGGGGACAGGCCCTGGGGATGCTCTGTGCTCTCACTCTGCTGGGGCTGGCACGTGCCCAGCTGCTCCATCCCAGCTCCCTGCTCCATCCTGGATCCTGAACATCCCTCCAAGGAGCCTTTCCAGAGCACTCCCACAGCTCCGGTGACACAGCCCCAGCTCCCCTCTCCTTCTCCTGATTCCCAGGAAGGCACCAGCCACAACCCCAATGGCCAGAGGCCTCGGGGACTCCCACAGGAGCCAGCTGGGCACCTCTCCCAGCCCTGGTGCGGGATGTAGGGGGATCTTTGCCATGCTCCCGCTGCATTTCCCTGGCCCTAAAACCTGAGTGGGACCCACAGAGAAGGAATGCACAGAGGAGACCCAGCAGCAGCAGCAGGGAGGAGACGCCCCCAGGGCTGCCCAGAGGTCACGGGGAGGAGAAGGACATGGAGCTGGGAAGGTTATGCAGCGGGCTGGGGACACAGGAGAGGCTCCAGCCCTTCATGCTCCCAGCAGCTTCTTGACCATGTATCCGGGCATGCTGTAGAGGAACAGGGCCACCATGATGAGGAGCAGCAGGGCCAGCACGATCTTGATGATGAGCCACTTGTAGCGGGTGCAGATGAGGTATTTGATGGACTTGAGCGGGTTCAGGAACCAGATGAACGACGTGTCCGGGCGGCTGCAGGGGAACCAAACACCCATCGTTAATCCATCGCCATGGGAAAGGGATTCATGGACCTTAAAGCTCATCTTTTTTTTTTTTGTTTCACTCCCTGCCATGGGTAGGGACGCCTTCCACTATCCCAGGTTCCTCCAAGCCCTGTCCAGCCTGGCCTGGGGCACTGCCAGGGATCCAGGCTGGGCACCCTGTGCCAGGGCCTGCCCACCCTGCCAGGGCACAATTCCCCATTCCCAATTTCCCATCCAGCCCTGCCCTCTGGCACTGGGAGCCATTCCCTGGCTCCTGTCCCTCCAGGCCTTGTCCCCAGTCCCTCTGCAGCTCTCCTGGAGCCCCTTCAGGCCCTGCCAGGGGCTCTGAGCTCTCCCTGGATCCTTCTCCTCTCCAGCTCTCCCAGCCTGGCTCCATGGCAGAGGGGCTCCATACTCAGAACACCTCCGTGGCCTTCTCTAGCCCCTTTCCAGCAGGTTTTGGGGCTTGGAGCTGGATGAAGCACTCCAGGAGGGAGCAGAATCCCATAATCCCAGGTCCCTGCTGCAGAGAGGCTTCTCCCACTCACTTGGGTTTCTCCAGGGGATCAGGCTCATTCCGAGCCAGCCCAGCAGGCGATTTCTCGGCCTCCTCCGCTGTCAGAAGGTGCAGCTCAGCCTCAACCTTGCCCTGCAGGGAGCAGAGAGCTGTGCTGAGGCCTGGGACGTGCTCCCAGGCCAGAAGGAACAAAGCCATGAGGGGGATGCAGGGTGTCCACCAAGAGTGCAGCGCCCAGGAGGCAAACCCTCCCTTTTCCCCTTCCTTACAGTGATCTCCAGCTCGTCGTTCTCATCTCTGGCCACGAATGGCCACCAGCCCTTGACCCGCTTCTGCTTGAAGATGGAGATCATGGGCAGCTCAGCCTCGTTGGTCACCATCTCCAGGCTGCACTGCTTGGATGTCTTGGCTCCTCGGGGGAAGCGGTTCAGGTCCAGCTCGATGGCCCCTGGCAGGACAGAGGGGAGGACAGAGGTTGGCATGCCAAAAAGGCCAAGTCCTTGGCGGGAGATGGGCTGGGCCAGCATCTCCTGCCCTGGGAGCAGCTCTAAACCAGGTCTGGGGAGGAGAAACGGGGTGTCTGGGCTACAGGAGCAGTGGAGAAAAGGGATCTCAGAATCATGGAGACATGAATGTTGGAAAAGAGCTCCCAGACCCTCAAGCCCAACCTGTGCCAAATCCCCACCTTGTCACCAGCCCAGAGCACTCAGTGCCACATCCAGGCCTTCCCTGGACACCTGCAGGGATGGGCACCCCAAACCTCCCTGGGCAGCCCCTGCCAAGGCCTGAGCCCCCTTTCCATGCAGAAATTCCTGCTGGTGTCCACCCTGAGCCTGCCCTGGCCCAGCCTGAGGCCATTTCCCCTTGTCCTGTCCCTGTTCCCTGGGAGCAGAGCCCGACCCCCCCTGGCTGTGCCCTCCTGGCAGGGACTTGTGCAGATCCACAAGGGCCCCTGAGCCTCCTTTGCTCCAGGCTGAGCCCCTGCCCAGCTCCCTCAGCCCCTGCTGGGGCTCCATTCCCTGCCCAGCTCCCTCAGCCCCTCCTGGGGCTCCATTCCCTGCCCAGCTCCAGCCCCTGCAGGTCTCTCATGTCAGGAGGGGCCCAGAGCTGCCCCAGCACTGGAGGTGCCCCAGCAGTGCCAGCACAGGGGACGGGCACTGCCCTGGCCCTGCTGCCACCCCAGAGCTGGCACGGCCCAGGGGCCAGTGGCATCCTGCCCACCTTGGCACACCTGTACTCATATCCAGCCACCGGCACAGCACCCCCAGAGTCTTTCCCACCACTCTTTCCCAGCCTGGAGTGCTCAGTGGTGTTGGTGAGACCCCAGTTCAGGACCTGGCCCTTGTCCTTAGCCCATGGATCCAGCCTGTCCAGAACCAGAACCCTCTGCAGACCCCTCCTGCCCTCTCACCCCACCTGCTCCATCCTGCAGCATCTCAGGGGGCGCGCGGGGTGCTCTGGACCCTGCACGTACCCAGGAAATCATCGGCCGAGAAGTGGTCGGCGTCCCAGACCTGCAGGGTGAGGCGGGCCGGGATCTTGTACTCGGTCTCATCCCAGGAGAACATGGACTCCTTCTTGGAGATGACGATCTTCTCCTCGGCCATCAGGTAGTCGAAGGGGAAGATGTAGCGCCAGTTGAAGTTGCCTTCACCAGTGAGGGAGTGGTAATGGACATCCGTGTCCTGCTTGTCCTCCTGCTGCCCCTTCAGCCACCTGCAGGGCCCGGGGGGGTGAGAGGGGGCACGGGTTTACATGGGGCAGGAGAGGGGACAGGACCACCCCGTCCAGGCAGCCAGGGTGTCTCCAGGACTAAAAAAACCTGAAAGTTATGAACAAGGGGATGGGGCTGTGTGGATGCCACGGGACAGAGAGGGAAATGGCAGGCGTTTCTCACAGAGGCTCGTGAGAAATTTTAGGGAGCTGCAAAGATGTGATAAGTTGTTGACTATAAACAATTTTCGGGTGGTGTTTTTCTACCTTGTTTTTCTGTTCCTCTCAAGGACAGCGCGTGAGAAAGATGTTTCTGTTAGTTAGCCAGTAGAACAGAATCTGTTGCACCACTCTATAAAAACCGCGCGGTTCTTTTGGATAAAACCTTCTTTGCCTTTGCTGCGATCCTGCCTCTCGCCTCTTCCTGCCCTGACCTCGGCGCAAGAGTGACAGGGCTGCTCCAGACACTGCAGCAGCAAATCCAAGGGGCAGGAGGATGCCAGAGAACTTCAGGAGAAGGAGATTCAAGGGGGCTGTCTGAGGGTTTACCCTGGGCGAGGAGATGTGAAGGAGTTGTACAGGAGCTGGGAGCTGCCATGGACATATTTTATGAAAAATCCTTTTTTCTCCTCAGAAACTGAAATGTAAACAGTAATTATCTGCTCCTGTGGAATGCAACAGGTGCATCTTTGATTGGTCTCGTGTGGTTGTTTTTAATTAATGGCCAATCACAGTCTGGCTGTCTCGGACTCTCTGGTCAGTCACAAGATTTCCCTTTCCTTTCTTTTCCTTTTCCTTTCCTTTCCTTTCCTTTCCTTTCCTTTCCTTTCCTTTCCTTTCCTTTCCTTTCCTTTCCTTTCCTTTCCTTTCCTTTCCTTTCCTTTCCTTTCCTTTCCTTTCCTTTCCTTTCCTTTCCTTTCCTTTCCTTTCCTTTCCTTTCCTTTCCTTTCCTTCTGATGAAATCCTTTCTTCTATTCTTTTAGCATAGTTTTAATATATCATTTTCTTTTAATATAATATATATCATAAAATAATAAATCAGCCTTCTGAAAAATGGAGTCAAGATTCTCATCTCTTCTCATCTCTTCCCTCATCCTGGGACCCCTGCGAACACAACCACATTTGGCGACCCCGAGTGAAGAAAAACTCCACATTTGTCAAGCCCCGAGTGAGGAACACAACCACAGATCACTCTGACTGCTCTGATGAGAGGAGATGTAACAAGGACATTGCTGGTGCAAGAGGATGTAACAGGGGCTTCATAACCAAAATGATTTTGTTGCTGAGGGAACGGGGGCAAGGGGGTCAGAGTGGGAAAGTTTGTGTGGAAGTTAAGGAACTGTAAATATTGGTAATTAGTGTAATAAACTGGCTTTGTTTGCGTACAGCATGGTCTGCGTCTCTCGGCCTCTGCAATGCCAGGCATCTCCTCTCCCGCCAGGAAATTGTCACCATCCAAAGCCACCCCAGTGGAGCTCCAGACAAGCACCCACAGCTCCAAGCAGGGCCCGCTGGATGGGCGGCCAAGGAGAGGGGGGAGAGGCAGGAAACAGCGCAGGAGATGCCAGCAGAATCTTTGGAATCTCATCAGAGGCAAGAAAAGAGACTCTCAGGAAACACCCCCAGCAAAAACCTGGCCAAAATGCCGAGACATCCATCCCCTTCCCCTCGTGTCCTCTCCATGCTGGATTCTCCCCAGAGAGGGGTGAGGACCCCCAGACTCTCCAGTCCCAGCTCCAAGCATGGCAGAGCAGCAGACGGGAACACATCCACCCAGTCCTGGCTGGTTTGAGTCTCTCAGCACCGCCCGAGTCCCACCCCAGTGGGAATGTCACTGGATTTCTCCCTGATGAAATTCCAGGTTGTACCCACCCCATGACAAAAATGTCACTGGATTTCTCCCTGGTGGAATTCCAGGTTGTACCCACCCCATGACAAAAATGTCACTGGATTTCTCCCTGGTGGAATTCCAGGTTGTACCCACCCCATGACAAAAATGTCACTGGATTTCTCCCTGGTGGAATTCCAGGTTGTACCCACCCCATGACAAAAATGTCACTGGATTTCTCCCTGGTGGAATTCCAGGTTGTACCCACCCCACGACAAAAACGTCACTGGATTTCTTGCCATTAGAATTCCAGGTTGTACCCACCCCCTGACAAAAACGTCACTGGATTTCTCCCTGGTGAAGGAGGTGCTGGTGGAATTCCAGGCTGTACCTACCCCCTAACAAAATGTCACTGGATTTCTCCCCAGTGGAATTCTTTACCTACCCCCTGACAAAAATGTCACTGGATTTCTCCCGGGTGAAATTCTGCACATATTCCCTGACAAAAATGTCACTGGATTTCTCCCCAGTGGAATTCCAGGTTGGACCTACCTCCTGACAAAAATGTCACTGGATTTCTCCCCAGTGGAATTCCAGGTTGTACCCACCCCATGACAAAAATGTCACTGGATTTCTCCCTGGTGGAATTCTGCACATATTCCCTGACAGAAATGTCACTGGATTTCTCCCTAGTGGAATTCCAGGTTGTACCCACCCCCTGACAAAAATGTCACTGGATTTCTCGCCATTAGAATTCCAGGCTGTACCTACCCCCTGACAAAATGTCACTGGATTTCTCCCCAGTGGAATTCCAGGTTGTACCCACCCCATGACAAAAATGTCACTGGATTTCTCGCCATTAGAATTCCAGGCTGTACATACCTCCTGACAAAAATGTCACTGGATTTCTCCCTGGTGGAATTCCAGGCTGTACCTACCTCCTGACAAAAATGTCACTGGATTTCTCCCCAGTAGAATTCCAAGCTGTACCTACCCCCTAACAAAATGTCACTGGATTTCTCCCCAGTGGAACTCTTTACCTACCCCCTGACAAAAATGTCACTGGATTTCTCCCCGGTGAAGTAGTCGTCGTCCTCCAGGATGACCTCGTCCGTGTTCCACACGATCACCCTGAGCTCATACCTGCCCGAGGGAGGGAAAGGGAGGTGAGGCACGGGAGCAGGGAATGGGAGCGGGGAATGGGATAGGAGGGGACGGGGTGGTGCTGCCAGAAAGCAGAGCCAGCTGCCAGGAACAGGGAATTGCTCACAGGGATCTCTCCCAGGGATCTGGAGGGCAGGATCAGGGATCAGGGACAGGAGGGATCTCAACCATGGAGATGATTACAGGGATGGGACTCTTCCTATGGGGACAGGCTGGCAGAGCTGGGAATGTTCACCTGGAGAAAGGTGCAGGGAGACCCCAGAGCCCCTTGCAGGGCCTGAAGGGGCTCCAGGAGAGCTGCAGAGGGACTGGGGACAAGGCCTGGAGGGACAGGACCCAGGGAATGGCTCCCAGTGCCAGAGGGCAGGGATGGATGGGATCTTGGGAATTAGGGATTGTTCCCTGGCAGGGTGAGGAGGGGCTGGGCTGGAATTCCCAGCACAGCTGTGGCTGCCCCTGGATCCCTGGGAATGTCCAAGTCTTGGATGGGGCTGGGAGCACCCTGGGATAGTGGAAGGAGTCCCTTCCATGGCAGGGAGTTGAACAAATTGAGTTTTAAAGTCTTTTCCGACCCAAACCATTCCATGATTCCATGATCTCCACATGATCTTGGATCGGCCTCACCAGGGTGAGCCAAGCTCCAAGGGGAGCTTTCCCTCCTCTGCTCCCACCCTCTGCAAAGAACCCGCCAAAGACTCAACGGGGCAGCCCAGGATTGGATTTTGGGGGATTTCTGACCAAAATTGTCTGTCTGCAAAACAACCAGAGCCCAACTCTGTTCCTGCTCTCCCCCCCTTGACTCAACAGGGCTGTGATTCCCCCAAAACAGGCTATGAGTCCTCCTGAGGGCTCCAGGAGTTTCAGGGCCTCCAGGGAATTCCCAGCAGCCTGGGGAGGTTCCCATCACCTCTGCTTGGCCGGGAATTTCTTGATGGTGAAACATAAACCATAAAAATAACCCATAAATGAGCTGTGGGAGGGCTTGTGGAAAATAAGGAGAACTTCACGATAGCAGATTTCCCCCGGGCGGCTGCAATTTGTGACCTAATTAAGAACCAAATTAAGAACGAGAAAACTGCTTTTCCTCTTCTAAAGAAGTCTCCATAACATTAACTAGAAGGACTTCTCTTCCTGAGTAAACTTAAAAAAGGGACTATTTTAGAGGCAGTAAACTGACTATAAATTTAAAGTTTTGTTTCTTTACATTATCAGTAGGAAAAAAAAAGTTTTAGGGAGAGTAAAAGTGTTTAAAAAAAGCTTGTCTTAATTCTTACTGCTTTTTTTTTTCTTTTAATCACCATTAATAAAATTTTCTTTATACCCTTTGAAAGTTTTAAGCCTGCTTTACCTTTCTCCTAATCCTACCTCACAACAAGAAATAAATACACCAGCAATTAACCAATACCAAAACCTACCACACTCTTCAGTACTTTGAAATCTTAAAAGAAGAAACTTTGAAACCTTGGAATCTTAAAATTAAGAAACTCTCAAATTAACAAAAAAAATCTTAAAATTAAGAAACTCTCAAATTAGCAAAATGGGCAGACTACACAAAATCAGTGTTTCTACCCAGTTTCAAATTAAAACTTCCACACAGAGGAAGTGGGAGTGGGTGGAGGAAGAGCAGGATCCCGGCTCCTGCAGCGAGGGGAGGCTCAGGACACGTGGCCACAGCACCTCATGGACGTGCCAGGAGGTCTCCAGGTGAGAAAAGTGGATTTACATCTTCCCGAACCACCTTCCTTTGGGATCTCCCTCTGGCAATGCCCTGGCTGAGCCCATCTGTGGGATTCCTTCACCTTTTCCTTTTCTCCTGCCTTGTCCCGTGCTGTGCCTCTCCCAGCTGGGATCCAGGGATGTTCTCTCCACCCAAGGCGTCGGCTGCCTGGGATGCACAAGAGATTGTGCACAATCCCATCGGGATTCCCAGTGCCATCCCTGTATCCCAGCCCTGGGGGCAGGAAAAAGAGCCCAAAGACCCAGGCCAGGAGAGTGAGAAAGGTCTAGAAGGGATATTGAGGGAAGAAATGCCCTTCTTCCCCCACCGTGCGCCGTCTGTCCCTGCTCTTTCCTGCTTGGAATGCTGCCCCAGGGGCCTCCACCACCCATCCTTCTGTCCACCATGTCCTGGAAAAGCCCAATCCAAACTGCCCTGGGAATCACCCTGCCCTGCCCAGGAGAGGCTCAGGGCTGGGCACTCTGCTCTGCCCAGGGAACGATGGAATTTCCTGTCGCAGACATCTTTCATGAAAAATCCTTTCTTAGGGTTTTTCCTTTTTGAGAAGCTGCAGTTTCAGCAACCAAAAGGAAACAGTGGTTATCTGCTGCTGTGGAATGCAACAGGTAAACCCGTGATTGGTCTCCTGTGGATGTTTGGATTTCCTGACCACTCATGGCAGAGCTGGCTCTTGCTCTCTGTCTGAGACACAGATCTTTGTTATTCATTCTTGTCTATTCTTAGCTTAGCTAGCTTCTGAAGAAACCTTTTCCTTTCTATTTCTTTTTCGTATAGTCCTAATGTAACATATATCATAAAATAATAAATCAAGCCTTCTGACCATGGAGTCAACATTCTCGTCTCTTCTTCATCCTGAAAACCCTTGTGACCACGGTCACAATTTCCCAGTTCAAGAAGATCGGGATCCGCAGGGGATGGGAGATGTGAGATCCCACCCTCAGGAGCAGCTCTGGACCTGCCTCCAGTGTTGGGATCTCTGGGAATGGCAGCATGGATGAGGAATGCAAGCAGAGGGCTGGGCTGGCCATGGAGCAGCAGCAGGAGATGGGGGAAGCCGGGCTCCATCCCCGACCTCTCCATTCCCCACTTTTTGGCTGGGCTGCCAACTGATCCCAGTAATTCCCTTAATTAAGTTCCTTACTTCTTTGGTTTCCTGGGAGAAATATCGATGGCAGGGCCGGGCGCTGGCATGTCCATGGGGAACATGTCCACCCACATCTCCAGGCGGCCCTGTGGGGTGGGAGAAGCACAGTCAGCTCCCCTTGTCCCTCCTGTCCCCTGCCCGCCAGTGTCCCCCTCTTCCCACAGCCATCATCCCGGCCAGGCCAGATGTGGAGTGGGATGAGCTTCTCCCATGCCACGAATCCTTCTCCACCCCTGCAGAAATGTCTCATGGAGGGGGTGAAACTGGGTGGGTTTTAAGGCACTTCCAGCCCAAACCATTCCATGGTCTCCATGTGAGCTTGGATCAGCCTCACCAGGGTGAGCCAAGCTCCAGGGGGAGCTTTCCCTCCTCTGCTCCCACCCTCTGCAAGGAACTTGCCAAAGGCTCAACGGGGCAGCCCAAGAGTGGATTTTGGGTGATTTCTGACCAAAATTTGGTCTGCAAAACGACCAGAACCTAACTCTGCTCCCATTCTCCCCCCTTGACTCAACAGGGATGTGATTCTCCCCCCAACACAGGCTATGAGTCCTCCTGGGGGCTCCAGGAGTTTCAGGGTCTCCAGGGAATTCCCAGCACTGCCTTTTGTGCACGGCAGCCTGCGGGTTTCCAGTCCCTTCTGCCTGGGAATCCATTGGGAATTTTGCTCCCAGGTGCTCAGATGTGGGGAATCAGGAGGCACCGTGGAATGCGAAATGGATGAGGATGGATCGGGAGGCGCTGGAGATTTTCTCTGCTGGCACCCCAGGGTGACCTGCCCTCCCTGAGCTGGGTTAGGGCCGTGCTGGCCCCCGTGGGCTGCCCCCCGTTCCCGCTGGAATGCCAGACCTGCTCGATGCCCGGCTTGTCGGGGTTGAGCAGCGGCCGCGTCTCCACGTGCTCGGGGACGAGGCGGCAGCCGGCCCGCGGGATGTCCTCCCAGTGCCGCAGCACCGCCAGCGCCAGGTGCTCGTCCGTCGGCTTCTTCTGGCCTGGAGGACAAAGGAGAGCGTGGACAGCTGGGACAGGGACACAGGGACAGCAAAGCACCCTGTGCTCCAAGGTGCAGAGCTGCCTCATCCTCTCCATCCCTTGGGAACACTTTTTCCCAAGGGTCTCAGAACTGTCCCAAGGTGCAGAACTGCCTCATCCTCTCCATCCCTTGGGAACACTTTTTGTCCCAAGGGTCTCAGAACTGTCCCAAGGTGCAGAACTGCCTCATCCTCTCCATCCCTTGGGAACACTTTGTCCCAAAGATTGCAGAACTGTCCCAAGGTGCAGAACTGCCTCATCCTCTCCATCCTTTGGGACAAGGTGTTCCCAAGGGTGCAGAACTGTCCCAAGGTGCAGAACTGCCTCATCCTCTCCATCCTTTGGGAACACTTTGTCCCAAGGGTTGCAAAACTGTCCCAAAGTGCAGAACTGCTTCTTCCTCTCCATCCCTTGGAAACATTTTGTCCCAAGGGTGCAGAGCTGTCCCAAGGTGCAGAACTGCCTCATCCTCTCCATCCCTTGGAACACTTTGTCCCAAAGTGCAGAACTGCCTCATCCTCTCATTCCCTTGGGACAAAGCGTTCCCAAGGGTGCAGAACTGTCCCAAGGTGCAGAACTGCCTCATCCTCTCCATCCTTTGGGAACACTTTGTCCAAGGGGTCTCAGAACTGTCCCAAGGGTGCAGAACTGCCTCATCCTCCCCATCCCTTGTGACAAAGTGTTCCCGAGGGTGCAGAACTGTTCCCCAAGAAGTAGAACTGCCTTATCCTCTCCATCCTTTGGGAACACTTTCTCCCAAGGGTGCAGAACTGCCTCATGCTCTCCATCCCTTGGGAACACTTCGTCCCTCAGCCAGCACTTCCTAACTCCTCTTGCCTCTCTCCAATCCCTGTAGAAGGTTCAGATCCCCATTCATTTTTCCCTGTCTGAACCAATCCTATGTCCACTGACCGCATTTTCCTTCTTTCCTTCACCCCTCCTGGACTATTTCCCTCTTTCTTGGGCACACTGAGTGTGCTGGGACACAACCCCCATCTCCCATTTTTTGGGAATGCATTCCCATGGATAACAATTCCCTAAATGCTGGAGGTGTCTCCATGGCTCTTGGGACATGACTGCTTGGAGGGCATTTCCAGAGGCAGCTTTGGGTGTCCGTGGACGTCCTTGAGTGATTCCAAGAGGAGCCCTCTGCTCTGGAGGGTCTGTAGGACTCCGTGACTGGTCTGTACTGGGATGGTGCCTGCAGGGCTGGGTGATGTGCCCATCTCACCTGTCTGGGGAGGAGTTGGACTGGGCGACCTTCAAAGGTCCTCTTCAAACCACTCCATGATTCAAACTACTCTGAGATTCCAACCCTGGGTGATGAGGAGACCCCCCAGACCCCTGCTCTGCTCCAGAACCTCCATCCCACGGGATGATCCCACAGGCCCATACCATTTTCATCCTCGATCTCCGTGGGGCCGGTGAAGACCCTGTTGGCAACTTTCACTCTTCCCCCCGGCCCGAAGTGCGGCCCATCCACTTTTCCCTCTTTGCACAGCTTGGACAGGATTTGGGAGGGCTTCATGGGGTCACGCCAGGTGTTGTACCCATGACTGGGAACAGGAGGGCAAGATCAGACAAAAAAAAGTTGTGAGGACAAAGAAATTTTTTTTCCCTTTTGCCAGGAAAAAAAACCCCACTGCACCACGAAGCACCCAGAATTCCCAGGGAAAGAATTTGAGGCAGCAAAGGAGAAACTTCAGAGCGGACTTGATCCCCTCTGTGCCCCTTTTGCAAACACCTTCCACCCAACTTTGGCTCAGGCCTGGAATTCCCAGTGCATCCCGCTGGATTCCTGATGCTCGGCATCGCCCTGTTTGCTCTGCTCCCATTTCAGCCCTGACCTCACCCCTCTCCCACCAGCCCCTCCAGTCCCTCTCTCCTGCCCTGGGCTCCTGACGGCACATTCCACCACTCCCCAACCCTGGTGACAAAACCAGGCATAGCACAGGCTCCTCCATTCATCCCTGCCCCCCTTGCAGGATTGGGCAGCCTGAGGTTTTTCCCAAAACAAATCCTTCCAGGATCAGCAGGCAGCCAAGGGGGGAGATTCCTGTGGGATCCCTGGGTGGGCGGTGACACAGAGGAGGGTCCCGGTGTGAGGTGGGGCAGGAAAGGCTTTTTCCTCTTGCCTCTCTCCAATCCCTGTAGAAGGTTCAGATCCCTGAACCTTCCCTAAAAAAAGCAGGAAAGGCTTTTTCCATACATGGAGTAGGTCTGGGACACGCCGCAGGTCGCCCGGTGCTTGCTGTAGAAGCGATTCTCCAGGTCGATCTTGGTCTCCCCAATGAGGTCATCAGTGCCCACCAAGTCCCAGTCGTACACAGCCACGGTCAGCATGGACTCCATGGGGAAGGTGGCCTCGATGTCGAAGGATCTGGGATTGGGGGAAGCAGAGAAAAGCTGCTGCGGGCTCTGGCTGCCACTCAGGACAGAGGTGTGTCTGCTCCAGTCCATGGACGGCGTTCCGTCCGCATCCATCACTGCAGGACGTCTGAGGTGGGGTTAAACTCAACCACCAGCCCTCGACAGGAGGGAAAATCCTTGACCTGGATGTCCCAACACCCCTGAGACTGAGTTTGCAAGGCAAGATGTGTTCTATCACCATCTGTCTGCAGCTGTCTTTTGTCAAGTGAGCAGTTTGCCTTATCTCTCTCTCTGAGTGACCACAATCACTCCTCCCTCGGGAGGGGACACCTGCTGATAACAGCCATTGAACGTCACTGCATGGCTGATAAGAACTGCAGCATCCCATTGGGAGATGTGAGCCCAGAGGGAGGAGCCAAGCATTCCTACCTGGATATAATCTGAGATTCTGGAACACCAGCACGGCTTCTGCACTGGATTCCCCAGAGGAACAGCAGCTGCCTCTTCTTCCACTGGATTTTCAAAAGAAGACTATACCCTTTTTTACAGGATTCCTGCTCCAGCAGAGCCACCCCTGGCACTGCAGGAGGGCTGAGCCACAATTCCAATGGTTCTGCTGCCAACACCCTGACCCACAGGGTGTCAGGTTGGGTTCTGACTCTGTCAGTGTTGTTTTGGTTCACTACATTGTTTATTTTATCCTTTTATTTTCTTCCCTATTAAAGAACTGTTATTTCCTGCTCCCATATTTTTTGCCTGAGAGCCCCTTAATTTAAAATTTATAGCAATTTAGAAAGGTGGGGAGGGTTCACATTTTCCACTTCAGGGGAGGCTCCTGCCTTCCTTAGCAGACTCCTGTCTTTCCACACCAAGACACTGAGTTTGTGTCTTATTCTCACTCAAATTTAGGTCTAATGATTCCTAAGCAGGTGTTTCACCTTGATAAGATCAATTTCAGGTTCATCTCTTAAACACCTGGTGCTGTTCTGACCACACACTGGCAAAGGAGGACATCCTGGAAGGACACCCACACTGTGGGATAAATCCCATAAACGAAGCTAAATAATAAAGCTAAATAAATAAAGATAAACCCGGCTCGAGGAGCAGCCATGGGACACCTCAGCTGCAGGTCTGAGGGCTGGCAAGCTCGGGCTCAGCTTGGCAGCTCCAGGCGCAGACTTACTTCCCAAAAACAGGGTTCAGCTGCTTGGAGATGTAGTTCTCCTTGTCCTTGATGTCCGTCTTCCCCAGCTTGATGGCGATGTAGGGATCGGCCTTCCCGTTGATGTCAGCCGGGTGGAGGTCCGTGGCCTGCAGGGAACAGATGGGACGGGTCAGCGCTGTCCACAGCAGCCAAGGATTCAGGGATGGACCCGTTCTCCACCCCTGAGGATGGGTTTCTCTTTGAGCCAGGTCTTATGAGCTCTCAGAGAAGCCATCGCACCCGAGATAGCTCAGCTACCTAGAACGGCATAAAATCGGCAGGATGGCTTCTGAGGCAGTGTTGGAACAGAAAAAGTGTTAATAAAAGGCAAAATAACAAAGCTCTTTCAGAGAAAAGCCCAAGCCAGGGGCAAGAGGTTCTTGCTCCTGCTAAAATACCCCACAAAAGCGATTATTTCCTTTGTTCTCTTCTTTTCCTAGTGAATTACCTAGGTGGGACCTCTTGGCCTCTGTGTAATTGGCAACCCCAGGTTTGAGGTGAAGTCCCAAAGGTCCTATGAGGTGTCTTTTGTACCAATTTGGGAGAGAAATTTCTGGGCTTTTTTCCTTTTTCAGCAGACAAAGGATAATTTGGTCGCTCCATCACATTCCTACACCGTGAGAGCACCCGGCTGCTTCAGTCCCTAAACAGAGTGTGTTGGACTGAAATGGGGATGAAACGGTGTCTTGGATTAAAATGGGAATATTCCCGACTCATGTAAATCTCTGTCCTAGTTCAGGGAGAGTTTGGAACTGGCTTTGTCCTGAGATGTCACCACAGTGACCTTTGGAATCTCACCCGAGGCAAGAAAGATGACGAGGAGGAGACTCTAAGGAAACACCCCCAGCAAAAACCTGGCCAAGATGCCGAGACATCCACTGCCTTCCTCTCGTGTCCTCTCCATGGTGGATTCTGCCAGAGAGGGGTGAGGACCCCCAGACTCTCCAGTCCCACCTCCAAGCATGGCACAGCAGCAGATGGGAACACATCCACCCAGTCCTGGCTGGTTTTGGGCTTGGTTGACCAAGCTGGTGTCTGCTGTTCCAGCCTGGTGATGGGTGGGAGACTCCACATCCCAGCGGGAAGCAGCTCTGGATGGACAACCAGGCTGGTGGGAAACGGAGCCCAAAGTAGGTTCTGCTTGTAACACACTGGGACAAAGTGGTGGCAAAGGGCAGCCCAGGTGCTTCCAGCAGGACAGAGATCCCTCCCAAGTGCCTGGCTGCAGAATTCCATGCTTAGGGACAGCGGGATGGCCAGTTCAGGGGTCAGGAAGTGATTCTTCCCAGAGCACATTCCACATATAGAGGGAAAATGTGCGTTGGCTGGTTCGCGTCACCGATCATGGAATGGGTGTTCAAGGAGGTGTCATGTCCTTCACAAGGATCTCCTCCATCCTACCAGATCCCATTCCACCTTTTTTCTCCCATTCTCTCCCATCCTGAACCATCGCCAGGGTGGTGACGTGGCTGTGGAACGGACCAACACCTCACACTGCAGGCTGATCCAAACCATCCGTGGGAATTGAGCACCAGGACACGCCAGTCCATCCCACCCACTGGAGAGAGGTCTCTGGATCTGGCAGGAGCTTGGATCTGTCCTGTTCCCAGTGCTGGGAGCACACAGCCCCGGAGACAGCGTTGGGTCTGGATATCCTGGGATGTCCCTGAACAGCTTGGGACAGTGGGAGATGTCCCTGACCATGGCAGCAGGTGGAGCAGGACGGACTTTTAGGTCCCTTCCCACCCAAACCATTCCATTCTCAATCCTTCCTTCCCACCCAAACCAAGGAGCTGCTTCAGTCCTCAAGCTTCATCCAGGGTCCTGAAGCACTGGTGATGCCTTAGGTTTTGGCTTTTCTATTTTTCAGATTCTGTGCTGCTTTGGTGTGTGGGTCTGGGCTTCATATCAGGGCATGGTGAGCTCTGTGCACAGAGCAGGGAGACAAAACAATTCCTGCTCCAGCTGGGCACCAAGGACAAATGATCCAAATCTCAGGCCCGAGAGCACAAAGAATGTGGAATGAAGAGAGAAAAACAAGCAGGGTGGGACTGCAGGGGCTAAAGCTGGAATGGGACAATGAACTGCAAGATGCAAATGGAGCAGAACTGATCCCAGTGACAGACCCCGTGAGCAGTTCTGCATTCTGGGACCATTTTGGTTCATCTTGTGCTGCCCAAGGTGGATCCATGGAGGAGATCCTTTCAATAAATCCTTGTTTTATTCCTTAGCTCTTGTCCAGCCTCTGTTCCAGGTCAGCCTTCCCAAGGCATCAGTCCTGGAGTGCTGGAACTGAATCCCACCATCCCTACGGCACCAGGACCAGCTCCGGGTGGAAGGGAGTGCCAGATCCCGCCTGCCACACCCCAAATTCCCACTCACCCGCACGATGTAGACTCGGACCAGCACGTTGATGGGGTCGTTGCTGGGGATCCCCTGGAACATCCCGAAAGTGGGGTCATACCCTGCCTCCTTGCTGATGTCGTCGGGGAGCGGCACTTTGTAGACACACATGGAGCCCTGGTGCGAGGGAGGGTATGGACCAACTGAGTCCTGCTGCCCAGGGCCTCCGTGGAGGCGAACCCATCCCAAAACGCCCTCCCCAAAAATCCTGGCCAGAATTCCTAACCACTCACCTTGAACCTCCCCACTATCCGCTCCTCCTCCGTGGCGTTGTCGTCGTTGTCCCCAATCTTCCCCCGGAGCAGGTTGAAGGTGTGCAGCCAATCCTCAAAGTTGTCAAACTCTGATTCCAGCTCTTTGTTGAAGACCTGAGATGAAAAAAAAAAATGTTTAAAGGAGAGAATTTGGGATAAAAACCAAAGTGAGCAAAAGATGTGGGGAGTACTCGATTGGCTCAGAACGAGGGGTGGGACAAGAGGAAACGGCCTCAAGCTGTGCCAGGAAGGTTCAGATGGGATATTGGGAATAATTTCCTCATGGAAAGGGTGCTCAGTCCTTGGCAGGGGCTGCCCAGGGAGGTTTGGAGTGCCCATCCCTGGAGGTGTCCAAGGAAGGCCTGGATGTGGCACTGAGTGCTCTGGGCTGGGGACAAGGTGGGGATCAGGCACAGGCTGGACTG
Source organism: Molothrus aeneus (assembly GCF_037042795.1). Lineage (NCBI taxonomy): Eukaryota > Metazoa > Chordata > Aves > Passeriformes > Icteridae > Molothrus > Molothrus aeneus. Next base: position 112,611,729 of record NC_089648.1, on the reverse strand, counting down.
GATGGCCTGGGAGGGCTTTTCCAGCCTCAGTGATCCTGGGAATCTGTGAACACCTCAGCTCCCAGTGGTAAATTTTTCAAGGAAGGAGAAAGATCTCCAGCATTACTGGGTTGGAAAAAGGGAATCTTGGAGCAATGGGTGGGGCCATTGCTCCCTGTCCTAGGGTGACGTTATGATGCTTGTACTCCCATTCATGTGTTCTGTTAATGTTGGATATTCTGTTCTGTGCCTTTAAAACTGGCTCTGAAGAGGGAAAGTTTTGTTTGGGTTTTCTTATCAGCCTGGCGGGACGCAGAGACTGCAGCTTTTGCTTTTTCTGCTTTTGCTTCTTGCTTTGCTCTCTCACTCTTGCTTGCTTCGCTTCTGCTTGCTTTTGCTCATTAGCTAGTTTAGCTAAACTGTCCAATTTCTTCCTGGACTGTTTCTCCTTTCCTTTTTCTGACCACTTCGAACCTGCTCCGCACTGGAACCTGGGAAACACCAAGATCCTGCACCTTGAGGCCTGCAGCAGCTGCCCCAGCGCCGGAGGGACTGAGAACAGAGCGACCACCCCCCCAGAGAGACTTTCTGAATTTGCCATCTCTTTTCAGAGTGGTGTCATCCGGAATTGTTCACTTTGTGTGCTGGGGGGTGCTGTGCTTGTTAAATAAACAGGTTCTTTCCACTTCTCTCTGAGGAATCCTTCCCGAACCAGTTGTGGGGAGGGGCCGTGTGGGTTTGCTTACTGGAGGGGCCCTAATTTGGAAATTCTCCTCCAAATTTGCCCTAAACCAGGACACTCCCCCTCTGTGCAAGATCCAGGTCTAAACCCCATCTGAACCCCAGAAGCACAGGTGACATGAATCCTGAGAAATCCTTGGGATCACTGAACCAGAGCCCATGGCTATCCCGAATCCTGGCTGGGCCAGCAGGAAAACACTCCCTTGGAGCTGGGACACCTCCAGGCTGCCCCAGGGATGAGCCTATCCCAGGACAACCCCTTTGCTCATGACCTCCAGCTATGGAGAGAGGCTGGGAAGCCTCATCCCAAGATAAATCCCTAGGGAGAGGTGTCCCAAGGCACATAATCCCCACAATTAGGTACTTCCTCAGAAGCACCCCCCAGTACCTTGAGTTCATCAATCTTCTGCTTGTTCTTCTTCTCGGGGAGCTCAGGGACTGGCTGCTGCTTCTTTTTCTTGTCATCTTTGGGTGCCTTGGACTTGTCTTTGTCCTTGTCCTTGTCCTTGTTCTTCACCTGGGCCTTAGAGCCTTTCATGGGAGAGTCACCAAGTTTGTCATCACTCTGAGTCGGGGGGGGAACAGTGCAGAGGGAGGAGATGGAAAGGAGGGAGGGAAGGGAAGGATGGAAATGAGGGTCAGGAGAGGTGGGGGAGATGTGGTAGGGCTTGGATAAGGCACTTCAAAGAAGAGGAGCATGAAAGCTGCCAGCAAATCCCAGCCCAGCCCTGCCCTGTCTTTCCTTGGTTCTGGATCGCAGCGTCTCCAGCAGCCCGGAGATCTCTGTGCAGGGAATTCCAGGGCTGACCTGAGCAGGAATCACTTGGAGGACTACAAAACATCACTTGGAGAACTACAGAACATGGACAGAGCCCTCTGACAGCAGTGAGAAAACCCGGTCCTGCCCGCAGCAGGAATGGTGTGGCCAGCAGGATCAGGGTGGGGAATCCTTCCCCTGTACCTGGCACTGGTGAGGGCACACCTCGAGTGCTGCGTCCAGCTCTGGCCCCTCAGTTTGGGAAGGACGTTCCCAAGAGATCCTTGAGATCCTTGAATGTGTCCAGAGGGGGAAACGAGGCTGGAGAGGGGCTGGGAACACAAACCCTGAGAGGAAGCCCTGAGGGAGCTGGGGGTGCCATGGAGAGAAGGAGACTCAGGGGTGCCCCCATCACCCCCACACCCCCTGAAAGGTGCCTGTGCTCAGCTGGGGCTGGGCTCTTTCTCCAGCAGCACTGACACAACCAGAGCACACAGCCTCGAGCTGCACCAAGGGCAATTTAGGCTGGATATCAGGGAAAAGTTCTGTACAGAAAGGGTGATAAAGTTCTGGAATGTTCTGCCCGGGGAGGTGGTGGAGTCCCCATCCCTGGGTGTGTTTAACAGAGCCTGGATGTGGCACTGGGGGCCAGGGTTGAGTTGAGGAATTAGGACATGGGTTGGACTCGATCATCTTGAAGGTCTCTTCCAACCCAGTGATTCCGTGAATTCTCTGAATTGTGGGGATTTTGGGAATTCCCAGGGACCAGGGACGTGGTGGAGTCCCCATCCCTGGATGTGTTTAGAAGCCTGGATGTGGCACTGGGTGCCAGGGTTTAGCTGAGGTGTTTGGGCTGGGTTGGACTCGATGATCTTTAAGGTCTCTTCCAACCTGATCATTCTGTGAATTTTGGGAATTTTCTTCCTCCTACCAGAGACTTCTCCTGCTTTATGGAGCCTGGGGAGCCTTTGTAACCCCGGCCTGGGAATGCTGAGGGGGCAATGCTTGATGCTGCTGCCCTCAGATTGTCCAGGACCCCACAGGTCACCAGAGTCTCATTTGGAGCAACCACCAGCTACAGAGAGCTGTAAAGAGGCTGCTGGAAAAGGTGGATTCAAAGGAAACTGCTTCTCACCTCTGCAATCCCTGTCCTTTGGTGCCTCTGCCGGCTTTCATGAGGGCTGGACATTATCCAGTGGTGGGGACAGACAGACAGACGGAAAAACACGGATGAGGAAAGGGGGAAGGAGTGGGAGAGCCAAGGGAAATGGATCATTCTAAAAAGAAATAAAACCCCAGAGGACACCAGTGCCAGCCCAGAAGGACCTGCTCAGAGCTGTCTCCAAGCTCAGCAAGACCAGACCTCGGGATACAAAATTCTGGGCTCTTTCTCCAGGCAGCACTGGCAGAACCCACAGGACACAGCCTTGAGCTGCACCGAGGGAAATTTAGGCTGGATATTAGGCTGGATTTTTCCTGGGATACAAAAATTGATCATCCAAAAGAAACCACGCTCAGAATTTTACTCAGCCGAAGGGTTTTGCATCACCTGGGCACAACAACAACAACCTCCTGTGACGGGGACATGGAGCACGTGGAGAGCAAGGGTGGAATTCCTCAGGGATACCCCTCCCAGCCCTGCTGGTGGCACGGCCAGATGGACAAAGTCGCCCTTGACCAGCCACTCCCAGGATTCTTGGCTGGCAAAATTTTTGGGACAAAATGAGTATCCCCCAAATTTAGGCAAGGTCAGAAGCCCACCCGACCTAGAGACCCGACTTCCTTCAGAGAAAAACACATTTAGGGCATCATTAATCTTGTGCTTTGATAAAATAATAATAAGTGAAAAATAATATATAATGTATAAAATTATATAAATTGATAAGTTAGGTGAGAGAACTTGCCCTAAATTGTGTATTTGTCTTCACTGCCCGCATTAGGACAGCAGGCAAAGAGCTCAACATGGAGGGAAAAACCCTGCAAAAACCCACAAAAATCGATCATTTTTGGGAAAACACGACACGCTGGAATTGTCTGGTTTGCCTGGAGAGCTGAGGCAGATTCCCAAAGGGATGTGCAAGCACCAAGAGGAATTCTGGTCCCACCTTTCCCTGCCGTGTTCCTGTGATTTTATAAAACGATAATTCGTGAAAAATAATATATAATGTATAAAATTATATAAATTGATAAGTTAGGTGAGAGAACTTGCCCTAAATTGTGTATTTGTCTTCACTGCCCGCATTAGGATTCAGGCAAAGAGCTCAACATGGAGGGAAAAACCCTGCAAAAACCCACAAAAATCGACCATTTTTGGGAAAACACGACACGCTGGGAGTGTCTGGTTTGTCTGGAGAGCTGAGGCAGGTTCCCAAAGGGATGTGCAAGCACCAAGAGGAATTCTGGTCCCACCTTTCCCTGCCGTGTTCCTGTGATTTTATAAAATGATAATAAGTAAAATATAATATATAATGTATAAAATTCTGGTCCCACCTTTCCCTGCCGTGTTCCCTCTCTCCCTCCCAGCCTTACCCTCTCCAACCTCCATCTCCTCCTTCTCCTCTGCTTCTGCCGCGGCCGCTTCCTGCTGCCGGAGTTGCTGGGGGAGACAAGAAACCACTGGATATCAGGAACAATCTTTTCCTGGAAAAGCTGCCCGGGGCAGTGGTGGGGTTCCCATCCCTAGGGGGGGATTTGAAGCCACGTGGATGTGGCACTTGGGGACAGAGTGGTGGCCTCGGCAGCGCCAGGGAATGGTTGGACTCGATGGTCTCCAAGAGCTTTTCCAGCATGAACAATTTTGGGATTCTGTAATTGCTGGAACCCAGGGCACAGGGGATGTTTCCCTGCCTGTCCTGAGAAGTCCTGATCCCCAGGAGACCACTGGTTTTAACCTTCGTCCGTGGAAAAAGCTTCCGGGACTGTGGGGTGGATCGGAATCTACGAGTGTGTGAAATAGATAATAGCGCAGTTTATCACAGGGGGAAAAATTTAAGAGTTTTGGGTTTTTAGTGTGGAGGTGGATAGGAGACAAGATGGAGGATTTTGGGCATTGTCTGATCTCCTTCTTGCTCTTCATCTACTCCCTTTTCTGCAGTGCTGGTGGCACAGAGCGATTGGTTAGAAAGAGCCGCAATGCAGGTGTTGCATGAACAGACAAATAACTAATTATTGGTAGAAAGGTAGGAATAAAATACGTCCTGAGAGTTAATTGGACAAAATAGCCTTAAAAGACCTTGAACCTGTGTGTCTTGTGACTTTTGGTGCCTTTCTCTTTGTATGCTAAGTCTGAGATGTCGATAGCATGATGAACTTCTGACAAGAGAAAAATAAACAACGACCTGAAGACTGAAAAAAACCAAAAGTCCTGTTCATCTCTCCATCCTGGCACTGAACTTTTTGGGGTATCCCCATCAGGAGGATCCCCAGGAAGGGGGGGTTTCCACACGCAATGAAGCACAGCCCCAAGGATTTGGAAGGAGCTGGAATTAGGGGAGACCTCTCAGGAAGGGAACCATCTCCCCTGGGTGCCCCTCCCCGCTGGTCCTCACCCACCTCCTTCATCGTCTCGATGGAAGCGAAGTACTTGGACCACCAGTCCAACATGCTCTCGTCCGGCTCCTCCTCCTCCACTTCCTCCCCGCCTCCTCCTCCTCCTCCTCCTCCTCCTTTCTTCTTCTTCTTCTTTTTCTCCTTCTCTTCCTCGGTCTGAAGGGACAAGGGAAGCACAGACAGGGAAGGGGAGGGATCGGGTGAGAGGGAATTGTTTCTGGAAGTACAAAAGCGAAGCACCTGAGGAGGGAGAACCCCCCCAGGCTTTGGGGGCCTCGTGAACTTTCTCCCTTTTACAGCCACAGAACACCCAAGGGTGACCAAGGTTTTGGAGGAAGTGCCAGAATCACAGAATGGTTTGGGTGGGAAGGGACCTTAAAGCTCGTCCAGTTCCAATCCTGACACCTTCCACCATTCCAGGTCGTTCCAAGCCCCATCTAACCTGGCCTTGGACGCTTCCAGAGATGGGTCAGTCCCACAGCACCTCCCCATTCCCATCATCCTATTTATCCGTGCATTTCCCGGGCTACATCTCCGGAATCTTCCATGGCAAGAGTCAAACTGTGCCCAGCAGAGCGCCTTGGGTGCCCTTGGTGGAGCAAAGGAACCTTCCCCAGCTGGTACCTGGTTGTGGTGGGAATATCCAGCATCCCTCCCCCTGTCCTGGGACAGCTGGGATGAGAAGCCCTGGCCCAAAAGAGCTCCCCAAACTGCAGGAATGAGGCCACTGCCGCATCCCTCGAGGGGACAGCGCTGCTGTGTCTCTGTTGTGGGACAGAGGGGCGATGTCCCTGCCTGGCTCGGGCTGGGGAGGGTGCCTGGTCCGTCAGAGGTGGCATGGAAGGGCTGGAGAGGGAGCAGGGAGTTGGGAGCAGGGATGCAGAGGAGATCCATCACTTACCACATCCACCTTCACCACTGCGTCGGAATTCTGCGGCCCCGGGATGGAAGGGAACAGGGAGAGGGAGAGCAGGTTAGGGACGCACCCTCAGCTGAGTGCAAATCATCGTTCCCAGGGTGGTTTGGGTGGGAAGGGACCTCAAAGCTCATCGCATCCCACCCCCTGCCGTGGGCAGGGACACCTCCCACTGTCCCAGCTTGCTCCAAGCCCCACCCAATCTGGCTTTGGACACTTTCAGGGATCCAGGGAAAGCCCCAGCTGCTCTGGGAATTCCAGCCCCTCTACACCCTGCCAGGGAACAATTCCTCATTCCCAAGATCCCATCCAGCCCTGCCCTCTGGCACTGGGAGCCATTCCCTGGCTCCTGTCCCTCCAGGCCTTGTCCCCAGTCCCTCTGCAGCTCTCCTGGAGCCCCTTCAGGCCCTGCCAGGGGCTCTGAGCTCTCCCTGGATCCTTCTCCTCTCCAGGTGAGCACCCCCAGCTCTCCCAGCCTGGCTGCAGAGCAGAGGGGCTCCAGCCCACCTGGTCAAGAATCTGTTTTTGTGGAAGAACCTCTGGAGCAGCAGGGTGGGAAAAGGAGTTGAAATTCCCATTCTGGGCACAAAAACGGGCCCATTGAGTGTGACACCCCTGGGACACGCTGCCCCCCCCAGTTCTGGCTGAAATCCCTCAGAAATCGGCAATTCCATGAGGAAAGAGGTGCTGCCACATGGATACTCACAGCCTCCAGCTTCACCATCGTGTCCATCTTCTTGATGGGGACCTCGGGTTCCATGTTGACCACGATCTCCCCTGTGGGGCGAGAGCGGTGGGCCCTGCTGGTCATGGCCAGGTAGCCGTTGAGGTGTTTGGCTGGACAGAGGACAGAAAAGGAGAAAGAACAAGGGAGAGGGGACAGTGGAGAGGGGAAACCGACAGTTCAGGTGAGAGCCTACAGGATTCAGGCCAGAAATTTAGAGCTGAGTTGGGATCCTACAGAATTCGGGCTAGGAACTGAGTGTTTAGTTGAGATTCTGCAGGATTCGGGCCAGAAAGTGAGAATTCAGGTGAGATCCTACAGGATTGAGGCTGGGAACCTGATTTCAGGTGAGATCCCACAGGATTCAGGCTAGGAACCAAGAGTTTAGTTGAGATCCTATAGGATTCAGGCCAGAAATTGAGAGCTCAGGAGAGATCCTACAGGATTCAGGCTGGGAACTGAGAGTTCACTTGAGATCCTATAGGATTCAGTCTGGAAACCAAGATTTCAAGTGAGATCCTACAGGATTCAGGCCAGAAACTGAGTTCAGGTGAGATCCCATAGGATTTAGGCCAGAGCACAGTGGGACCACCTTGTTTAGAGCAGTGGAAATGAGCACGGAGCCTTCAGCAGGACCGAAATCCCACCAAAGAGCAAAGGAAGGGGGAGGATAAGCAGGAAATGTCCCGAGGAGAAGAGGCAGAGGAGATTGTCCTGAAAGCCTCTGCTGGCTCGGACACAACCCCTGGTCCGGGTTTAGGAATTAGGAATGGGATCGTGCTGGGAAGGGCAGTAGGGATTAGGAATGGGATAAAACTGAAAAGGCAGGTAGGGATTAGGAACGGGATCGTGCTGGGAAGGGCAGTAGGGATTAGGAATGGGATCATATTGGGAAGGGGAGCATGAATTAGGGATGGGATCATGCTGGGGAGATCAGTAAGGATTAGGAATGGGATCATGGTGGGAAGGGCAGTAGGGATTAGGAAAGGGACCATAGTAGGAAGGGTCAGTATGGATTAGGAATGGGATCCTGCTGGGCAGTAGGGATTAGGAATGGGATCATGCTGGGAAGGGCAGTAGGGATTGGGAATGGGATTTTACTGGGAAGGGCAGTAGGAATTAGGAATGGGATTTTACTGGGAAGGGCAGTAGGAATTAGGAATGGGATTTTACTGGGAAGGGCAGTAGGAATTAGGAATGGGATTTTACTGGGAAGGGCAGTAAGGATTAGGAATGGGATCCTGCTGGGAAGGGCAGTAGGGATTAGGAATGGGATCATACTGGGGAGTAGGGATTAGGAATGGGATCCTGCTGGGAAAGGCAGTATGAACCAGACATCTCTATGGGGATCTCGCCCAGCCTCCAACCCCAAAACTGGGAGGAGAGGACTAATTCCCAAGGTTCCCAAGCCCTCAGCTGCTGGGATGGGTGGGAGGTGGGTCTGGGATGGGTTTTCCTGCAAGTGCTGATGGATTGGGGTGGTTGGGGTTGGGAGGGGCCTGGACCTCTGCTCTTTACAGCCACCACGGGGACTGAGTGTGGCCAAATCCTGCCCCAGTCCTGAGGAACATCTGGGGACTTGAAGCTACTTAGATGTTGGAGGTGAACCTTGTTGGAGCTTAGGATATAGGGAATATTTTTTGTTTGTTTTGATTTTATGAGAACGCTGGTTTTAATCTTTGTTTATGGAGAAAGTTTCTAAGACTTCGGGATTAATTGGAATTTATGAGAGAGTAAAATAGATAGTAGGAATTTATAGGTGTGTAAAAATAGATAGTTTATTATAGGGTGAAAAACTTAGAGTTTTGGGGTTTTAGTATGGAGGTGGGCAGGAGAAAAGACGAAGGATTTGGGGTGTTGTTTGATCTCTTTTTTGTTTTTAATTTATTCTATTTTTTATAGTATTGGAAGTATGAGGTGATTGGTTAGAAAGAATCACAATGTAGATGTTGTGTAGGTAAACAAATAATTAGTTATTTGTAGAAATAAAGTATGCTTTAAGAATTAATCAAATAAAATAGTCCTAAAAGACTTTAAATTTGTGTGTTTTGTAACTTTTAGTGGTTTTTTTAATATACTAAGTTGTAAATAGTGCATATAAATATATAGTGTATAGATAAATAGATATATGCAGTATATATATATATATATAAGTAGATATATAATATATAGTGTACATATAAACAGTGTATAGAATTTTTAATAAGAGAAAAATAAAAAATAATTTGAAGATCAAAAGACTAAAAGTCGTATTTGCTTTTCACTTTTACAAAAATTTTTTAGGGCCATCCGCACACCACTTGGAACCACCAAAGTGCTGAACTTGGGGTTTTCCTTGGAGTTCTGCACCCCAAACCGTAATTTCTGTGTGCTAGCCAACCATCTCACGGTCCCACAGCCCATCCCACCTCCCTCTTCTCCCCGCGGCTGTCCCAGACCGGATCCCCGTGTCCCAGTCCTGGTACCTGCCATGTTCCACTGCTGGGCTTTCTTGTCGGGCGGGCGGTAGATGAACTTGCGGAGGGAGCTGACGGTGTGGGAGCCCACCAGGGTGTAGCGGCCGAAGGCGCGGCAGTCGACCACGCGGATGTTCAGGGGCGGGTGCAGCAGCTCGTTCTCGGGGAGGTCCTGGGGAGCAGGGCACGGGGTGCTCACCGGGGAGTGGGAGTGGCTGGGTTTGGGTTTGGGAAGGGCAGGGGGGATTGGGAATGGGATTGTGCTGGGAAAAACAGTAAGGGTTAGGGATGGGATCATGATGGGAAGGGCAGGGGGGATTAGGAATGGGATCATACTGGGAAGGAAAGTAGGGATTAGGAATGGGATCATGATGGGGAGAAGGGATTAGGAATGGGATCATGCTGGGAAGGACAGTAGGGATTAGGAATGGGATCATGATGGGGAGAAGGGATTAGGAATGGGATCGTGCTGGGAAGGACAGTAGGGATTAGGAATGGGATCATGCTGGGAAGGGCAGTAGGGATTAGGAATGGGATCGTGCTGGGAAAAGCAGTAGGGATTAGGAATGGGATCATGCTGGGAAGGAAAGTAGGGATTAGGAATGGGATCATGATGGGGAGAAGGGATTAGGAATGGGATCGTGCTGGGAAGGACAGTAGGGATTAGGAATAGGATCAGACTGAGAAAACTGGAAGGGATTAGGAATAGAATCAGACTGAGAAAACTGGAAGGGATTAGGAATGGGATCGTGCTGGGGAGTAGGGATTAGGAATGGGATCATACTGGGAAAACCAGAAGGGACCAGAACTGGAATCATACTGGGAAGGGCAGTAGGGATTAGGAATGGGATCGTGCTGGGAAAACCCGTAGGGATTAGGAATAGGATCAGATTGTGAAGGGCAGTAGGGATTAGGAATGGGATCATGTTGGGAACAACAGTAGGGATTAGGAATGAAATCTTGATGGGGAGTAGGGATTAGGAATGGGATCGTGCTGGGAAGGAAAGTAGGGATTAGGAATGGGATCATGCTGGGAAGAGCAGTAGGGATTAGGAATGGGATCATACTGGGAAGGATGGTCGGGATTAGGAAGGAGATCATGCTGGGAAAAACAGTAGAGATTAGGAATGGGATTGTACTGGGGAGTAGGGATTAGGAATGGGATCATGCTGGGAAGGGCGGTAGGGATTAGGAATGGGATTGTGCTGGGAATAACAGTAGGGATTAGGAATGGGATCATGCTAGGGAAGGCCAGTAGGGACTAGAACTGGAATCATGCTGGAGAAAGAAGTCCAAAGCTGCTCCAGCAAAATGTGGCTTGGGAGCCCTCAGGTGAAGGAATGGTGTCCGTGTGCTCCATTGTTTTGGGAAAAGTGGAGAAAAGGGCTTGGAGCCATGGGGGGGCTCCAGAAATTCCAGATTCCAGCTGAGGGATCAGAGGGAAGGGGCCACACTCACCACCTCGAACCACTTGACCAAAGTGCTGAAGTTGGGGTTTTTCTTGTAGTTCTGGATCAGGGCAGACTGGACGCCCTTCCCAGCGCACTCGATGTCCACACGGGGTCTGTCCACCTGGGCCAGGTTCACTCTCTTCAGGTCCCTGAGCCCCCAGAACAAGATCTAGGGCAGGAGGAGGAGGAGGGAGCTCCATGAGAGGGATGATCCCTCTCACATGGAGCTGGTTCTCTGTGGAGAGGGATCTCACTGCCGATGTCATCACAGGGCAGTGGTGGGTCCCTGAGGTATCTCCTCCTGACACCCTGCAGCCCAAGGTCTCCAGCCCTCTGCCCTCGGCATTTTCCTGCCTTTCTCCTTTCCTGGCCTTTTCCTGCCCTGGGAGTCCAGCTCTGTCCGTCTGTGGTGGCTCTGGATCCACCCCAATGGGATCAGTGTCACTGGGGAAACTTCCCTGTTCCTACTTGGGATAACAGACTGCCACCATCCAAAATTCCCCAAAACGGAGATTTTTTCCCACGGCTGTGTTAAAATTGTGAGGAATGTTTATTGTGATGCAAATGTGTGGAAAGCCAGGAGCCGAAGTCCCTGTGGAGACCTGGTCAGTCTCACCTGAGCAAAGACACTTTCACCCAGGGCTGAGATGTGCCCTGAACATCCCTGTGGGCATTGCCTGGGCCACGACTGACCCCCAGGACCTCCAGGGGACACATCACAAAACCATGGAATCATTTGGAAAAGCCCTCCAGGATCACTGAGTCCCACCTGTGACCAGTCCCCACCTTGTCCCCAGACCAGAGCACTCAGTGCCACATCCAGGTGACACCTGCAGGGATGGGCACCCCAAACCTCCCTGGGCAGCCCCTGCCAAGGCCTGAGCCCCCTTTCCATGCAGAAATTCCTCCTGGTGTCCACCCTGAGCCTGCCCTGGCCCAGCCTGAGGCCATTTCCCCTTGTCCTGTCCCTGTTCCCTGGCTGTCCCCTCCTGGCAGGGACTTGTGCAGAGCCACAAGGGCCCCCCTGTGTCACAGACACATTTTATGAAAAATTCTTTCCTTAGGATTTTTCCTCCTGAGAAGCTGAGAGGCCTCAGGAACAAAATGTAACCAATGGTTATCTGCTGCTGTGGAATGCAACAGGTGCATCTGGGATTGGTCTCATGTGATTGTTTCTAATTAATGGCCAATCACAGTCAGCTGGCTCAGAGTCTCTGTCCGAGACAGAAGCCTTTCTTATCATTCTATTCCTTTTCTATTCTTAGCCAGCCTTCTGATGAAATCCTTTCTTCTATTCTTTAAGTATTATTTTAATGTAGTACATATCATAAAATAATAAATCAAGCCTTCCTGAAACATGGAGTCAGATCCTCATCTCTTCCCTCATCCTGGGACCCCTGTGAACACGGTCACACCCCTGAGCCTCCTTTGCTCCAGGCTGAGCCCCTGCCCAGCTCCCTCAGCCCCTGCCGGGGCTCCATTCCCTGCCCAGCTCCCTCAGCCCCTGCCGGGGCTCCATTCCCTGCCCAGCTCCCTCAGCCCCTCCTGGGGCTCCATTCCCTGCCCAGCTCCCTCAGCCCCTGCTGGGGCTCCATTCCCTGCCCAGCTCCCTCAGCCCCTGCTGGGGCTCCATTCCCTGCCCAGCTCCCTCAGCCCCTCCTGGGGCTCCATTCCCTGCCCAGCTCCAGCCCCTGCAGGTCTCTCGTGTCAGGAGGGGCCCAGAGCTGCCCCAGCCCTGGAGGTGCCCCAGCAGTGCCAGCACAGGGGACGGGCACTGCCCTGGGTTGTCCCCACACTGTTTTGGATGCAAAATTCCCCTTTAGATATCCATGGATACTTGAGAGGCATCCCATCCTCATTGCCTGAGGTTGATGGGATACTGAACACCTGAGGTATGGGATTGCTTTGGGAGCAGATGATCCAGCTCCGTGTCCATCTCTAACATTCCCTGAGCTGCATCTCAGCCCAGGTGCTGCTCACTTGCTGTCCTGCCCGGGTTTGACAGCAAGGAATGATCCAATTCCCTCGTTTTTTTAGGGATATTGCAGTCTGGTTCCCAGTCTGGTCACCACGGACAGATCCTTGGCTCCCGACTCGCTCCTGCCCTTCCAACACCCTTGGAGATGTTCTCCCGCCCCACAACGCTCCACGTGGACACTGGTTACCTCCACTCTGTATCTGCTCAGCACCGGCCGAATTCCCAGAGGCACCGGCAGGATGGGACCTCGGTCCATGTCTGTGGGGCCATCGATGGGGGGCAGGTCTGATTTACCCCCAGGGCCGATCTGGAAGAGGTGGAGCACGGGTTAGGATCTGCTCCTCTGAGCTGCTGGGAAGCAGTTTTTGGTCCTTCTCACAGAACTGTGGAACCGCAGATTGGCTTGGGTTGGAAGGGACCTCAAAGATCGGCTCATTCCCACCCCTGCCATGGGCAGGGACAAATTCCAGAGGGAGCTGGGCTGTGTCTCAGCTGGATCTGGTCCCAGTTGTTGGAGCTGGGGTGTCTCAGAGGGCTGAGAGCCCAGGGCAGGTTCTTTGGGAAGAGGAAAACGCAGGAGCAGAAGGGGCTGGGAATTCCACACAGAACAGTCCCCAGAGCAATCCAAACTTCTCAGCCCACCAATGCAGCCCATCCCAGGGCTGTTCCACCCTGGAATTGCATCTGCTGGCCTGTCTGTGAGGAAACGGAGATGTGGTCCCAGAGCTCAGCCCAGGAGCAGGTTTAAGGTCCTGTTTCCAGCCCAGGGGTCAGTAAAGATCAAATATCCCATGTGAGCCATTCCCCCAGTCCAAGGAAAATTGGGAGAAAAGGGGCTTGGATGAGCACCTGCCCTGGCAGATAAATGAGGTGGGAGAAGCATTTCAGTGGGTGGAGCACGAGGCACAAAAGTGGAAGAATTTAACTCTGGTACTGCCCCAGACTATGAATCATGGTTTGTGCTGGGAGGGACTTTAAAGATCATTGAATCTCAACTCCTGCCATGGCCAGGGACACCCTCCACCTTTCCAGGCTGCTCCAAGCCCCATCCCACCTGGCCTTGGACCCTTCCGGGTGTCTTTGATGAACAGCTAGTGGTTGATCCATCCAAGAGAAACTACAAGGGTTCAGCAGACCAACGACCAGGTGAGGAAGCCGCTATTCCCAGTTATTCCCAGCTCCCCAGTTCTCCATAAATTAGTCCCCTCTCCCTTCCAACCCCGCATCCATTCTTTCCCTCCCTTTGTCCAGCTGGCACCTGGAGCAGCTCGAAGGCGGCCAGCAGGTCCCCGGCCGTGGCGTTGCCGCGGTAGATCTGGTAATATTCCAGCTGCGGCGGGAAGCGCGGCGGGCAGTACTCCTCGTCCGACATCTTCACCACCGGCTTGGCGAACGTCCGGCCCATGAAGTCGGCTTTTCCCTAGGGAAAGAGCCCTTGGGGTTGGGGATCCAACATGAGAATTCCAAGACTAACCCTGTGATTTTCCTCAGGAGCACTTGGGGTTGGGGATCCAACACGGGAATTCCAAATTTAGCCCTGTGGTTCTCCCCAGGAGCACTTGGAAGTAGGGGGTCCAACGTGGGAATTCCAAATTTAGCCCTGTGGTTCTCCTCAATAGCACTTGGAGTTGGGGATCTGACATGGGAATTCCAAATTCAGCCCCATGGTTCTCTCCAGGAGCACTTAGGGTTGGGGATCCAACATGGGAATGCCAAATTTAGCCCCGTGGTTCTCCTCAAGAACACTTGGAGGTGGGGATATGACGTGGGAATTCCAAAATTAGCCCCATGGTTCTCCTCAAGAACACTTGGGGTTGGGGATCCAACATAAGAATTCCAAATTCAGCCCCGTGGTTCTCTCCAGGAGCACTTGGTGTTGGGGATCCAACATGAGAATTCCAAATTTAGCCCCATGGTTCTCCCCGAGAGCACTTAGGGCTGGGGATCCAACATGAGAATTCCAAATTTAGCCCCATGGTTCTCCCCGAGAGCACTTAGGGCTGGGGATCCAACATGAGAATTCCAAATTTAACTCCATGGTTCTCTCCAGGAGCACTTGGGGTTGGGGATCCAATATCAGAATCCCGAGACTAATCCTGTGATTTTCCCCAGGAGCACTTGGTATTAGGGGTTTCCAACGTGGGAATTCCAAATTTAGCCCTGTGGTTTTCCACAAGAGCACTTGGGGCTGGGGATCCAACGTGAGAATTCCGAATTTAACCCTGTGGTTTTCCACAAGAGCACTTGGGGCTGGGGATCCAACACGGAAATTCCAAAATTAGCCCTGCAATTCTCCCCGTCGTGGTCGGAACAGGAATGGGATCAATGCTCTGGCCTTGGGATGCCAAAGCTCAGGGAAAACTCAGTCATGACTTCCTGAAGGAGGTTTGGGACAGCTGAAGGCTGGGACAGCAAGGAGGCCAGGGATGAGAATTTTTCCCAAATGGAAACTCTCCTTGGCTACAGCCTCTTTCTTCCCTCTCCAAAAACAAGATACATCTGAGATTTATGAGCGGCAGAGGCCCCGCTCTGGGAGATTTGGAAGGACCATTCTCCAAGGATCAGGAAAAAAAAAGCTCCCCAAATCCTCTGCCTCCAAATCTGGAGAGATCCCGGCATCCAAACCACGCACAATCCCCTGGGATTTTCTCACCACGGTGTCCTGGTCGTAGATCTCGATGACGATGATGGGGGGGTCATCCCGCATCTCGTGAGCTTCCCCGTACAGCTCCACGTTGTCGAACACCAGGAGCTGGTCCCAGGTTGGGCACAGGGTCTCGTTGAGAACCTGGGGGAATGGGAGAGATTCCTACTGCTCCAGGAATGGACCAGGGTCCGGGGAAAGGGTGGCAGGTGGGGCTGCTGTGCGTTTTTTGGATCGGGGAGGCGTTGGGAATCGCCCAGGGATTCCTCTGAGGAAAACAATCCAATAGCAGATGAGCAGAGCTGGGTTATTCCCAGTGTCCAGGCTTCCCAAAGCTTGGCAACCCTCAGACTGGGAGGGGAAGGCTGAAAAATCACTTTAACATGACCCAATTCTGCCTAAACCAGCAGGAAATCACCAGGAATCACAAGGAATCATGGAGAATTGTGGGGAATTGCAGCCACTGGGACGTGGGACACATACTGGGAATGGGCTCCTGGGAGAGATCTCCTGGAAACAGTCAATGCCCAGCTCCAGAGCTGCTCTCCCGCCGCAGGAGCCCAGGACCAGCCTGATCCTCATTTATGGGATCTGTGCCACGGGAACTTGCAGAGCCAGCCATCCCAGCCATCCCCACACCCCCAGGAATCCCAGGAGTGTTCACCTCGGTGCACTGGCTCTGGGAGATGAAGAAGACCCGAGCAAAGGGGTCCGAGAGGCCGCTGCTGTCGGCTGCAAACAAACTCCTGGCTTGGTACATGTGGGCTCGCAGCTGGAACACCTGTTTCTCTGGAAGAGAGAGGGAGTGGGGTGGGATGGGATGGCTTGGGATGGCCTCCGGGATCCTGTCCATAAGATGCATGTGTTGAATCATGATTTTAAAGGGTTAAGATTTTAGCTGAGGGTTAGAACCAGTTCATGTTGAAGTTAGATGCACCAACGATAGGTTAATGATTGTTAGATGCTTTAGCTAAAGGTAATTGTTATATTATGAGCTTATTTGTAGAAGGAAGTGGAGCAGGTGAACCATTTTAGGAACATACTGTGTTGGGAAGGGTGAAAGTTTGACAAGGAAGGGTCACAGATATGGTGCTTGGCAGAAAGATTTTTGAATGCATAATCTGAAGAAGGAATAGAAATTAAAGCAAGTTTTGATATAGAAGAAAAGAATTGCTGAGCCAGTCTGACTGGATAACCAAGGAGGCAAAGGGTCTGTGAGTTAGAAGGGGTTTTTATGGCTTAGAGCAAAGGATAAACCCACCCCAAACAAGAAGATGTTTTTACCAAGCAGAAAGAGAGCACAGGCAAACAAGGCAGCAGATGTGGCAGGTAGAAAAAAGGTCTCAGAATTTTCCACTGCATGAAAACTGAGAAACAACTTCTAGCTTAAACTGCAATGTACTAACTTTTAGTGATTGTAGAACAGTGACATGAATATGGTAATTATAGCAGTTATGATAGGCTATAGGTAATAGTTAAGGTGCAGATTGGTTCTACTGTATGAAGATGCTCTGCAAAGAAAAATATATAATAATGCATTTGTAGCCAAAATTAAAGGGTCTCCAGGCCTGCCTGCAGCTGGAGCTGACAGCTGTGGGCACAGCTCTGTCACCCACAGCCCTGGACTGCTGTGACATCCTGGATGCAATAAACTGCATTTTGGAGAGCTGTCTGCAGTCCCACATCCCTCATTTAAGCTTTAACAGTGGCACCCAACATGTGGCACCATTAGTAAGAACCTGAACGAGGGATGCAGGACTCCAGGTTTGTCTGCAGCTGGAGCTGACAGCTGTAGGCACAGCTCTGCCACCCATGACCCTGGACTGCTGTGACATCTTGGATACAATAAACTGCATTTGGAAGGGCTGCCTGCAGTCCCTCATTTCTCATTTTGGCTGTTACTATATTGAAACTTATAGAAAATGCCCAGCACCTGGACTCTGTGTCAAGCCATCATGAAGCAGGGGGCCTTGGATCGTGCCAGAGGGTCACAGAGACCTGAAAAAGACCTTCCTGACTTCATCCCTGGGACCACTGACCCAATTCAAGACCACTGACCGAATTCAAGAGAAGAATTGCGCACGCATGAAGGACTAAAAACCTCATTTTAGTAGAAAGCGGGGATGGGAGGTGCTGGGGTTGTGCATATGCATTAATTTGGGAAATAAATAGAAGGCAAAAATCTTTGTGGGGTGCGGTCACACATTTCAGGGACGACCCCCTTGCTGCCTGCTGTTGTAATAAACACACCACTTTCTAACTTCGACTAGTTAGAGAGTCTTTGTCCACGATTTTTGGTTTCAACGACTCAGTATCCCCATTCATCTGCTTGGCCCAGAAATAATTTTTGCACCTTTAACATTGGTTCTGAGAGTGAAGCAGGGGGAGAAGAAGCTCATAGTTTGTTTTCAGACACCGCACTCACTCCTCCACATTCCTGCTCCTGGACTGTGTTGTCTGCGGATGGACAGACAGCGGGACAGAGCTCTCCTTCGCTTTCAGTTAGTTTTAGCTAGCTGAGGCAAAGAAGTTCTCTGGACCATGTTTTTTTTCTCCTTTTCTTTGGACCTGTTTAAACCTGGACTGAACACCAGAAGAGTACCAGCAGCTCCACCTGTGGCCCACCGGGCCGGGTCTAGGCCGCGGCATTTCCAGCGCTGGAGGGACTGATAAGGGACTGATAAGAGACTGATAAGAGACTGATAAGAGACTGATAAGAGACTGATAAGAGACTGATAAGAGACTGAGTGAGCCAAGCTACAGCCCACGGAGGGACTTTCTGAGTCTGTCATCTCTTCAGAGCAGTGAGAGGTTTTATTGTTTGATATTGTTCATTTTTGGTGTGCTGGTGCATGCTTTGCCTGTTAAATAAAGGGGTTTTTTTCCCACTTTTCTCCAAGGAAATATTTTCCCGAACTGACAGGGGGAGGGCCTGCTTAAAGCTGCTTTCTAGAGAAAACCACTTTGGGGGTTCCCAAATTTGCCCTAAACCAGGACAGAGCCCATCCAAGGCACATCTCAGGAGCCTGGATTTGCTCGTGGCTGAAGGATTTCAACTCAAAGCACGAATCCCAAATGGATATGGAATTTCCTTGGCATCCCGCTTGTGTTGTGTGCACCACAAAAAACTCCGAACAGGATTGGGATGAAGGGACACAATTCCCACCCCCATCTCTCATGGGACAACTGGAACAACGTCCCCCTTAGCTCCTGGAAGCCCTTGGAGCAGGAGGTGTCCAGCCAGGCTCCCTCCCACCCCCTCCACCCCATGGGAACTCCTTACTGGTGTACAGGAGGCTGATGGGTGGGAAGGAGGGCAGGTTTTGTCCTCGGGGCGTTTTCTTCTCCTCGAACCCACAGGGGAGGCCGCTGAGGAAGTCCTTGCGCTGCTTGTTGAGGCCCAGCCACAGGTAGATCTCCATCTTGGCCTGGACTGTCCAGCCAGCAGGGCCAAAGCCCCTCTTCCCGGGAAGCTGAGCACAAGGGAAGGAAGAGTTCACACGGATATCAGGAACATGGACAGACAGACAGACCTGTCTGGGAGCGCCCAGCCTCTTTGGGGCATTGTGCTGCTGTTCCTTAAACCCAAGGATCCTTCGGGATCGTGACACTGCTCTGGCTCAGGCATTGTCCTCTTCTCACTGTGGTTTCCATTTTCAAAGTGTCTTAGGTTGGAAATGCAAGGTGTGGCTGGGGGTGTGTATTCTATTTTCCATCTGCCTGAGGTGGGGCAGTTATCCTCTGTTCGTCGGGCAGTTTTCTTTATCTCTTCCACAACCAACCCTCCCTCCGGGAGATATCTTCTGTTCATGGGCCATTAATTATTAATTATCTTCTGTTAATGAGCCAGTGGGTGTCACTGCATGGCTGATAAAATTCCACCATCCCAATGGGGGGTGTTCTGCCCAGGGGAGGAGCCAAGCATTCCTACCTGGATACAATCTGAGATTTTGGGATACCACGGCAGACTTTGCCCAGTGCATTGCCAGAGGAGCAGCTTTCTGCTGCCCTGCATTGCCAGAGGGAGCCCAGGCCCATCTCCAGCAGCCCTGGAGCTGCAGAGGAAAACTCCCCCCTTGTGCAGGATCCCTGCTCCAGCAGAGCCACAGCTGGCACTGCAGGAGGGCTGAGCCCCCATGGGATGGGGCTGTGCCACCCCCTGACACACAGGGGGACAGGGCCTGCTCTCACTCTGGCAGTGTTGTTTTGTATTATTGTGATTTTATTTTATTTTATTTTGTTTTATTTTAATTTCTTCCTTAATAAAGAATTGTTACTCCTGCTCCCGTATCTTTGCCTGAGAGCCCTTTAATTTCAAAATTACAGCAATTCAGAGGGAGGGGGTTTGCATTCTCTATTTTCAAGGGAGGCTCCTGCCTTCCTTAGCAGACACCCGTCTTTTCACACCACGACACTAAGCCAGAAATTCTCTGGATTTCCTGCTGGATCAAACTCCTCCGTCTTCCCAAACATTTCCCACTTACCAGGACGGGGTAAGTTCAGTGCCTCACCCTCCCTAGGAGCCGATTTCCACCCCTACCAGCAGAGCATGGATCACATTTCTTCAATATTCAAACCCCAGAAAAAATGGATGCAAAACCCTCATCCTCATCTCCCAGATTCCCTCCTCTTGGCCGCAGCTCCCCTGGGCCGGAGGGATCCTCACCTTGAGGAAAACTGTCTTCACTTTGGCACAGTCCTTGCCCATCTCCTCGTCCACGATGGAGTACAGGATGTCCTTGGAAGGGATGCGGGCGTAGGCGATGCGCTTGTTGTTGCTCATCATCCAGATGAAAACGTCGGGAATCGTGTGCTGGGGCTGGGAATGCCACAGGAGAGCCCCGTCAGCGCCCCAGCTCCGACCACTGAGGCACTGGTGGGGCTGGAGAGCTGCTGGAGGCAAATCCAACAGAATTCCATGGAAGGTGGATGCGTCTGCGGCCACAATGGGGGCACTGGAATTGTTTGGAGATTCCCACTCCCCAAAAAGCTGCTCAGAGCTGAGGCCCTCAGGAAAGAAACTGGGATTTATTGTTGCTGTAAGGTAGAAAAATAATTTAAGGAAGGCCTCATAAAATCAGGGCCTGCTCTGTTAAATAGACAGCACGTGAAAACAATCCTGGTGTGAGCAGTTCATTAACACAACAATCTATTCCTGGGTGAAAAACAACTGGCACCTGCATAAACATTAAATCTATCCCGTGAGAATCAGTGAAGAAAATATGTAAATAATTTAAGAATAATAATTTAAGAATAATAATTTAAGAATAATAATTTAAATAAATTAAGAGATTTGATGGACAAGTAAAATGCCTTTTGCTAACCAATAAAATAATTGGCAAAAAAAAGCTCCTAAACAACTGGAGTCACACATGAGGTCTGTAAAACTGTAGAAAAACGAGTTATGTGAATAAAGAATTGGATTTTTCTGATTTTTTTGGCATGAAGAAAATGGAGTCTTGTGGTTGGGATTGAAGGTATTTGAGATGACAGTTTGTGTTTAGATTTAGGTGTTTATTTTTTTTAATTAATGTTATAGTTTCACAGCCGTGAGTTCTGTAGTTTTTTATTAGAAAGGAATAAAATGGTTAACTATTTTTTGTTATAAGGTCTTTTAAGGTTAAACTATTTAATTAAGAAATGATACCTAAATTATTTTCTCTTTTAATCTAATAACTGATCACTCAAAGTCTGTAATGTGGACTTTTCTGTTTAATTACAAAATACCATTTAAACTCATGAAGAAGGAAGAAAAAGGTAAAGAGCAATTTGTTTTTGTCTTAAAACCTCCATTTTTCTTTACATTTATTACTATATTCTAAAACCCCAAACTCTAAGTTTTCCATCTTGTGACATCACAGACTTCTAACTAACTCCACACCCACAATCCCACTGCTATCATTTTATTTTGGAAGCCTTCTTTACAGCCTCAGGTGAAATGCAGTGTTCTCTTGTGGGTCTGTGCCTTCCAGCACAGAAAGTTTAAAATTCTATTTAGGGTTTCAACAGTGTCTTGTGTGATTTATGCCAATAATTTATGTCGGTTACAAGTTTAAAAATCTGGGCATAGAAGACTGAAGGTTTTTGTTCTCTCCTCCTTCAGGGGACCTGGGGAGGGGAGGGCAGCAGCCGTTCCTCATCCCTGTGTAGAGAAGAGGTTCCCAGTCTGGACTGGGCCCGTCACTCTTCACATCTGGGCTGGGTCAGGACCAAGGAAAGCCTGGCTGAAACCAGAGATGGAGCTGGGAGCCTTCCATGGGAAAGGGAAGCGGGAGGTGGAACAGCTTCAGCTTCAGGGAGGGACAAGAACCGCCTGTGAGCCAGTCCTAAATTGGAAAAATGTCATGGAAACATTCCGTAGCCTGAAGGGGCTCCAGGAGAGCTGCAGAGGGACTGGGGACAAGGCATGGAGGGACAGGAGCCAGGGAATGGCTCCCAGTGCCAGAGGACAGGGATGGATGGGATCTTGGGAATGAGGAATTGTGCCCTGGCAGGGTGGGCAGAGGCTGGGCTGGAATTCCCAGAGCAGCTGGGGCTGCCCCTGGATCCCTGGGAGTGTCCAAGGCCAGGCTGGACATTGGGGCTTGGAGGAACTTGGGACAGTGGAAGGTGCTGGGGTTGGAACTGGATGGGATTTCAAATCCCTTCCTACCCAAACCAGTCTGGGATTTATTTAATGTGTCACCTTACAATTCCTGATTTCCCAGGGATTCAGAGGGTCCCTTCACAGCTGGGACTGGCTGAAACATCTCCAGGTCTGCTGAGGGAGGACCCAGCTCTGTCCCTGCCTGAGAAACTCTTAAATTTTTTTTTATGTCGGCTCATTCCCACCCAGGAGTGCACAGGGATCATGGGGCGACTCATGGACTTGGAACGGCTCCTTGCAGAGGGACCTCTCCTGCCCTTGGAGGTCTCCATCCATCCATCCATCCATCCATCCATCCATCCATCCATCCATCCATCCGTCCGTCCGTTCCATCCCCTCCACCCATCCATCCATCCGTCCGTCCATCCACCCCTCCATCCCCTCCATCCATCCATCCGTCCCCTCCATCCATCCATCCCATTCCATCCATCCATCCATATCATTCATCCATCCCATCCCATCCATTCCATCCATCCATCCGTCCATCCATATCATCCATCCGTCCATCCATCATCCATCCATCCATCCATCCATCCATCCATCCATCCATCCATCCATCCATCCATCCATCCATCCATCCATCCATCATCCATCCATCATCCATCCATCCATCCATCCATCCATCCATCCATATCATCCATCCATCCATCCATCCATCCATCCATCCATCCATCCATCCATCCATCCATCCATCCATATCATCCATCCATATCATCCATCCATCAATCCATCCATCATCCATCCATCATCCATCCATCCATTCCATCCATCCATTCCATCCATCCATCATCCATCCATCCATCCCTCCACCCATCCATCCATCCATCCATCCATCCATCCATCCATCCATCCATCCATCCATCCATCCATCCATCCATCCATCCATCCATCCATCCATCCATCCATCCATCCATATCATCCATCCATCCACCCATCCATCCATCCATCCCATCCCATCCCATCCCATCCCATCCCAGCTTTCTGTCCCCACAAGCTGCCCCAGCCAGAGACGCCTCTGCCCGTGAGGGACCCACCTCATCCGCCAGGAACCGCAGCTTCTGCAGGAAGTTCTGCACCAGCTTCAGCTTGTCCTTCATGGTGTTCCTCTTGATCTGGGAGCGCAGGGCCGTGGCCTGCTGGGCCATGTTCTCCTGTGGACACAGCCGGGACATCAGGACACAGCTCGGACCGAGGAAAGGCACCTCAATCCCACCACATCAGGATGGACACCTTCAGAAACCCACAGAGGTGTCACCTGAGCTGGGAGAATTTTGGGGTGGCTTAAGGAAGGTGTCGCCCTGTTCTTCTAAAGTTCTTCTAAGCCTTGTGATGTTTACATTTTTGTAATGGAGTTTCTCACGCGCTGTTCATGTAAATAATTATTGTTTTGCATTCCTTTCTGGAGGAGGAGAGAACTGATGGACCGTTGGTTTGACCAGTGTGGTTGGAGACGTGGCAATTTCATCCTCCAATCCACGATCACTTTTGAAATTCTATAAATATCGGAGTTCAGAAATAAACTGCCCCTTTTTTGCCTTGGACATCTCAGGGTGCGAGTGTCGTTCATTTTGTGTCGTATTGTGTGACAGGAAGGTGCCTCACCCGCTGTCACCCAGCACCTGACCCTTGGAGCTTCCACGTGAACGTGGAGAATTTAACATTCCTGTCTCTCGAGGATCCAGCTGGCCACTGGAGTTGGTGACCTTGGCCATGCCAGCTGGAGAAGCCACCAGCTCCTTGTCAAGCTCTCCTGAACATCCTTGGCAAGGAGCAGGGCCACCAACCCCAGCCCTCTGTCCCTGGAGCAGCTCTGCCTTGTGTGGTTCCCAAAATCACCCCAAATCTCAGTCCCTGGGGCAGCTCTGCTCTGAAAGGGTTCCCAAAATCACCCCAACTCTCGGTACCTGGGGCAGCTCTGCTCTGTGGGGTTCCCAAATTTCCCTTTCCAGCTCTGTGGTCCCAAATTTCTTTCCAGAGTCTGTTGGAGGGGAGCCAGCAGAGGCAGAAGTGACACCTGGGACTTTGCTAGACCCAAGTGGGCCTTGGGGTCAGAATTGAACCCCAAATCCCTGACACGCAGGCACTGGAAACCAACATGTCTACGGACCAAATTCCTGCCCCTTCTCCGGAATCGTCCTCCACTCTTCCCAAAACTTCTCTGAACAACCCATACCAGGGCCTGACACTCTCCCAGGGAACAATTCCTAATTCCCAATATCCTTCTGGCACTGGGAGCCATTCCCTGTGTCCTGTCCCTCCATGCCGTGTCCCCAGTCCCTCCCAGCTCTCCTGGAGCCCTTTAGGGGTCGGATCCCACTCACCAGCTCCCTCATGCAGGATTTGAGCCTCTCCCGGTCCAGCCTGGTGCGGGACGAGTGGTGCTGGTCCTTGTCAGCCAAGGTCAGGAAGCGCCTGCAGGAAAAGGGAATTCCCATGGGAATCCTTCACAGGGTTCCTTTCCTACCCCACCAGCCTGACCACGTCCCTGGAAAATGCTCGAATTCCCGCCAATCTCCAACAAAATTGTGGATGAGAGGCCGGTTCGCACCTTGGATCAGGAAGGGACAGTCGGTGTCATCAGGTGTCACCAGGTGCGACCCAGAATTCCCAAAATTCACAGAATCGCAAGGTTGGAAGAGACCTCCGAGATCATCGAGTCCAACCCAGCCCCAAGACCTCAACCAAACCCTGGTATCCAGGCTTCTCCTAAACACATCGAGGGATGGTGACTCCACCACCTTCCCGATGAATCCCAAAATTCACAGAATTCACAGAATCACTGGGTTCGAAGAGACCTTAAAGGTCATCGAGTCCAACCCCGCCCCAACACCTCAACTCAGGCCTGGCACCCAGCGCCACATCCAGGGTTCTCCTGAACACATCCAGGGATGGTGACTCCACCACTTCCCAGGTCTCGGGGAATTCCCAAAATTCCCAGAATTCACAGAACTCACAGAATTCACAAGGTTGGAAGAGACCTCCAAGACCATCGAGTCCAACCTGTGGGAACTCAGCACATCGCTCACAACCGAACCAGACACAACCCATCCCCAACACCTCAACTCAGCCCTGGCCCCCAGTGCCACATCCAGGCTTTGTTAAACACACCCAGGGATGGGGACTGTACCACTTCCCTGGTCTCTGGGAATTCCCAAAATTCCCAGAATTCACAAAATTCCCGGAATTCCCAAAATTCCCAGAATGACCAGGTTGGAAGAGACCTCCAAGACCACAAAGTCCAACCCAGCCCCAACACCTCAACTCAGCCCTGGCCCCCAGTGCCACATCCAGGCTTTGTTAAACACACCCAGGGATGGGGACTCCACCACCTCCCCAGGCAGAACATTCCAGAACTTTATCACCCTTTCTGTACAGAACTTTTTCCTGATGTCCAGCCTAAATTGCCCTTGGTGCAGCTCGAGGCTGTGTGCTCTGGTTGTGTCAGTGCTGCTGGAGAAAGAGCCCAGCCCCAGCTGAGCACAGGCACCTTTCAGGCCACCAGCCTGTGGGGGCCGCAGGACTGAGGTGTCCCCCCCCGGCTTTGGGGTGTTTGGGGTGCAAGATGGAAGCACCAAAAGATCCAGCATGGTGCCAGTGTCGTGGAACGTTGTCCCGCCATCCCCAGGACAGGGCACGGTGAGGTGACATTCCCCTGGGAGCAGGGACCTGGACAGGGCCACCTTTCCCACGTGTCACTCACAGGCAGCCGCTGCTGAGCTCCTCCAGGACCCCTCGGAGCCGGCGCTCCGGGTGCGGCTTCTCCGTCTTGATCATCTCCTGCACGTCGTTGAGGCCCTCCTCCTGCAGCACCAAGGGGGACGGCGTGAGGGACGGGGCACTGGGAACGGCCTGGGATCACCTGGGTGGGCTGGGAATCACCTGGGGTCATCTGGGATCACCTGGGATCATCTGGGTGGGCTGGGAACTGCCTGGGATCATCTGGGTGGGCTGGGAACTGCCTGGGATCATCTGGGCTGGACTGGGAACCGCCTGGGATCACCTAGGATCACCTGCGTGGGCTGGGAATCACCTGGGATCACCTGGGATCATCTGGGCTGGAAATCACCTGGGATCACCTAGGCTGGGCTGGGCTAGGAATCACCTGGGAACCACCTGGGATCTTCTGGGTGGGCTGGGAATCACCTGGGGATTATCTGGGGTCACCTAGGTGGGCTGGGATCATCTGGGATTATCTGGGCTGGGAACAACCTGGGAATCACCTGGGAATCACCTGGGCTGGGAATCACCAGGGATTACCTGGGATCATCTGGGCTGGGAGCCGCCTGGCCTCCCCACCCTCACAGGGAAGAATTCCATCCCAATATCCTTCCCAAATCTCCCCTTTCCCAATTTTTTCCCATTCCCCTTTCTCCTGCCCCTCCAGGTTTGTCCCCACTCCTTCTCCAGCTCTCCTGGAGCTCCTTCAGGCTCTGGAAGGGGCTCTGAGCTCTCTGTGGAGCTTTCCCTTCTCTGGCCCTGCCACATGAGGGCTTCACCCCTCCAGCCCAGGTGACACAGCCTCCCCACCCCTGTCCCCTTTCGTGGGGACACCTGGATCTGACCCTCTGAATTCTCAAGGAGCTGCTGGAATTTTGGCGATTCCTCGCTGGGAATGTTCCCCTTTTCAGGCACTCTCCATCCCTGCTTTGCTTTTGCCCTGGCTGTGGCTGTGCCCGGTGCCAGCCCCATGTCCCAGCAGTGTCCCCCTGTCCCTCCACCCCTCCCTGTCCACCCCTGTCCACCCCTGACCAGCTTGTCCGCGATCTTGTCCATGATGTTGGCGTTGTAGAGCCGGCGCCGCTGGTCCTGCCACCAGCTCCGGATGTAGATGCAGGGCTTCTTCTCCAGGTAGGGCAGGTGGAAGTAATTCCTGCAAAAAGAGGCAGGAGAGACACTCCATGAGGGTGACAATCCTGGCCTGGAGCAGCCCCCATCCCACCCCTCTCCCGGGAGGCAATGCCGTGGTGGGAGGAGGGATATGGGGGAGCAAGAGTGGGAAGGAGGCGGCCTCAGCTGCATCCTGGAGAGCAGAGGCTCCGTTTTTCCCGAGGCCATTCCCAATTCCAGGCCCAGGGTGGATGGGTGCAGAGCCCAGGGGCTGCCCCATCCATCCTGGGAGTGTCCAAGGCTGGGCTGGATGGGGTTTGGAGCAATCTGGGATGTGGCAGCAGTTCTCTGGCCACAGAGAGGAACAAACGGCTTTCCCAGACATGGTTCTGTGAGGAAACATGAGGAAAGGCTGTGAGAAGATCAGAGAAAAGAATGAGAAACAATCCTTATCTTAACCTGCTGCACGTGGCGTTTGTGAGCATGTGGAATGTGGTATGGAGATTTGTTTACCAAAGGATGGTTTCTTAATTAGCCAGTGGTGATGGTGTTTAGATTGAAGGACCAATCAAGTCCAGCTGTATCACAGCTGTCCATAAAAGCAGTGAGTTTCTTAATAAAGATTAATCTGCAATCATGGAGTCTATGCTAATTATTACCCAGCCAGGTAATACTGGGACAGTGGGATGTGTCAGGAACTGGGATGACCTTTAAGATCCCTTCCCACCCAAGCCATCCTGGGATTCTGGAACCTCCCAGTTGCTCCAAGCCCTGCCCAACCCGTCCTTGGAACAGCCAAAGGAAGGGTGATCCACACTTTGGGAACACTGGCTGTGAGCCAGGATCCAGCACCTGGAAAGGGGAATCCCACTGCACCTGGAAAGGGGAATCCCATTGCACCTGGAAAGGGGAATCCTGCTGTGCTGCACCTGGGAAAGGGGAACCCTGCTGCACCTGGAAAGGGGAATCCTGCTCCTCCTGGAAAGGGAACCCTGCTGCACCTGGATAGGGGAATCCTCCTGGTGCTCCTGGAAAGGGGAATCCTGGTGCACCTGGAAAGGGAGTCCTGCTCTGCTGCTCCTGGAAAGGGGAATCCTGCCCTGCTGCACCTGGAAAGGGGAATCCTCCTGGTGCTCCTGGAAAGGGAATCCTGGTGCTCCTGGAAAGGGGAATCCTGCTGTGCTGCACCTGGAAAGGGGAATCCTGCTCGATGCACCTGGAAAGGGGAGCCCTGCCCTGCTGCACCTGGAAAAGGAATCCTGCTCCTCCTGGAAAGGGAACCCTGCTGCACCTGGAAAGGCAAATCCTGCTCTACTGCTCCTGGAAAGGGGAACCCGGCTGCTCCTGGTATCACCAGGAGTCAAATCCAGCTCCAGCCCTTCCCGGGAGTTCCCACCAGGAGATGTCAGCAGAGCCCCATCGTTGAGTTTCCCAGCTGCCAGAGGATGGAGATGTTTTGGATAAACAGGATAGGAGAGGCCCCAGAATATCGGAACTCCTCATCTCCCCTTGGGATTCAGCTGGAGAAGGAGGTGAGGAACAGAGGAGGGAATTCCAAGGGAATTTATCTGTGCTGGATATTGATAAAAGCAAGGGAAGGAATTCCAGTGGATTTATCTGTGCTGGATATTGATGGAAACAGGGAGGGAATTCCAGGGGATTTATCTGTGCTGGATATTGATAAAAGCAAGGGAAGGAATTCCAGGGGGATTTGTCTGTGTTGGATATTGATGGAAACAAAGGAGGGAATTCCAGGGGGATTTGTCTTTGCTGGATATTCATGGAAACAAGAGAGGGAACCCCACGGAGACTTTTCTGTGATGGATATTCAGGGAAACGTGAAAGGGAGGGAATTCCAGGGGATTTAACTGTGCTGGACATTGATTGAAACAGGGAGGGAATTCCAGGGGGATTTGTCTGTGCTGGATATTCATGGAAACAGGGAGGGAATTCTAGGGGGATTTATCTGTGCTGGACATTGATTAAAGCGAAGGAGGGAATTCCAGGGGGATTTTTCCATGCTGGATATTCATGGAAACAAGAGAAGGAATTCCAGGGAGATCTGTGCTGGATTTTGATGGAAACAAGGGAAGGAATTCCAGGGAGACACCTATCTTTACTGGATATTTTTTTCCCAATTGATTTAATCAGACATTGAATTCAATTAGCACCAATCTGCTGCTAAAAGTTGATTAAAATCCACTTTAAGTGAATCTCATAATCTTAAATCCAATTATGTTTCTTGGTATGCAAATCCAGACCTCCCCGGGCACATCTCACCGGGCAGAGGATTTGAGCCTTTTCATCCCAATTTCCTGCATTTGTAGGATGCATTTGCAGATTTTTTCCAGCAGTTTTTCCATCTGGGATCTCAACACTGCTGAGGCCACCACTGACTCATGTCCCTAAACCAGGACAGTCCCAAGGTGCCACACAAGGTGGACACACTGACCTCTCTGTGCCCAGGGGGACACACTGACCACACAAATCCACAAGGACACACTGACCAGTGCCCAGGTGGACACACTGACCACACAAATCCACAAGGACACACTGACCAGTGCCCAGGTGGACACACTGACCACACAAATCCACAGGGACAAACTGACCAGTGCCCAGGTGGACACACTGACCACACAAATCCACAGGGACAAACTGACCAGTGCCCAGGTGGACACACTGACCACACAAATCCACAGGGACACACTGACCAGTGCCCAGGTGGACACACTGACCACACAAATCCACAGGGACAAACTGACCTAGTGCCCAGGTGGACACACTGACCTGTCCATGCCCAGGTGGACACACTGACCACATAAATCCAGGTGGACACACTGACTTGTCAATGCCCAGGTGGACAAACTGACCTGTCCGTGCTCAGGTGGACGCACTGACCAGTGCCCAGGTGGACACACTGACCTGCCTGTGAACAGGTGGACGCACTGACCACACAAATCCAGCTGGACACACTGAATCAGTGCCCAGGTGGACACCCTGACCTGTCCATGCCCAGGTGGACACACTGACCAGTGACCAGGTGGACACGCTGACCTGTCCAAGACCAAGTGGACACGCTGACCCAGGTGGACACACTGACCACACAAATCCACAGGGACACACTGACCTGTCCATGCCCAGATGGACACACTGACCCAATTCCCAGGTGGACACACTGACCACACAAATCCACAGGGACACACTGACCACAAAAATCCAGGTGGACGCACTGACCACACAAATCCAGGTGGACGCACTGACCAGTGCCCAGGTGGACACACTGACCACACAAATCCACAGGGACACACTGACCTGTCCAAGACCAAGTGGACACGCTGACCCAGGTGGACACACTGACCACACAAATCCACAGGGACACACTGACCACAAAAATCCAGGTGGACACACTGACCACACAAATCCAGGTGGACACACTGTCCCACTGCCTGGGTGGACATATTGACCACAAAAATCCAGGCGGACACCCTTACCAGTGCCAAGGTGGACACACTGACCTGTCCGTGCCCAGGTGGACACACTGACCTGTCCGTGACCAGGTGGACACACTGACCAATGCCCAGGTGGACACACTGACCTGTCTGTGACCAGGGGCTTCATGGGCTGGGATGAAGAAACAGAAACCAGCTCTCCATCCTCGCCAACTTCATCATCGCTGGAATTCTGGAGCAGCTCTGACTCCTCCTCGTCCCCATCCCCTCCCTCTTTCTTCCTCCTCAGGAGGGGTTTGCTGGAGCCATCCACCTGGTTGCCATAGTTACCTCAAAAAGGAAAACAACAAAAAAATATGGAATCGATTCCCAGGGTTATAACTCCCAACTCTGGGATTGAATCCGGGCTGGCAAAAGTTTTCTCTGCTGGAATCACAGAGAATGCTGGAGATTGACTTCCTGGAATCACATCCAGGAGCTGGAAATTAGGGAGAGGTGTCCATGCCCTGCTCCTGCCCCCTCTCGATCCCCTGGGAATTCCCTGGCATCTGCAGAGCATGAAACCAGGATGGGAGAGAGGGATCAGCCCCACTGGGCGGAGCCCAGCAGGCACAAAATGGGATCCCACATCCCTCATGCCCATGGAGGAGCCATTCCCTGCTCCCCAAACCTGCTCTAGCAGGGGCTGGAATGGGAAATCAGGAATAAACCCCACCCCAAAGTTTGGATTCTGATTTCCACCACCATCACAACTCCCCAAAAAACCAACCAACCAACCAACCAACCAACCTATGGTGACCTCAAAGTTAATGGGTTTGTCCCCAATCTTCCTGTCGATCATGGTGGCCTCCAGGAAGGCTCCGAAGAGGAAGAATTCCTCCATCTTCCCGCTGCAGTTCTGCCGGAGAAAAGAGATCCCAGGGCTGAGGGCCGGGGCCAGAGGGAGACACAGGTCCATCCCTCGGGATGCCATTTCCAAAGGCACCGGGAGGGTTTTGTCTCCCATGTCTTGGCTTGTTGTAGAGAGTGTTTAATTAAAGATTTAATTTTAATATTTCTAATTAAAGATAACTTTGAGCTGTGTTGGGATCCATCGCCCCTTGCCCCAGGAGGGGCTCTCAGGGATATTCAGGAGTACAAGCCTGGGTTCGCTAAACTGGTCAAACCACCCGAATCCAGGTGCCTGGGTGCCCCTGTGGAATTGGAATGGTTCTGTTTCCAGGTGGTTTCATTGCCTGTGGCTGGGAAATAAAGGAGACTGGTTTCTTGGTTTCTGATTGAAACCTTGTTTTCCAATTGAAACCCATCAGAATAAGAGTGGGATAACTGGAATTAGGGGATGAGTCACTGTCCATGAGTAATTCCCACTTGGAGAAACATCCCTGCGTTGAGGAGATGATGGAAACTGCGGAATGGTTTGGGTGGGAAGGGACCTTAAAGATCATCCAGATTAATAGGCTGGGACACCTTCCTCTATGCCAGGGTGCTCCAAGCCCTGTCCACCCCAGCCTGGGACACTTCCAGGGATGGATCAGCCACAGCTCCTCTGGGAAAGCTGTGCCAGTGGCAAGCAACGTCCCAATGCTCCTAAAGGAAGTGAGTACTGGAATGATCCTAAAACCTGGAATCCTGCAAGGTTTACTTCCACTGCTCTGTGAGATCCAGAACAGCTGGGACAACACTTGAAATCACAAAATTCACAGAATTCACAGAATCACCAGGTTGGAAGAGACCTTCAAGATTATTGAGTCCAACCCATCCCAAAGACCTCAGCTCAAGCCTGGCACCCAGTGACACACCCAGGCTTCTCCTAAAAACATCCAGGGATGGGGACTCCACCACCTCCCCAGTCCCCGGGGAATTTTGGAACTCTGGTATCCTGGAAATCCCAAAATTCACAGAATTCACAGAATCACCAGGTTGGAAGAGACCTCCAAGACCATCGAGTCCAACCCATCCCAAACACCTCAACTCAACCCTGGCACCCAGTGCCACATCCAGGCTTTGTTAAACACACCCAGGGATGGTGACTCCACCACCTCACCAGTCCCCAGGGATTCCCAAAATTCACAAAATTCCCAAAATTCCCAGAATCACTGGGTTGGAAGAGACCTCCAAGACCATCAAGTCCAACCCAGCCCCAAAACCTCAGCTAAACCCTGGCCCACAGTGCCACATCCAGGCTTTGTTAAACACACCCAGGGATGGGGACTCCACCACTTCCCCGGGCAGAACATTCCAGAACTTTATCACCCTTTCTGTACAGAACTTTTCCCTGATATCCAGCCTAAATTGCCCTTGGCGCAGCTCGAGGCTGTGTGCTCTGGTTGTGTCAGTGCTGCTGGAGAAAGAGCCCAGCCCCAGCTGAGCACAGGCACCTTCCAGGGGGTGTGGGGGTGATGGGGGCACCCCTGAGTCTCCTTCTCTCCATGGCACCCCCAGCTCCCTCAGGGCTTCCTCTCAGGGTTTGTGTTCCCAGCCCCTCTCCAGCCTCGTTTCCCCCTCTGGACACATTCAAGGATCTCAAGGATCTCTTGGGAACGTCCTTCCCAAACTGAGGGGCCAGAGCTGGACGCAGCACTCGAGGTGTGCCCTCAGCAGTGCCAGGTACAGGGGAAGGATTCCCCACCCTGATCCTGCTGGCCACCCCATTCCTGATCCAGGAAAATCCTCGATTTATGAGACCAAAGGTAACAATCCAATATTCCCAAGACCCCAAACTGCCCCCTGGATGCTGTGGGGTCACGGGAGGGGGGGACTTACATCAGCCACCGCCGTGGCCTGCTCCACCTGCACCTCAGTGGAGCTGTTGATCTCAGGGTTGGTGGTGTCCAGGATCTCCACGGCCAGGCCCAGCAGAAGCCGGGCACGGAAGGAGACGCCCTCGCCCAGGCCCTCGTTGAGCTCCTGGTGCTCGTCCATGAGGGTGTAGTTCCGCGTGGAGCCGTACATGTTCACCCAGGCGGGGCCGAAGGTGGGCAGGAAACCTGCGGGGGAGGAAGGGGCAGGTGGGAAGGGGATGGAGAGGGAAAAGGGAACGTCTTGGTGCCCGTGGGTGGCGTCACTTTCCTGCTCGCTCTGTGGTGACACAGACGTGTTCTTGTGCGTCCATGGAAGCGTGGCTGCCGCCATCCATGGGGACAGTTTTCAGGGAATCCCAGGATCACTGAGGTTGGAAAAGAGCTCCCAGACCTTTGAGTCCAGCCTGTGCCTGATCCCCACCTTGTCCCCAGCCCAGAGCACTGAGTGCAACATCCAGGAATTCCTTGGACGCCTCCAGGGATGGGCACCCCAAACCTCCCTGGGCAGCCCCTGCCGAGGCCTGAGCCCCCTTTCCATGGGGAAATTCCTCCTGGTGTCCAACCAGAGTGAGTGGAAGGATTTAAGTCTTTCACCTCAATCTCCTGCCAAATGCATTTGCAGGAGATTTTTCTGGCAGTTTTTCCACCCAATCCCAGCACTGCCAAGGCCTCCACTAACCCATGTCCCCCAAATGGATGTTGCCGCATCCAAATGGCTTTTAAATCCCTCCAGGGATGGAAACTCCACCCGTTCCAGGGATCAACAGCCATTTCCAGGAAGGAATTTTCCAGATATCCACCCTGAGCGTGCCCTGGCCCAGCCTGAGGCCATTTCCCCTTGTCCTGTCCCTGTTCCCTGGGAGCAGAGCCCGACCCCACCATGTCTTTGCAAGTTGCCCTTCAAAATATCAGCCGTGATATTTTCTGAAAAATCTTTTTGCTGGGATTTTTCTCCTGAGAAGCTGAGAGGCCTCAAGAACAAAATGTACATAATGATTATCTGCTGCTGTGGAATGCAACAGGTGGATCTGTGATTGGCCTCATGTGATTGTTTCTAATTAATGGCCAATCACAGCACAGCTGTCTCAGACTCTCATTCAGACACAAGCTTTTGTTATTCGTTCTATTCCTTCTTTTCTTAGCTGGCCTTCTGATGAAATCTTTTCTTCTATTCTTTGAGTATAGTTTTAACGTAGTTTTAATATAATACATATCATAAAATAATAAATCAGGCCTTCTGAAACATGGAGTCAGATCCTCCTCTCTTCCCTCATCCTGGGACCCCTGTGAACACCGTCACACCCCCTGGCTGTCCCCTCCTGTCAGGGACTTGTGCAGAGCCACAGGGTCCCCCCTGAGCCTCCTGAAGTTTTTTGCGGGGAAATTTGCAGGCAAAGCAGTGGCAGGAACTGGGCAGGTCTTTGGCAATTCCCCGTTTTGAGGTTTGAGGAAGGAGGAATGTGCCAGGTGACACCACGCCCCGTTAGTCCCTTTCCAGTCCCACGTCTGGTTTCCCATCTTTGCCCGCAAACGCTCATCCATCCACGGAAATTTTTGGAAGAGCAAATTGTTCTGGGGTGTCTTTGCTTCCAGGCATTGGCTGAAGGTTTGTGGCGAATCCTGGTTTTCAGGGCGTTGGCCCAGGAACCTCTCACATTTCAGGACATCAAGGTCCCTCCTGATGAGCACCCAGGAATTCCAGGGGCGTGAACGAACCCGGACAACTTTGGGAGCTCTGCCAAAGGAATGCCCCTGTAGTTTTTATGCCGCCCCCACCTCAACGTTACCTTTGTCCCCCTCGTTGGAGACCTTCCTCAGGTCGATGAAATGGGTCCCGATGGCCACGTCGTTGACCTTGTCCGAGTCCCGGATCTGGATCTTGATCCGCTTGCACAGCGGGGGAAACATCTCCGTGAAGATGATTTGCTCGTTCCAGAGGGGCTCGTAGCTGCTCTTCTGTATGGACGTCTTTCCCTGGGAACCCGGAGGAGACGGATATCAGACAAGGGTTGAGTAAGAGATGAGAGATGTGGGACTCCAGGCGCAGTCAAAATGCAGTTTATTGTACCCAGGGTGTTACAGCAGTCCAGGGTTGTGGGATGTTGGAGCCCGGGATGCTGAGAATTTTAAACTTTCTGTGCTGACAGACTCTGACCCCCAGGAGAGCACTGCATTTGACCTGGGGCCGTGGAGAAGGCTTCCAAAACTGATTAATAGCACTGGGATTACGGGTGTGGAGTTGGTCAGAAGTCTGATATCACAGGGTGAAAAAACTTAGATTTGGGGTTTTAGTGTGTGGTGATATATGGGAGTCAAGATGGAGAATTTTGGGCCTGGGTTAGATGTCTTTTTTGCACCTTCTTCTTCATGGATCTGGGAGGTTTTCTCTAATTGGGTGAAAAATGTCCTGATACATTGATGGAGAATTTTGGGTGTGGGTTAGAGCCAATATGAAGAATTTTGGGCATGGGTTAGATGTCTTTTTTACACCTTCTTCTTCATGGATCTGAGTGGTTTTCTCTAATTGCGTGAAAGATGTCCGCATTGTGGGTTTTGGGTGATCATAATTGGGTCAGAAGCATAAATAATATAGATGTCAAATGTTTATTGGGTAACTGGGGCTTAAATAGCCTTGAATAAACACCATTTTAGCTCATTTTTTTAGGGAGAGCTCACATCTGGTGAGTTTGTAATAGATAAGGATAATAAGCTTCAGAGTGAGACCTTCAAAAACAGCATCTCCCGAGTTTTATTCGCCCTGACCTTGGAGCAAGAAAGAACCTGAATTTCCAATATGGGTGACAGAGCCACGCCTACAGCTGTCAGTTCCAGCTGCAGGCAAGCCTGAAGACCTTTTAGTTTTGGTTACATTGCATTATATATTTTAAATCAAATAAATTTAATTTATTTTAATTATATATTAAATCTTAATATATAATCAGCCAATCAATGCCTTTGCTATTACCTATAGCCTATCACAACTAATCTCATTACCATATCATGGTCAGTACTATCCAACCACACGATTTGGAATGTTACAGCTTAAGCTTAAAGTTGTTTTTCTTGCAGTGGAAAATTCTTAGATCTTTTTTACGCTTGCCACACCAGCATGTCTTGTTTGCCTGTGGAATCTTTCTGCTTGGTAAAAACATCTTTTCATTTGCAGTCAGCTTATCCTTTGCTCTAAGTCATAAAATCTCTTTCCAACTCGACACAACCTTTGCTTTCTTAGTTGTCCAGCAAGACTGGCTCAGCAATCCTCAATTTACACATCTATTATTATTCTTCTATATCAAAACTTGCTTCCATCTCTATTTCGTTCTCGGGTTCTACATTCAGAGATCTTTCTGCCAAGCATACGTATCTGTGAAAGTTTCTTGTCAAACTTTCATCTTTCCCAGCAGGTTGGATCTCCCAAACCATCCCTCACCACCTGAGCTGCTCCCTTCCACCCGCTCCACCCTCTCCTGAGCAAGGAATTCTCCTCCTCAACTGGAAAGGCCTCAAACTCACCCCAGAGAGTGAAAATAAAGTGACACCACACCCATCTCAATGTGCCAGGTGGCATCACGCCCATTTAGATGTGCCAGGTGACACCACGCCCACCTTGATGTGCCAGGTGACACCACGCCCATCTCAATGTGCCAGGTGACACCATGCCCATCTCGACATGCCAGGTGACACCACGCCCATCTCGACATGCCAGGTGACACCACGCCCATCTCGATGTGCCAGGTGACACCACGCCCATCTCGATGTGCCAGGTGACACCATGTCCATTTAGATGTGCCAGATGACACCACGCCCATCTTGACCAAGGTGACATCATGCCCACCTCAATGTGCCAGGTGACATCACGCCCATTTAGATGTGCCTGATGACACCACACCCATTTCAATGTGCCAGGTGACATCACGCCCATTTAGATGTGCCAGGTGGCATCACGCCCACCTTGATGTGCCAGGTGACATCATGCCCACCTCGATGTGCCAGGTGACACCACACCCATCTTGACATGCCAGGTGAGACCACACCCATCTCAATGCACCAGGTATCACCACGCCCATCCTGACCTGCAAGGACCACCGAGACCGTCTATGGCCACCTGCTGGCGTCACCTCCCCGCTCACCTTCTGCCCCGCGAAGGCCACCTGCACGTAGGGGTCCACCAGGTCCTTGTTCTCGCCGATGAGCGCCTTCTTGACGTTGGCCATGATGCTGGTGTTCATGCGCGGCAGCCCCTCGGCGCGGTAGATCTTGACGTAGAACCGAGCCCACTGCCGCTCCGGGGGGACCCCGTCGGGGAGCAGGAGGTTCCTGGAATGTCAGGGTGGAGTTGGGAACAGCTGCTGGGGTGGGGTGGGGTGGCCAGTGAATCCCATCCCTGTTGGATGGGACGACCTCCATCCAACCTTTGTGGTCCCACAAACGACCAGAGAGGAGCTGCTCCATTTTCCGAGCACCTGATTCCTTCCACTTCCACTCCATTCCGTGGAGATGGAACGAATGGGATTTTGGAAGAGTTGCTTTCTCCTTATCAAGGGGACCTTGGAGGATTATTTTGAGGATGAAATTAACTCCATCTGTTTGGGTTTTTTTTTTGGCTTTCCTCCTCTGCAGGAATAAACGGGAATGCTGTGAACAAAATATTTCTAGGGAAATTCTAGGAATTGCTGGAGCCGTCCATGATTGGTGGAAGGTGTCCCTGCCCATGGCAGGAGGGTTGGAACAAGGTGATCTTGAAGACCCCTTCCAAAACAAACCTTTCCAGGATTTTAGGAATAAGTAGGAGAACATCACCACTACAGCATGGGATGAAGCCCAAAGTTCTGGAGGTGGCTCCTCAAAGCCCAGCAAGTCAGGAGAGCTGTGCTGCTGGTTTCTGGCTGTTAATGGGCTGGACTCAATCCCAGAGGCCTTTCCCAACCTAAACCATCCCATGATTCCACATGGGGAGAACCTCAGAGGCAGATTTGAAATGGAGATATTAATTTAAAATATTCATTCAGGTTTGAAATGGAGATACAACGGGAAAAGTTTTGGGGCCGGAATCAAGCCTGAAAGCTCCTGATTTTTGTTCCACGACCCTTGAGATGTTCTGGACAGTCCAAGATCCCTGTTCACACCCACAGCATCTCATCTCTGGATGAGATTTCCACATGGAAATCTCATCCAGACTTCCCTGCTTTGCCTTGGGGTGTGAAATCCCATCCCATTATCCCATCATCCCATCTTCCCACCCAGGGCCCATCAGGAGCATCAGGGGGCATCAGGCTGGGTGACACCAGCCTGGTGTTGCTGTTGAGTTCAACCACCAGCAGATGGTCTGACCCTACAGGAAGGACAACTCTGTGCTGGACACCACCTGGAATTGCACCAGAAAACCCAGAAAACCACCAGATTGGTCCCTGTGCCTTTCACAGCTCAGGGTTTGCTGCCAGGTTTGGATCCTGTGATCCCACCCAAGGGAAAGAAAGGCGGAAAGGATTCCCGGGGGAGCCGGGAAGAAGCGGATCCCAGCAGATCCCTACCCTTCAATGTCGTCCTCCTCTGTCTCGTTGGCCTTGTGCGGGGTCTTGATGTTGTCCCCTTTGCCCACCACGGCGATGTCACACTTGAGGTAGCCCTTGAGGCCGGCTGTGAGGTCCTCGGGGTCGGACAGGATGGCCCATTTGTGGTAGAACTGGTGCTCTGCAACCCGGGGGACAAGAGAGACCTTTGTCACCGCCAGACACAGCCGATGCCACCGGGACACGGCGTTCCATGGGGTAGGACCTGCCCTGTGCGCGAGGAATCCCAAAAAACCCCTGGAAAATCCACTGGGAAGGGGTGTCTGGTGTTGGAGCTGGAGAAACAATGGGATAAGCTGGAGGGGGCTGGAGTCTCAAGTCCCCACCCTGGAGGGGTTTAAAGCCATGTGGATGTGGCCCTTGGGGACATGGGGCAGTGGTGGTGGCCCTGGTGGCGCTGGGGAGGGCTGGACCCGATGGTCAGCAGCTCTGATCAGCCTCTCCCTCTTTTCCAGGCTTGGGTGAAACGCGGGGCAGGGTCCAGCCCTGGACATTCCTGCCTGGAATGTTCACGCCCTGCCTGGGAATGTCACCTGGGGCTCCTTCCTGGGCAGGGCAGGGATGGACACCAGCACAGCCAGGAGGGATCTCAGGGACACCTGGGACAGCTGGAGAAGGGAAGGATCCAGGGAGAGCTCAGAATCCCTTCCAGGGCCTCAAGGGGCTCCAGGAGAGCTGGGATTGGGGCAAGGGCTGGAGGGGCAGGAGCCAGGGAATGGCTTCCAGTGGGAAAGGGGAGCTTGGGATGGTGGGATCCTGGGAAAAACTTCCTGGCTGGGCTGGAATTCCCAGAGAATCCCTGGCATTGTCCAAGGAAAGCTTGGATGACTTGGATGACTTGGGGCTTGGAGCAGCCTGGGATAGTGGGAGGTGTTGGAGATCAAGGGACACTCAGGATCCATCCCAAGGGATTTTTATGGGATTCAGGGATGGGAAAGGGAAGGGAGACACTCCCTGGAGTCCCAAATTCCCAGTGAAGGCCCTGGATCCCGAAATTCCTTCCCAGAGAGGAGTTGAGATGGGGCTGGATCCAACGCCAGGCTGGGAGAGCTGGGAATGTGCAGCTGGATCAGGGAAGGATCCAGGGAATACCTTAAGAGACTCCAGGAGAGCTGGGATTGGGGCAAGGGCTGGAGGGGCAGGAGCCAGGGAATGGCTTCCAGTGGGAAAGGGGAGCTTGGGATGGTGGGATCTTGGGAAGGGATTCCTGGCTGGGCTGCAATTCCCAGAGAATCCCTGGATCCCTGGCAGTGCCCAAGGCCAGGCTGGACATTGGGGCTTGGAGCCACCTGGGACAGTGGAAGGTGTCCCTGCCCATGGCAGGGGTGGAATTAAATTATCTTTAAAGTCCCATCACACCCAAACCATCCTGTGATTCCACGATTCCAGGATGGGATACAGACCCTTCTCCAGAGGTGCCAAGTGCTCTTCCCTGACCTACAAGTGACTCCAGGTGACTCTTTTATATCTTGGATATTTACACTTAATAATTTCCAATCATTTAATGCTCGGAAAGCATTTTCCAAGGAATCCAGCCCCTGCCTGACTCTTTTGCCAAGAATTTTTCCTCCTCTGGGCAGGTGCAGGTGCCGGGGAATTTTTAACAAACGACATTCACGTACCAGGCTGGGTATAAACGGTCCCAACATCCATCTTGAAGGACCCCACCAATGTCCCGCTCCTCAGGAGGTTTTTGGAGTGGATCACCTGGAAATCAAGAGGGGAAAACCGCTCAGGAATTCCCCCAGGACCTGGAAGCCACAGAGCCGTTCCAGAGGTCTCCAGGATGGGATGGGAAAGGAGCTGAGGAGTTTTCCCCTGGTCTGGGGAGGATTCAAGGACACCAAAAGGCCCAGTGGGGTTGGCAGGTCCTGATTAATGGGATTGCCGGGAAGTTTGTATTTGGAATGAACAAAAAAATGCAAAGAAATTAACCTTTGGAGCAAGATCCCTTTTCCAGCCACTACAGCAGGAAACACTGGGATATTTAACTGAGAGAAGAGCCTTTAAAATGCTCAGAATTTGAGGAAAATTGGGAGAAATTGCGCAGCCAGTCTGTGCACCGGGATGGATATGAATGATCCTAATTAGTGTGCCCTAATTGGACAGGGAATCTGGAAGTCTTGTCCATCGCCTTCCTGGGTTTGGGCGGGCTGAAAACTCAGTTTTGCTCTCAGCATTCCCAATCCTGGATTTCCACAACAGCTCTGATGCCCCAGGAATTTCCCCGGCAGGCTCTGGAAGGTCTTTCTTCTCCACAAGAATGAATAAATAAATAAATTCCAAGGTTTGGACCTCTGGAATGCCAGAGATCTGCCCATGAAGGGACACAGGGGATGCAGGAGCTGTGTGGAGCCAGGAACGAGGGTCAGAACAGAAAAACGGACTGGGGGTCTGCAGAAAGAATTCCTGTTGGGAATCTCACATCAAGGACCTTAACTCCATCCCAAAAATGGGTGGTTTGCTTCCAAAGCCCCCCAGAACGGACAAGGACAAGGATATCGGGGTCACTTACGGAGAGCTTGATGATCTTGTCGAACATGACGTCGGGGGGGACGTGGAAATCGAAGACGAAATACTGGAAGGGAAAGAGGAATGGTGAGGGGTGGGATCCGTCAGGATTGAGAACCCCCCGGAGAAGCTGTGGCTGCCCAGGGGTGCCCACGGCCCAGCAGGGATGGATCCGTGTGATCCTAACACCGAGCGTGGCACCACACGGATCACCAATGGGAATGTGGGGAGCCAACAGAAGTGGAGATTTCTTGGAAATTCTGGGGATCATTTGTCACAAAATTCCAGAGGGCAAGGGCTTTGTTTCTCCCGTGTGATTTGAGATTTCTCCTTATTCCGGCAGGAATTTAACCCAAAAAACCCCCGTGGATAAAAAAGGATCGAGGGCAGAGTAGCCCAGAGGGATTGAGAACCCCCCGGATGCCTGGGGGAGCTCCTGCAGCCCATGGCCCAGCAGGGATGGATCCGTGTGATCCCAACACTGAGCGTGGCACCACATGGATCACCAATGGGGGATGTGGGGAGCCAATGGAAGCAGAGATTTCTTTGAAAACCTGGGAATCATTGATCACAAAATTCCAGAGGGCAAGGGCTTTGTTTCTCCTGTGTGATTTGAGATTTCTCCTTATTCCAGCAGGAATTCAACCCAAAAAAACCCATGGATAAAAAAAGAAATCACAGGACCAAGGGCAGAGTAGCCCAGAAGGATTGAGAACCCCCCGGAGAAGATGTGGCTGTCTGTGGGGTGCCCACGGCCCAGCAGGGATGGATCCGTGTGATCCCAACACTGACCGTGGCACCACATGGATCACCGATCCCTCACTGAGAGTGGGGAGCCAATGGAAGCACAGATTTCTCAGAAATTCTGGGAATCATTGGTCACAAAATTCCAGAGGGCACAGGCTTCGTTTCTGCTGTGTGGTTTGAGGTTTCACCTTATTCCAGCAGGACTTTAACCCAAGAAACCCCACAGATAAGAAAGAAATCACTGGATCAAGGGTGGAATAGCCTGAAGGGGTTGAGAACCCCTTGGATGCCTGGGGGAGCTCCTGCAGACCATGGCCCAGCAGGGATGGATCCGTGTGATCCCAACACTGAGCGTGGCACCACATGGATCACCAATGGGGGATGTGGGGAGCCAATGGAAGCGGAGATTTCTCGGAAAACCTGGGGATCATTGGTCACAAAATTCCAGAGGGCAAGGGCTTTGTTTCTCCCGTGTGATTTGAGATTTCTCCTTATTCCGGCAGGAATTTAACCCCAAAAAAACCCCACGGATAAAAAAGGAATCAGAGGATCAAGGGTGGAGTAACCCAGAGGGGTTGGAGCAGCCCCAGGGCCAGACCCACCTCATTGTAGTAAGGACAATTGGTGGATTCCTTCATGGATGTGTATTTCTTCTCCTCCCCCACCTCCACGCACACCACGGGGTCCATGTTGAGCCCCACCAGCTGCCGGGCCTCGATGATGGTGATGCTGACCTGGGGAGAGGAATTCCCGAATTTCCACATCCCGGGAGCAGCTCCAGGCTGCCTTCACCCGCTCCCCTCACCTCTGACCGAGGGGAGTTCCCAGTGCAATGGGGTCTGCTGGTCCCACTGGGACATGGATGAGGAGGGGCTGGCAAGGGTGTGGGATGCAGGAGATCCCAGGAATCCTGGTTGATCCAGCCCCATGCTGAGGGTGCTCCACCCAACATGGAAAATCCAGTGGATTCAACCCGAGCTGTGGGATCGGAGAGACCAATCCCATTGGCTTCACTTCTGCTGGAAAATCCACTGGGATTTAACCCAAGCTGTGGGATCAGAGACTGATCCCATTGGCTTCACTTCTGCTGAAAAACACAACGGGATTCAACCTGAGCTGTGGGATCAGATCCTATTGGTTCACTTCTGCTGGAAAATCCCATTTTTCTGCTGGAAAATCCAATGGATTCAACCCAAGCTGTGGGATCAGAGAGGCCAATCCCACTGGCTTCACTTCTGCTGGAAAATCCAATGGGATTTAACCTGAGTTGTGGGATCAGAGACTGATCCCATTGGCTTCACTTCTGCTGGAAAATCCAATGGATTTAACCCAAGATCTGGGATCAGAGAGGCTGATCCCATTGGCTTCACTTCTGCTGAAAATTCCAATGGATTTAACCCAAGCTGTGGGATCAGAGAGACCGATCCCATTGGCTTCACTTCTGCTGGAAAATCCAATGGGATTTAACCCAAGCTGTGGGATCAGACAAACCGATCCCATTGGTTCACTTCTGCTGGAAAATCCCATTTTTCTGCTGGAAAATCCAGTGGATTTAGCCCAAGCTGTGGGATCAGAGAGGCCAATCCCACTGGCTTCACTTCTGCTGGAAAATCCAACGGATTTAACCCAAGATCTGGGATCAGAGAGGCTGATCCCATTGGCTTCACTTCTGCTGGAAAATCCAATGGATTTAACCCAAGCTGTGGGATCAGAGAGACCAATCCCATTGGCTTCACTTCTGCTGGAAAATCCAATGGATTTAACCCGAGCTGTGGGATCAGAGAGGCCAATCCCATTGGCTTCACTTCTGCTGGAAATTCCAATGGATTTAACCCGAGCTGTGGGATCAGAGAGGCCAATCCCATTGGCTTCACTTCTGCTGGAAAACACAACGGGATCATGGAGTGGTTGGAATTGGGAGGGACCATAAAGCTCCATGAATTCCACTCCCTGCCAGGGGCAGGGACACGTTCTGCTACGCCAGGTTGCTCCAAGGAGGAACACCACGGAGACAACCTCAAAAAGACCCTGATTTGGGCTTAATTTGGCCCCTCTGTGTTTCACATGCTGGACAACAAACCCAGTCCATTATTTAATCCTGAGTTTAAGGCTCCACCAGTGAAATTCCAGCTCCTGGGATGCCCTGGTTCCAAGCCCAGTGAGCGGAGACCCACCAGGAACTCGGTCCCTGCAAATGGTGTCCCCAAGCCCAGGCTGTGACCCCGAGGGCCGCACCCAGGTGTCACCTACCTGGTAATCCATGGGCCTCCCGGCACTCGGCTCCATCCTGATGTCGGGCTTGGACCTTGGGAGAGGCAGAAGAAACCCTTGGTCGGACCATGGGTGGAATTCATGGAATCACGGAATGGTTCGGGTCGGGAAGGCACCTCGAAGACCATCCAGAGCCTGATACCACCAATCCAGGTTCTCCAAGCCCCATCCAACCTGGCCTGGGACACTTCCAGAGATGGGGCAGCCGCAGCTTCTCTGGGAATTCCATCCCAGCCCCTCTCAGGGAACAATTCCCAATTCCCAATATCCCATCCATCCCTGCCCTCTGGCAGCGGGGAGCCATTCCCTGTGTCCTGTCCCTCCATCCCTTGTCCCAGGTCCCTCTCAATACAAGAGCAGGGTCACCCTCAATGCTCCTTCAGCCCCGAGAGCTGGGAGGATCCACAGGACTTTGGTGATCGCTGCTGCAGGTCAGATATTCCCAAAAAAACATCCCACTGGCTCCGTGGGACGATGATTTCCAGCATTCCCTGTGTCAGGGATCACTCATTTTTGGGATGTCCATCCTCACCTCCTGCTGGCACAGCCCCAGCCCTGGATCTCACCTTTTGTTGGAGACATTGGTGGTGACAGCGGTGACAG
Organism: Molothrus aeneus; assembly: GCF_037042795.1. Classification (NCBI taxonomy): domain Eukaryota; kingdom Metazoa; phylum Chordata; class Aves; order Passeriformes; family Icteridae; genus Molothrus; species Molothrus aeneus. The sequence continues at coordinate 112,567,109 of NC_089648.1, read as the reverse complement.
AGGCCAGGGAGATGGTGTCTGGCTCCAGGCCTGCCCCGTATCTCATGGCCTTTCTATCCAGGTCTTCCGTTTCCAGAACGGCCGGATCATCTGCGGGAAGGGGACAAAGGAATGGCTCCGGTTTTAATTTCCATCAGTGAATAATTAAAGGCTGGGAGAAGGGAAACCAATCCATCCCCTCGGCTGGGAGCACAAAAACAATGGGGACCGGGTCGGGTCTCGGGCAACCTGCTCGGAAAGGGGGGTTATCAAAGAGGTGACATGGAATTCCATCCGGGCAGAATTCCTGCGGAGGGTCTTGGGGAGGAAAAATAAGGAATAATGACAGCACCCCGGATTTGGGGGGTGAAAGAGCCTTTGAGGAAGAGCTGGAGATCTGAGGAGCACAAGAGGTGTTGCAAAGACAACCAATTCCCTGGTTTTGAGGAGAGAGGGGTGAAAAAAATGGGAGAAACGGGTCATTCCCAAGAGGGAAAACTGCTGCAGATCGCACCGGCATGCGCCCATGCCTGGGTTTCTATTTGAAGAAGTTGCTGGAATGTTCCTTTCCTGAGGGAAAGGGGGCCCTCGACTCAGCCAGGAGATTAAGACTGAGCCAGAGTCACAGGAGCTGGGAATTGCTGTCCCCATTTCTGGGATCCTCGGCATGGGACGATCATGGAGCTGCTGGAGTCGCTCCAGAGGAGACCACGGAGCTGTTCCAAGGGCTGGAGCCCCTCGGCCATGGAACCAGGCTGGGAGAGCTGGGAATGTCCAACTGGAGAAGAGAGGGATCCAAAGAGACCCCAGAGCCCCTTCCAGGGCCTAGAGGGGCTCCAGGAGAGCTGGAGAGGGACTGGGGACAAGGCCTGGAGGGACAGGACCCAGGGAATGGCTCCCACTGGGAAAGGGGAGATTGGAGCGGGATCTTGGGAAGGAATTCCTGGCTGGAAGGGTGGGGAGGGGCTGGGCTGGAATTCTCAGAGAAGCTGCGGCTGCTCCAGGATCCCTGGAAGTGTCCAAGGTCAGGCTGGAGCTGATCTAAGCTGGACAGGAGTCTGGATGGAAGGAAAGCACCCACGGAACGTTGGGAATGCCGGCTTGGCCGGCAGGCAGTGGGTCCAGGACTTCCACCCATCCCTTCTCCAGTGGCCAAGGGCCAGAGTCACCATCCCAGCCCAGGAACAGCTGGAGGTTCCTGGGAAAGGTGGGATTGGGAGCCTCCCGGGCCACACCGCACTGTGAGCATTCCATGAGCACGGATAAATCCACCCTGTGGAGAGGCTCCTATGGGACCAGCCGCTCTGCTCCTTTGCGTCCTGGGTGTTTTCCCATGGTCCTGCTGGAAGCTTTCACCACGAGAGGAACACCCAGGTCCTGGGAAGAGCACGCAGGTTCCCACACCCGCATCCTAGGCAAAATTCCCTTTACCCTATCCTCAAACCCGGCTGGAAAACAGGGTAAGTTTTCCCAGAACCACGACCCAAACTTTTCCCAAGGCTTTTCCCCGCCTGTAAGTGCACATTCCTGCTTTCCTTCACTGTGGAAAACTGATCCTCGGCTCTGAATGGAAACAGCCATGAATTTCCAATCGCTGCCCTCTCCTGCCTTTCCAGAGGTGTCCAATTCCAGCCCCACCTCTTGCAGAGCCCAGGGAAGAGGCAGCCCTTCCTCTCCCACCAGTGCAATTCCAGGAATCCACTGTCATTCCATGACCATACCTTGTTTCCGGTGCTCATCCTTGGACGGACGCGTCTTTCCAAGCTTCATGGCTGAAAAAACTCCTTTGCCAGCTCTGGGTGAAGAGAGGGAGAATAAAAATTCCATGTTAATTTCTGTATTTTTTGGTGTTTTCCGGGGCGTGGGTACAGAAGAAGGTTTTTTTTCCAAGAGGAAAAGAGGAAATGTCAGCTGAAAAATAGAGCAGGAAATATTCCAGACAGTCGGAATAGAGAGTGGAATTCACAGCCCTGGAATCTTGGATCCTATTTTTTATCTGGGAATGCCTCAGATAATTGGGATAACTCTGCCTCCCCATGAGCAGAGCCCCTGCTAGGGGCCCGGGTCGTGTTCCTACTCCTCATCTCTCCCAACCAGTTCATGGAATTTCTTTCCAAGACACTGGAAAATGAAACTACTAAAAATGAAACACCCCAAAATTCAAACACCCCAAAAATTCAGACACCCCAAAAATTCAAATACCCAAAAATTCAGACACCCCAAAAATTCAGACACCCCAAAAATTCAGACACCCCAAAAATTCAAATACACCAAAATTCTGACACCCCAAAATACTGACACCCCAAAATACTGACACCCCAACACTTCCCCGACCCATGAAAGGGAAACTTCATTAATTGGAGAATTCCCATCACTGAAAGTGGAGGAACCTTTGCAGGTTTGCTGGAGATGTTCTCGGAAGTAACAGGGGACCTCCAGCCAGGATCAATCACACCTCACCTGCAGCCTGGACCTCCAGCCAGGACCTCACCTCCAGCCAGGACCTCACCTCCAGCCTGGGACCTCACCTCCAACCAGGAGCTCACCTCCAACCAGGAGCTCACCTCCAACTGGGACCTCACCTCCAGCCAGGACCTCACCTCCAGCCAGGACCTCACCTCCAACCAGGAGCTCACCTCCAGCCAGGACCTCACCTCCAGCCAGGACCTCACCTCCAAGTGGGACCTCACCTCCAGCCTGGGACCTCACCTCCAACCAGGAGCTCACCTCCAGCCTGGAGCTCACCTCCAACTGGGACCTCACCTCAAAACTCAACCTCACTCCCAAACTGGGTCTTCACCTCCAGCCTGGACCTCACCACCAGTCTGGACCTCACCTCCAAGTGGAACCTCACCTCCAGGATGGACCTTTCATCACCTCCTGCTTGGACCTCACCTCCAAAATGAACCATTTTCAGTTGGGACCTCACCTCCGGCCAGGACCTCACCTCCAAACTGGGACCTCACCTCCAGCCCGGATCTAACTTCCAGTCTGGACCTCACCCCACCTCCAGCCCTAATCTCACCTCCAGGATGGGCCTTTCCCTACCTCCCCTGCCTGGAGCTCACCCCCAGCCCAGATCTTAGCTCCAGGGTGACCCTTGCCTCCAGGCTGGGACTCACCTCCAAACTAGGAACTCAGATCCAGGCTGGACCTTTCCTGCAGGCCAGGTCTAACCTCCAAGATGATCCTCACCTCCAGCTGGAACCCACCTCCCACTAGGACGTCACCTCCAAATTGGACCTTTCATCACCTCCTGCTTGGACCTCACCTCCAAAATGAACCATTTTCAGTAGGGACCTCACCTCCAGCCAGGACCACACCTTGCCTCCAACCATGACCTCACCTCCAACCATGACCTCACCTCACCTCCAGCCAGGACCTCACCTCCAGCCAGGACCTCACCTCCAGCCAGGACCTCACCTCACCTCCATTCAGGACCTCACCTCCAGCCAGGACCTCACCTCACCTCCATTCAGGACCTCACCTCCAACCATGACCTCACCTTGCCTCCAACCAGGACCTCACCTCCAGCCAGGACCTCACCTCCAGCCAGGACCTCACCTCACCTCCATTCAGGACCTCACCTCCAGCCAGGACCTCACCTCACCTCCATTCAGGACCTCACCTCCAACCATGACCTCACCTTGCCTCCAACCAGGACCTCACCTCCAGCCAGGACCTCACCTCCAGCCAGGACCTCACCTCCAGCCAGGACCTCACCTCCAGCCAGGACCTCACCTCACCTCCATTCAGGACCTCACCTCCAGCCAGGACCTCACCTCACCTCCATTCAGGACCTCACCTCCAACCATGACCTCACCTTGCCTCCAACCAGGACCTCACCTCCAGCCAGGACCTCACCTCCAGCCAGGACCTCATCTCCAGCCAGGACCTCACCTGGCTTCCAGGCCAGAGGATCCAGGGGATCCAGAGCTCCTGGATTCTGCAGGATTGGGATGTCATTTCACAAGGAAACCACACGGACCCTGTGGGATTTCCCAGTCCCACCTCTGGATGGGGCCAAAGGGTCACATTTTACCCTTGGGAATTTTTTTCCCAAGACCAAAAAACCCTGGAATTGCATCCTGATTGGAAGTCATCCCCAGAAGTCTCCAGGACACAGAGAGAGCTGGAGCAAGCAGGAAGAAAATTAAGGAGAATGGGAAAATAAAGTATCTGAGGGGGGGATAAGACTGGGATAAGATCCAGGAACTATTTAAACCTGGGACTAAAGCAGAACTCCAGCCTATGGAAGCTGTGATTTATTCCCAGGATGCTCCATTTTTTCCCTGGATCAGAGGAGAAAAGTTAAGGATGAGGATTCCACATCTCTAATCCCACCAGGGAACACCCAGGGGATGGGACCCTTTTGGAGCCGTTTTCAAATTAATTTATTTAATGAGGAAATGTTGGAATCACAGCTCAGGCTCTGGAATTCTGCCTTTCCAGCCACACCTCCTGGTTGGTTGGATTACATTCCTTTCTTTTCCATGAAATTCTCAAAAAATGGAGAGGAAAAAAAAAAAAAAGAAAAGAAAACAAATCCCTCCAGTCCCAGAGCTTCCATTTGTTACATGGATTGGATAAAAATTAATAAAATTTTTATCAAATCCATTTAACAAATGGATCTGATAAAATCACTGTCCCGGGAGTTTCTGAGGTTTCTTGGGAAGGGAAACCAAAGCGAGGAGCAGCTGGTGATGGACTCAGCGTGGAAAATTCCATCAGGGTCCTCTCCCAGCTGCCAAATCCACAGACAACAAGGATTCGGATCCCTCAGGTGTTCCTGACAGTAAAATGATGATGGTGGATTTGGGGCAATGCGTGGGAAAAAAAACTGGGATTAAGCACCTGATCCAAGGTGTGGAAAAACCATACCTGGGAATGGGGAAAATCTGGGACATCCACAGGGTGAGGTGGATCAGAGGGAAAAATCCAGAAATTAAAAATAGGGAATAGAGGTTCAGGTGCTGTGTCCATGCCCAGCTGGGAATGAAGCCTAGGGAAGGGGAATGAGAAGGGAATAACGGGGTTTGGAGGGTGATGGGGGAAGGGAAAAAAAGGAAAGGAAAATGGGGGAAAAAAGGGAAAAAAGGGAAAAAGAAAAGGGGGGAGAAAGGGTTAAAAGGAAAACAGGGAAAATTGGGAAAAGTAACAAAAAAAAGAAAAAAGGGAAAAAGGGGAAGGAAAGAAAAGAGAGGGAAAGGAAAAAGGACAAAAAAGGTAAAATGAGAAATGAGAAAAGGAAAAAGAAAGGAGGAAAATTTAAAAATGGAGGGGAAAATAGGGAAGAAAAGAAACAGGGAAAAAAGGGGAGGAACTGCGAAGGAAAAACAGGGAGGGAAAAATGGAGGGGAAAAAAACAGGGGGAAAATTGGAGTGGGGGAATGAGGGGGGTAAATAGAAAAGAAAAAGGAAAAAAACCCAGAAAAATTTAGGACAAAACCCTAGGAGGAATAAGCAGGGGGAAAAAAAGAAAAAGATGCAGAAAAAAAATAGAGGGAAAATCAAATGGGAGGGAGAGGGGGAAAACCTGAGGGAAGAGCAGGGAGAAAGTAAAAAAAAAAAAAGAAAAGGAAAAATACTCAGAAAAATTTGGGAAAGAAACCCCAGGAGGAATCAGCGGGGAGAAAAAAATGGGAAAAATTGAGGAAAGAAAAAACTTTGGGAAAGGAAACTGTTGGGATTTAAAAAAATATCAAGGATAAAGCAGGCAAAAAACTCCAGGCAAACAGGAGAAAGCACCAAGAAAAATAAGGGGAGGAAAAAGGAAAAAAATAGAACACAGGAAAAATGGAGGGAAAAAGGAATAAGAGTTAAAAAAGAGACAAAGAAATAAATTCTGCAGGCGCAGGTTTTGGTGGGTTTTGGAGGGTTTTGGTGGGTTTCGGCAGCACTCAGCAGGTGCTGGGAAGAAGGGAAGGAGCAGGATGAGGATGAAGACAGAGCGGTCCCAAAAGTTCCGGAGCGGCTTCCCAGTGGCTCATCCCAATCCCCAACCCTTTCCCGGTCCCCACCCGTCCCTTTCCCAAGCCGGGCGAGCCCTGCCCAATCCCAAACACCTCCCCCTTCCCATCCCGGCCTCTACCTTCACCCGGCCCTGCAGGAGAAGGTTCTGGAAGGTCCGAGGCGGGAATGGCGGAGCCTCTATGGTGGGACACCCATCCCAGCGCCGGAGGGGACGGAGCAGGGATGGGGGGATCCCTCCGAGTCTCCTCCGTGGGCACAGCGGGGGTTTTTTTTTGTGGGATCTTCCCGATGCTCCCGCCACGCTCCCAACGGCGCCGGTGGGACGCCGGGGCTGGCGGAGAGCTGACACCGTCTCCACATGAATATTCCATGAGGATCCGCGCACCTGCGGAACCTGAGCTGCCACCAGGGCACTGAGAGCCCTCCTGGGCCTTCTCCCAACCCTTCTCCCGCTTTCCTGAAGAGAAGCCAGGCTCTGGAGAAGCCGCTGGTTCTTCAGTGCATCACAGCCCACCTGGGTTCCAGCAAGTTTGGAGCGGGAAGAGCTTCCAAGGAAGTTTAAATCCATTTTAGACACCAGAGATTCCAGCCAGCCTCTTCCCGTGGATATTCTGGGGTCTAATATGGCATGGAGCATGGATCATCTCCACTTCCACAAACCCTCCTCCTGCTCCTTTTGTCCTTCAGGATTTCACCTTGTGGGGATCTCCAGAATCCAAAGGGATTCTGGAATCACAGCAGGGATTTGGGAGCAGCCTCCGTCCCAGCCAGCTTCAGCTGAAGATCCCGTTACTGGTGAATTATCCATGGATAAAAGGACATTTTAATCACTGCCCTTCACTGGGAGTTGGAAGAACTTCCAAGGAAGTTTAAATCCATTTTAGACACCAGAGATTCCAGCCAGCCTCTTCCCATGGATTTTCTGGGGCCTAATATGGGATTGAGCACGGATCATCTCCACTCCCACAAACCCTCCTGCTGCTGCTCCTCTTGGCTTTGTCCTTTGGGATTTCGCCTTGTGGGGATCTCCAGAATCCAAAGGGATTCTGGAATCACAGCAGGGATTTGGGAGCAGCCTCTGTCCCGGCCAGCTTCCAGCTGAAGATCCCGTTACTGGTGAATTATCCATGGATAAAAGGACATTTTAATCACTGCCCTTCACTGGGAACTGGGAGCAGGGAAAAGCATTCCCATGGCTCATTTCCTTGCGGGAATTCCACCTGCCAGGAGTTCTTTCAGAGGACAAACCCCACTGCTGGGTCCATCCTACACCCTTGGGGAGATCCCAACCCTCAATCCCTTTGTGCCTCCTCCCAGAGGAAGGACCAGAGCTGGGAGATCCCTTTCCCGTTTTTCCTGACCCTGCCCTCTCCTTGAGGACGTTTTCCTCCTTCTCCACCTCATCTCCGCCTCCTGCTTCATCTCATTATTTGGGAGGATCCATCCATGGGATGTGCCCTGAATTGATCCTTAAACCACAAAACAAGGAACAGGAGCCAGGAGAGGCCTCTTGGATGGGGAAGTCCCCAGGGATGATTCCAGGATCATTCCCCTGAGCTGAGTTCAAATTTGAGCTGGAGAATCTGGGTTTTTGGGGGAACATCCCGGTCTGGTATCCATAAAAATCATTGGGAATGAAAGGAAGGCAGGAGCTGGAGAAACTTGGCAGCCTAATGTGGGCACAGGAGCTGTCGGGCCATGGAATTCCCAAGCAGGAAGGGACGCACCGGGATCATGGATCCAACTCCTGCCCAGGACACCCCACCAATCCCACGCTGTCCCTGTCCCATCGCTCCTGGAGCTCTGGGAATGTCACCATTCCCTGGGGAGCTGTTCCAGTGCCCAGCCAGCTCTGGGGGAAGAACCTTTTCCCGAAATCCAAGGAAAAGCTGGATCTCAAGTCCTGTCTGCACCCAGACTTCTCCTGTCCTGTCCATGTCCAGCCTGGGAATCTCCCTCCATCCAATCCCTGCAGATCCCTCAAGGCCTCTCAGTTTCCTTCAGGCACTGCCATACTCCATAGATTTCTCTGGATAAATATTCCTTGGTGGGTTTTTTTGAGAAATATTCCCTGCAAACTCCAAAACCTGAGGCCACACATCCAAAAGAACCAAGTTTTTCCAGGGTGGACTGGTCTGGCTTTAGAGGGAAGGAGAGCACAGCAACTGGATCAGCTGGGAAAAGTGGGAATGAGGAGGAGGAGGAGAGAGGGCAAACCAACTGGATTAGCTGGAAAAGAGGGAATGAGGAGGAGGAGGAGCAGGGAGAGCAATCTGATGGGAAAAGTGGGAATGAAGAGATGGAGAAGGAGGAGGAGCAGGGAGAGCAAATCAACTGGATCAGCTGGGAAAAGTGGGAATGAAGAGGAGGAGCAGGGAGAGCAAACCAACTGGATCAGCTGGGAAAAGTGGGAATGAAGAAGAGGAGGAAGAGCAGGGAGAATGCAGCAACTGGATCAGCTGGGAAAAGCGGGAATGAAGAGGAGGAGGAAGAGCGGGGAGAGCAATCTGATGGGAAAAGTGGGAATGAAGAGGAGGAGGAGCAGGGAGAGCAAACCAACTGGATTAGCTGGAAAAGAGGGAATGAGAAGGAGGAGGAGCAGGAAGAGCAATCTGATGGGAAAAGTGGGAATGAAAAGGAGGAGAAGGAGTAGGGAGAGAAAAATCAACTGGATGAGCTGGGAAAAGTGGGAATGACGAGGAGAAGGAGGAGGAGGCGGGGGAGCAAACCAACTGGATCAGCTGGGAAAAGTGGGAATGAAAAGGAGAAGGAAGAGCAGGGAGAGCAATCTGATGGGAAAAGCGGGTATGAAGAGGAAGAGGAGGGAGAGCAAACCAACTGGATCAGCTGGGAAAAGTGGGAATGAGGAGGAGGAGCAGGGAGAGCAATCTGATGGGAAAAGTGGGAATGAAGAGGAGGAGGAGGAGGAGGCGGGGGAGCAAACCAACTGGATCAGCTGGGAAAAGTGGGAATGAAGAGGAAGAGCAGGAGGAGGAGGAGGGGCAGGGAGATCAAACCTACTTTTGCTCCTTGGTCTTCTCCTTGCCCTTGCTGGAGCCGAGGGTGGAATATCGAGGGAATAAAAGGCAAACAAACTTCAGTGCACTGAGGAATCAGGGAATCATGGAACGCTTTGGGCGGGAAGGGACCTTCAAAATCCATAATCCCACCCCTGCCATGGCGGGGACACCTCCCACTGTCCCAGGCTGCTCCCAGCCCCAGTGTCCAGCCTGGCCTTGGATTCTTCCAGGAATCCAGGGGCAGCCCCAGCTGCTCTGGGAATTCCATCCCAGCCCCTGCCCACCCTCACAGGGAAAAATTCCTTCCCAATATCCCGTCCAAACTCCCTCTCACTCAGTTTAAAACTTGGGTGCAAAACATCCCTGCACGGCTTAGGACACCCCAACTCCCAGCCCTGGAGCTGGAAGTGAGGGAAATTGCCGGGATTTGTGTTTGGGGCCATTAATGCAGGACTCCTGGATTTTATTCCCAGGTTTGGGAAGCTGCTAGGCAGGGGACAAGGCTTCTCCTTTATCCCTATTTTCCTCCCTGGACCTGCCTCCCTATTTTTCTCTCTGTTTTCCACCCTGGTCCTGGTTCTCTTTTTTCCTCCCTGTTTTCCTCCCAGTTTTCCTCCTCAGGCCCTGTTTCCTGTTTTCCTTTTTGATCCTGCTTCTCTCCATTTTCCTCCCTGGACCTCCCTCCCTATTTCCCTCTCTGTTTTCCACCATGGCCCTGCTTCTCTCTTTTCCTCCCTGTTTTCTGTTCTGTTTTCCTCACAGTTTTCCTCCTGGATCCTGCTTCCCTGTTTTCCTCCCTATTTTTCTCCCCATTTTCCTCCCCGTTCCTTCATCCCTATTTATTTTCTTTCCTATTTTCCTCCCTGTTTTCCTCCCCAGGTCCTGTTCCCGGTTTTCCTTCTCTTTTTCCTCCCCAGTCCTATTCTCTGTTTTCCTCTCCAATCCTGCTTCTCTCCATTTTCCTCCCTGGACCTGCCTCCCTATTTCCCTCTCTGTTTTCCACCCTGGCCCTGCTTCCCTCTTTTCCTCCCCATTTTCCTCCCCAGTCCTTCTTCCCTATTTATTTTCCTCCCTGATTTCCTCCCCAGTCCTATTCCCTGTTTTCCTTCTTTTTTTTCCTCCCCAGTCCTGTCCCATTTTCCTCCTCCTTTTCCTTCCCATCCTATTCCCTGTTTTCCTCTCTGATCCTGCTTCTCTCTATTTCCCTCTCTGTTTTTCTCCCTGCTCCTTCTTCTCTCTTTTTCTCCCTGTTTTCCTTTCTGCTTTCCTTCCTGGTCCTGCTTCCCTGTTTTCCTCCCAGTTTTCCTCCCTATTTTTCCTTCCCATTTTCCTCCTCGGTCCTTCATCCCTACTTATTTTCCTTCCTATTTTTCTCCCTGGTCCTTCTTCCCTGTTTTCCGCCCTACTTTCCTCCCTGTTTTCCTCCTGGATCCTGCTTCCCTGTTTTCCTCCCTATTTTTCTCCCTGTTTTCCTCCCCAGTCCTTCTTCTCTCTTTATTTTCCTCCCTACTTTCCTCACAGTTTTCCTCCTGGATCCTGCTTCCCTGTTTTCCTCCCTGGTCCTTCTTCCCTATTTATTTTCCTCCCTATTTATTTTCCTCCCCAGGTCCTGGTTCCCTTTTTTCCTTCTCTTTTTCCTCCCCAGTCCTGTTCCCTGTTTTCCTCTCCAATCCTGCTTCTCTCCGTTTTCCTCCCTATTTTCCTCCCTGGACCTGCCTCCCTATTTCCCTCTCTGTTTTCCACCCTGGCCCTGTTCCTCTCTTTTCCTCCCTGTTTTTCTTTCTGTTTTCCTCACAGTTTTCCTCCCGGATCCTGTTCCCTGTTTCCCTCCCCAGTCCTTCTTCCCTATTTATTTTCCTCCCTGTTTTCCTTCCCGGTCCTTCATCCCTATTTATTTTCCTCCCTGTTTTCCTCCCCGCTCCGCTTCTCTCCCCGCTTCCCTCCCCTCCTTATCTCTCCCCCGTTAATCGCCCTCATTGTCCTGCAGCAATTAGGGAGGAGAAAGCAATTAAGCAGCTCGGGAAGTAATTAAGGAGGCTGGAGTTAATTGCACCGGCTCCTCCGCCGGGCTGGGGACAAGGGACAGATTTCGGAGCCTGAAATTCCAGCTCCTTGTGCCCGAGCTGCTGGAAAACTATCCAGGAAAAAAAAATAAATAGTGAAGTGTTGCTGGATTTTGGATTTTGGGAGAATTCCAAAGGAATTCAAAATAAAATGGGACACGGGAGGGAAACTGGGAAGAGCAGCACGGGCAGGGGTCAGCCTGCTCTGATCTCTAATCCAAGAATTCCTGGGGTTTTTTTCCTGTCTCAACTCCTGCTGTGGGAGCAGAGCAGGGAAAAATGATTCCCCTGCCAGCCGAGCTCCTCCTGGGAGCACCAAACTCCAGCTCAGCATTGGAAAAGCTGCCAGGAGAGGAATTAAATCATTCCAGGCTTTCTCCTGGAGCTCAGGGATCTGGTCCACGTTCTGCTGGGCAGCCACTGGAGATGGAACGGCCGGGATTCAAGGCAGGATGGCTGTGGGATCACATCCCGCTGATCTCACTGGGCGGGATCCTTCCCTCCTTCCCTTCCCCGTCCAAACTGCCCTGGGTGGGCAGAGGGGCTGGAATGTTCCCTGGAGTCAGGATGGGATCCATCCCGGGGTGGGAAGAGGGGCTGGAATCGCATCCCTGAGGAGCCATCCCTGGGTGGGAAGAGGGGCTGGAATGTCCCATCCCTGGGTGGGCAGAGGGGCTGGAATATTCCATCCCTGAGGAGCCATCCCCGGGTGGGAAGAGGGGCTGGAATGTTCCCCGCAGTCAGGATGGGATCCATCCCTGGGTGGGAAGAGCTGGGAATGTCCAATCCTTGGGTGGGCAGAGGATCTGGGATATCCCATCCCTGGGTGGGAAGAGGTTCTGAGATGTTCTATCCACGAGGATCCATCCCTGGGTGGGCAGAGAGTCAGGAATGTCCCATCCTTGGGTGGGAAGAGGGTCTGGAATGTTCCCTGGAGTCAGGATGGGATCCATCCCTGGGTGGGAAGAGGGTCAAGAATGTCCCTCCCTGGGTGGGCAAAGGGTCTGGAATGTTCTCTGGAGTCAGGACGGGATCCATCCTGGGGTGGAAAGAGGGGCTGGAATCGCATCCCTGAGGATCCATCCCTGGGTGGGCAGAGAGTCAGGAATGTCCCATCCCTGGGTGGGAGGAGGGTCTGGAATGTTCCCTGGAGTCAGGATGGGATCCATCCCTGGGTGGACAGAGGTTATGGGATGTCCCATCCCTGGGATCCATCCTGGGGTGGGCAGAGGGTCTGGAATGTTCCCTGGAGTCAGGAAGGGATCCATCCCTGGGTGGGCAGAGAGGCTGGAATGTCGCACCCCTGGTTGGGAAGAGGGGCTGGAATGTTCCATCCCTGGGATCCATCCCTGGGGTGGACAGAGGGTCTGGAATGTCCCATCCCCGGGTGGGCAGAGGGGCTGGGATATTCCACCCCTGAGGATCCATCCCTGGGTGGACAGAGGGTCTGGAATGTCCCATCCCCGGGTGGGCAGAGGGGCTGGGATATTCCAGCCCTGAGGATCCATCCCTGGGTGGGCAGCAGGGCTGGAATGTTCCCCTGGAATCAGGATGGGATCCATCCCTGGGTGGGAAGAGGGTCTGGAATGTCCCATTCCTGAGGATCCATCCCTGCGTGGGAAGAGGTGCTGCTGGAATGTTCCATCCCTGGGTGGGCAGAGGGGCAGGGATATCCCATCCCTGGGGTCCATCCTTGGGAGAGGGCCCAGGAAAGTGCAGATCCTGTGTCCTTTCCCCCTTCCTGGAGGGAAATTGTGCCCTGGGTGAGGGATGCAAGAACATGGCCCCTCTTCTTCTTCTGTTTCCCTCCTCCTCCTCCTCCCAGTGTTTCCTGCATCTCTTTCCTCTCCTGATTCCTGCATCCACCACATTCCTGGCACTTGGATCACCACTTCCTGAGGGATCCAGGATCCTTTCCCAAGGTCCTGGTGGAGCAGCCAATGCCAAATTCCTCTCTCTCCCTCCTTTCCTTCTCCCGGAGCCCTTCCAGTCCAACTCTCCTGTCAAAGGTGACCACGGACAGTCCCAGCCTGGGCACAGATGGAGAATTCCCATTTTATCCCTCAATTTGGAGCACTTTCCCTGGAAAAATGGACTCAGAGTCCTGCCCTGCTGCTGTTCCCAGGGGATTCTGCTGCCAGGGGCTGGAGCCTGGAGCCGGAGGGTGCCCTGGGAATCAGGGAATTGGGAATTGGGATACCTGAATGGCAACGCCAGGTGTTTTTTCTCTTTCCCTTTGGCCTTGGCTCTGCAATCCAAAGGAGAAATTCCATGAGTTGTGATCCAGGGATGGGCTTGGATCCACCTTCTCCCCTCAAAGTCATCCACATGCACGGAGCAACCCAACAAAGACAATCCAGGAGGGTCCCGGAGGGAGAGATCCCCGCGCCCAGGATTCCTAAGGATCCCAGGGAACGGGAACAGGGGTAGGACAGCGCTGGTAGGGATGGGATCAGGGATAGATGGATGGATGGATGGATGATGGATGGATGGATGGATGGATGGATGGATGGATGGATGGATGGATGGATGGATGGATGATGGATGGATGGATGATGGATGGATGGATGGATGGATGGATGGATGGATGGATGGATGATGGATGGATGGATGGATGATGGATGGATGGATGGATGGATGGATGGATGGATGGATGGATGGATGGATGGATGATGGATGAATGATGGATGGATGGATGGATGATGGATGATGGATGGATGGATGGATGATGGATGGATGATGGATGGGATGGATGGATGATGGATCCATGGATGGATGGATGGATGGATGGATGATGGATGGATGGATGGACCAATGGACAGGTCTGTGCATGGATGGATGGAATGGGTGAAGGGAGGGATGGAGCCATTGATGGATTCATGGAATAGGGGGAGGGAGGAAGGGAGGAAGGGAGGAAGGAAGGAAGGAAGGAAGGAAGGAAGGAAGGAAGGAAGGAAGGAAGGAAGGAAGGAAGGAAGGAAGGAAGGAAGGAAGGAAGGAAGGAAGGAAGGAAGGAAGGAAGGAAGGAAGGAAGGAAGGAAGGAAGGAAGGAAGGAAGGAAGGAAGGAAGGATGGATCCATCCATCCATGGATTGCTTGGAATACAAACACAACTCTGGGAGCCCCGTCAGAAGTGCCTGACTGGAAGGAGATTTGTCCCTGCCGGGATTAGGAAGGACAGAGGGAATCCCAGGGGTGGGTGATCCCAGCAAAGGCCCTTTCCCTGGATCCAAACACCATGCAGGGACTGCTCCCATCCATGCACACACCATTCCCAAAGGGAAGCAGGGACAGCACGTCCCGTACCTGGGATCTTCTGGGTCTTCGCTGTTGGGAGGAGCCAGGAGGAGGAGGAGGAAGGTGAGGAATTAACGAACATTCCCAACTGGACACAGCCCATGGGAGTGGGAGCAGGGCAGGGGGAGGGGCTGATCCTCAAATCCCAGGAATGGTTTGGGTGGGAAGAGACCTTAAGGATCATCCCATTCCAAACCTAACACCTTCCACCATCCCAGGGGGCTCCAAGCCCCATCCAGCCTGGCCTTGGACACTCCCAGGGATCCAGGGGCAGCCACAGCTGCTCTGGGAATTCCTGCCCAGCCCCTCCCCACCCTCACAGCCAGGAATTCCTTCCCAAGATCCCGCCCCAAGCTTCCCGTTCCCAGTGGGAGGCCTTTCCCTGTGTCCTGGCACTGTGATTCCCGGTATCACCATGTGGGATACGCTGCAGAGGGAGCACAGGATGAGGCTGACCCGGATCCCAAATCCTGGATTTATGCTGGGGCCAGCACCTGTTTGTAGAATGTGGGTGCCTGGGAGGGGCTGGAATGGAAGCAAATCCCCAGAATCCCGGATCCCACCCCAAAATCTGGGATGCCTCCCACCAGGACATTCTGGTACCTTGCCACTGCCTTGTATCCATCGTTAAACTTAATCCTGGGTGAGGCACCGGAGAGAAAGAGAGGGGGAAAAAAAACCAAATCCAATCAAATCCCAGAATTCCTGAGGGAGCAGGGACAGCCCTTCCCAGGAGGGTGGGGCTGTGTCCAAGCTCCGGGCGCTCCAGGGAGGGAATTCCAGCTCTGCATCCAGCCCAGGGTGTTCCACTCCCCCCATTCCCAGGAAAAACCCGGCTGGAGGCCGGATCTGCACTTCCAGCATTATCCATTGCTCCTGCTCCATCCGGGAATATCCTCCACCAGGACAGGCTGGGGGCAATTTACATTCCCAGAATCCAGGGAAAATTCTCCAGGTTCTGAAAGCTCTGTCCTGGGAGCCACAGCAGAACCTGCTCCGTTCGTTTGAACATTTTCCTGATTTTCAGGATCCTCAGGATGCATTTTTTTTCCCCCCAAGGAATTTAAGGGCACGCTAAATGATTAACGTAATTTAATTAAATTAAATGGAGAGGTTGGGAAAAAAATTGGAAAACCTTGACTGGGACTTTTTTTTCCCCCAGGATGGAAAAGATCCCAAACTTCCTGTTCACCCTGGTGGTGGCACTGCGACATCCCAAAGATCCGAATTTCCCATGGATTTGGGAATTTTGGACCCTTCTTACCCCTTTGGACACGGATGAATTCCCCCCTATCCCAAACTCCAGCCGTTCCCAGCCATTCCATGTCCCCGGGTGCCACGTCCACACGGGAACGGGAATGGGAACGGGAACGGGGAGCCTGTGGGGGATTTTCATCCCGAGTCCTCCCAGGCCTGGCGCAGATCCCGGCTTTGGAGCAGGTGCCAGAGGGACAATTAGCGACAGGCGGTCGGACAAGGCTCGGACCCGCCGGGGACACGGAAGAAAAGCTTCCATCAATAATTCACCGGGAGCAGATTCCTTTCGGCTCCCAGCCCTGTCCCGGCCATGAATATTTCAAGGGCAGCCCCTATCGGGTGGTGCTTCCCGGGATCTCACTTTCCAGGGGGGGCGGGAGCTGGGCTCAGACAGGTTCTGGCGATTCCTGAGCCGCCTCTGGAAGTGCCCACCCCTCCTGATTTTTCCTGGGAATCCAAGGGTGAGCCTACGCCGGTGAATAAACCGTGGGATTGTAAAATTTCAGAACGGTTTGGGTAGGAAAGGGCTTTAAAGCTCATCCCATTCCATGGGCAGGGACAATTCCCACTGTCCCAGGTTCTCCAATCTCTTGGACATTCCCAGGATTCCAGGGGCTGCCACAGCTTCTCTGGGAATTCCATCCCAGCCCCTCCCCACCCTCACAGGGAGGAGTTCCTTCCTAGTATCCAATTTTTCCTGTTGTTTTCTGCTTTCCTCATTGGAAACTCAAGTCCAGCTTTTGGAAGGATCCTGGCCTAGTTCCAACATCCTCCCAAATCCCATATCCTGGATTTTTTTTTTTAAATCCAGGTTGGAATTTTTTTTAGCTCTTTATTTCCCCATTCTGGATCCTTCCCTGTGATTTTTTTTTTTTCGTGGATTTGTTTGGTCAAAGTTCCCGGTGGATCAAGGATCCAAAGCCATTCCAGGGACCTGGCACATGGGAAGGCTCCACCTCCCGCTCCTGGCTCCTTCATCCCTGGATTCTGTGTGGGATGAGCGGATTCCAAGCTTGGGATCCCCAGGGAAAGACAAAAATGGAATTTAACAGATCCAATCTGGATCCCAGAATATTCCATGGTTCCACAATTCCATTTAACAGATGGATTTGGATTTAAGGAATCCAAATTCTGGATCCTGGATTTAAGGAATTTTCTTTGAAAAGCGGAACTTTGGGGGTGGATCAGCCCTGGAAGGGGGCGGGGAGGGGGATCTGCTGTGGGAATTTACCTGGAATGCTGATCTTCCTCCGCTTCGTCTCCAAGGCTTGGGAATTTACAGGGAGAGAGGGAAAATTCCAGCTGTGACGCGAGGACAAAGGGCTCTTCCATTCTTTTCTAAACCAGGAAAAACTCGGGAACACTCCGGCACAGCAAACCACTCCATGCACGGCTGGAATCCCGGGATCCCCTTCCCGTTGTGCCCACAGCATCCAGGTTTCTCCCGGACTGGATTTTGGGGGGATATTTAGCCAATATTCCTCCTTTTCCGAGCGGTTCCCTCCTGCCTGACCTCCTTTTCCCACTCCTCCCTTTTCTTTGGGATGGATTTTCCCAAATCCCAAAGGAAAAGTGGGAATGGGCGGGTGCTGTACCCTGAGCCAGGATTTCCAGAAGGAGGAAAAGGAATTCCCAGCCCTTGGAAAACCTTGGGAAGCCCGGCCATCATCCCAGGGATGGAAAGCTCTTCCCATCCCTCGGAAAGCTGCAGGATTGCTTCATGGGGGGGGTTCTGATTGCACGGAAATTCCCCAATTTTGGGAAAATTCCCAAGCAGAGGAGTCCACGTGGATCTGCGGACACGGGAGGGTTGCACACTCCCTGGGAAAGAAGGAATGAAGGTGGAAAATTCCCTGTGTTCCCAAGGGATCAGCCTGGATCCAGCAGCGGCCAAGGAAAAGCTGGATCTGCTTTCCCTGGAATCGGCAGCTCCACGGGAGAATTCCCAAAATCCTTGATGTGGATGCTCTGATCCATAGGAATGGGACAAGGCTGTCCTGGATCTGCCGGAGAGGGATTTTTTTTGCTTCCAGAGCTGCCAAAGTCCGGGATCTCCAGGATATCTGTGGGATATCCATGCCCAAATCCCAGGGGATTTTTCAGGTGGAAAAGGGGCTCCAAGCTGGGAGTGGGGGTGGGAGAAAGGCAGAACAGGGAAGGGAAAGCCTGGGATCGTGGGATCAGTCACTGGAAAAGACGGAAGTGAAAGCAGGTCCCCGTGCCCAGGAAAAGATTCTGGATGAGGGATGGAATGCCGGGAAAAGGGGGAAAGGGTTTAAGCCGCACAGGGATGGATTCAGATGGGATCGTGGGAAGGAATTCTTCCCTGGGAGGGTGGGGAGGAGCTGGGATGGAATTCCCAGAAAATCTGTGGCTGCCCCTGGATCCCTGGGAGTGTCCAAGGCCAGGCTGGAGCAGCCTGGGATAGTGGGAAGCGTCGGGATTGGAAAGGGATGAGCTTTACCTTCCCCGCCCAGAATATTCCATGGTTCCACAATTCCCGGTCTCCAGGGCTGTGGCCCACGGTCCCTGAGGCTGCTCCTGTGACATTCCAGGCACAGGGAATTCCGTGTCCTCTGTATCCCATTTTTCCTTGAGTATCCCGCCGCCCTTTTCCTCCCCGTCCCTGCCCACAGACCTTCCATCCGTGTGGAAATCAGGGAATCCACGGGGATTCCTGGGCTGGAGGGAGGACAGTGGGAATGGGATTGGGAATGGCAATGAGGATGAGCAAGGCCAAGTCAGGGCCCAACAGGAGCCCTCCCCATCCCGCTGAATTGGAAAATTCTGGAAAACTCTGGAAACACCAGAATTCCTATTTTTATTCTTCCCATCCAAGTTTTTCCCAGATCTGGGATCTGTAGGTGATGCAGAAGGAAAGGCCTTCCAAAGGAGCCAGGACATTTCTGTTCCCAAAGGAATTTTAACCAAAGCCCTTCCTTGGATTCCCACATCCCAGCGCCTTTGGATCCTTCCCAAAAGCCGGAATATGGAACTTTTATTTTCTTTTATTCCCAGTTGTTTTTTTTTTTTTTTTAATTCTTGGTGAATCCCAGCACATGTTTGCTATAGCCCGAGCCAGGCATTCCTTGGAGCAAAATCCTCCAGGAATTCTCAGTGAAAACAGGGATAAAACCCCATGGACGATCCCCAGAGGTGCCGAGACCTGGGAATTGTTTGGGATGGGGGACAAACCTTTCCCATCCCAGGGAATTCCCTGCATTTCTGGTATTCCCTGCGTCATCCCCTTCCCGCTGCTTGTATGGACGCCTCTTTTCCTAAAAATAGAGGTTTTATCCCTAAAAACCTCATTTAAACGGCTCGGCTTTGGGAATCTCCCTCTCCCAACTTCATCCTCGCTCATCCCTGGCTTCCATGAGGAAGGGCCGGGGGAATTCCTGCCCCTCCCAGCCAGCATCGATCCAAGGACATGGGATCCAGAATTCCAGCTGGGAATGCTGGGATGGATGATCCAGGATGATCCTGGACTCAGCCCTGAGATCCAATGGAATCCATGGGCCAGACGGGGAAAAGGCGGGATGGGATAATGGGATAATGGGATAATGGGATAATGGGATAATGGGATGGAGACGGGATGGGGTTGGGATGATGGGAAATTGGGATAGGATAGGATAGGATAGGATAGGATAGGATAGGATAGGATAGGATAGGATAGGATAGGATAGGATAGGATGGGGGTGGGATGGGGTGGAATGGGATGACGGGATAAAGGGATAATGGGATGGGAAAATGGGATGGGATGGGATCCATGGAATGGGATCCATGGGATGGGATAATGCGATGGGATGGGATAATGGAATGGAATGGGACAATGGGATAATGGGATGGGAAATTGGGATGGGATGGGATCCATTGGATGGGATAGCATAATGGGATAATAGGATAATGGGATGGGATAATGGAATGGGGATGGGATGGGATGGGATGGGATGGGATGGGATGGGATGGGATGGGATGGGATGGGATGGGATGGGGTGTGATCCATGGGATGGGATGGGCTAGGGTGGGATATTTTCCATTGGAAGGGGCCCACAGGGATCACCTGCTCCAACTCCGCCCTCTCCAAGGCAGAGCCAGTGCTAAATCCTGTTACTATGAGCCCCTCCACGTCCTTCCAGCCATCCCTGATCCCACAGGAATCCAGGAGCTTTTCCCAAAATGATCCTTCCTGTGGCTGAACTCCTCCTGGGACGATCCTTGGGATTTTACCTGAAATTCCCTTTCTTTGGCTCCTTCCCAAACTCTTTTGTCACGCCGAGAAAAGCCACAGCAAACAAACTTCCATGCACACGCAGGGAGCTCATTCCCATGGGAATGGCTGATCCCGGGATCTGGGGACAGGACATGGAGACAGAAGGGCACAGCAATGTCCCAGCCCGTATCCCGATCTCCACCTGGAATCCCGTTCCAAGGCTGCTTTTCTGGCTGTTCCACCACTTCTCCTGCCCACCAGCAGCCCAGGAATGGGAATTCAGGGACGGTTCCCGTGGGAGATCCATCGGGAAAAGGCGCGGAGCAGCCACAGCACTGCAGAGCCTCTCCCTACCTGGTGTCCAGGGACCCCTGGCTCAGGGAATCCCCCTCTCCCAGGAGCTCATCCTCGCTGTGGAAATACAGCTCGTCCTCTTCCATCCTGGTGGGAACACCCCAAACGTCAGCCCTGCCCTTCCCGGGATTCGGGATCCCAAAATCACGGAATCGCTGAGCCCTTTGGGTTGGAAAAGCTCTCCGAGTCCTGCCATCCCCAGCACTGCCCGGGCCACCCCTGATCCATGTCCCAGGATCCACATCCACAGGGATTTGGAACCCCACCAGGGATGGGGGCTCCAGCCCTTCCCTGTGCCAGGGGTGGGCAGCCTTTTCCAGGAAGGAATTGCTCCCAAAATCCAACTTGGAGCCCCCGCCCAGGACACGGCTCTGCACATCCCATGCTCGGCAAACGCCACAACTCTTCCTAAAATGGGGCAGCCACAGCTCCTCGGGGAATTCCAGCCCCTCCCCACCCTCCCAGCTGGGAATTCCTTCCCAAGATCCCACCCCAAACTCCCCTTTCCCACTGGAAGCCATTCCCTGTGTCCTGTCCCTCCATCCTTTTTCCCAAATTCCAGCTCTCCTGGAGCTCCTTGAGGCTTGGGAAGGTGCTCCGAGCTCTCCCTGGCTCCTTAATTTTCCTGCTTTAATCCCATGGAGCTGCATCCCACAGGATTCCTCTGATGAGAAACCGGAAAACCCATCCTGGAGCCATCCCAGCAGCATCCTCCAATTCCCTGGAATCCTCCAATTCCCTGGAATCCTCGAATCCCAGGCTGGTTTGGGTGGGAAGCGACCTTAAATCCCATCCAGTCCCACCCCTGCCAGGGGCAGGGACACCTCCCGCTATCCCAGGTTGCTCCAAACCTCATCCAGCCTTTCCTTGGACCCTTCCATGAGGGATGGAGCACCCATCCAAAATTCCAGCGGCACAGGCAGGACTCGGATATCCCATCCCAGCCGGCCTGGCCCCCTGTCCTGGATTGTGAGGTTTGCGTGTGGGTTCAGTTTCCATTTTCCGTCTGTCAGAGCTGGGGCAGTTCTCTGCTGTTCATGGGGCAGTTTCCTTTATCTCTCCCACAGCCAACCCTCCCTCCGGGAGATCTCTGCTGTTAATGGGCCATTAATTACTAATTATCTCCTGTTCATGGCTGATAAAATTCCATCATCCCGCTGGGAGATGCTCCGCCCAGGAGGGGGAGGAGCCAAGCATTCCTACCTGGGTACAATCCGACGCTGGGTGCACCACTGTCACAGACGTATTTTTTAATGTAAAAATTCCTTTTTGCCAGGATTTTTTTTTTTCTCCTGAGAAGCTGAGAGGGCTCAGGAAAACAAATGTAAACATTGAATTACCTGCTGCTGTGGAATGCAACGGGTGTATCTGTGATTGGTCCCATGTGTTTGGTTTTAATTAATGACCAATCACAGCCCAGCTGTATCAGGACCCTGAGCAGTCAGAAGATTTTATTATTAATTCCTTTCCTTGCTGGCCTTCTGATGAAATCTTTTCTCTATTTTTTTAGCATAGTTTTAACATAACATTTTATCCTAAACATATATATATCCTTATATATATATTTTATATATAATATTAAAAATATATATTTTTATATATATTTATATATATTTATATATTTTATATATTTATATATGTATAAAATATATAACTATATATAAATATATAAATATATATTTATATATATAAAATAAATATATATTATATATTATAATATATATATATAATATACATAAATATATATATTTATGTATATATATATACAAATATATTTATATATATATAAATATATATATATATATATTATCCTTAACATATATATACTAAAATAATAAATCAACCTTCTGAAACACAGAGTCAAAGTTCTCATCTCTTCCCTCGTCCTGGGAAGGGATATCACCACACACCACAGCAGCCTTTGCCCCCTGCATTACCAGAGGAGCAGCTTCTGCTGCCCTGCATGGCCAGAGGGAGCCCAGGCCCATCTCCAGCAGCCCTGGAGCTGCAGAGGAAAACTCCCCCCTTGTGCAGGATCCCTGCTCCAGCAGAGCCACAGCTGGCACTGCAGGAGGGCTGAGCCCCCATGGGATGGGGCTGTGCCACCCCCTGACACACAGGGGACAGGGCCTGCTCTCACTCTGGCAGTGTTGTTTTTATTTGTTTGTGCTGTTAAATTTCTATTTTTAATTTTCCCTAATAAAGAACTGTCATTCCTGCTCCCGTATCTTTTCCTGAGAGCCTCTTGATTTCAAAATTACAACAATTCAGAGGGAGGGGGTTTTACATTTTTCCATTTCAGGGGAGGCTCCTGCCTCCCTTAGCACTCTTTTCAAACCAAGACCCCTCCTCTTCCAGCTGTGCCGTTCCTGGCTCCCTGCCCAACATCCACCCATTCAATCCATCACCACATTCCCGCTCAGCCTCGTCCCGGCTCGCTGAGCCGGGAAACAAAACCACGCCGAGCTTCCAATTTGCTTTAAAATTCCCTGGATTCAGCCCAGTTCCCACAGTTAATGAACTGCCTTGGCAGGATGCGAGCAATTAGAGAGATATTCCCTCTGTCTCCCATTTTTTCCTTATTTTTGGCCGCAATAGAGTGCTAATCCCAGATGGAACGTGGTCCAAAATGGGATAACCCTGAGGGGGGCTGAAATGGGATGGAAAGAGCAGCTGATTCACAGGGCTCTGCTTGGATTCAGAGCTCCAGGCTGGGATCTCCGTGTGGATTTAGGGATTTGGCAGCGCTGGGGGAATGTTTGGGGTCGGCGCTCTCAGAGGGATTTTCCAGCCGGAAGTGTTCTGATATTCCATGATTTGGGAATGCAGGGATTGTCCTCTTTTGTCCATCACCGTGGAAGTGGTGGATCCGTGAGGAGCAGACAGGGAATGTGGTGTTCCCGAGGGAGCCGTGGGTGACACCAGGACCCAGCTCTGCCTTCACTGTCCCCCTCTCCCACTTCCAGAGCCTCCCTTCCACCTCCATCTCATTCCTGAAGAATTCCAGCAACTTCAGGGCTTTGATGTCTCCCCTATTCCAAATGCTCCCATTTTCCAATGGATTCAAGAGCTCCCAGAGTGGGGACCCATGAACAAAGCCACCCTGGACAGCACAACTCCAAGAACTGTGGAAAGCTGCCTGAAAATCCACCTTAGTGTTCCATGAATCCCCTCGTGGCTGCAAATCCTGGATTTACAGAATCCCAGAAGTTGGGAAACACCTCCAGGCTCATCGAGCCCGAGCTGTGCCCGATCCCCACCTTGTCCCCAGCCCAGAGCACTGAGCGCCACATCCAGGAATTCCTTGGACACCCCCCAGAGGTGGGGACTGCACCACCATCCAAGGATTGTGCCCTGAGTATCCACAGGCTGGTGGAGAACTGGTCCCAGCTTGGACTCCTCCATCCCAATGGAGTCACCTGCAGCATTCCCAGTCAATCCCACTGGGCTGGGATTGCAGCTGGTTCCTGCAGCTTTGTGTCAAGGAATGTCTCTCCCTCCATGCGCTACAGTCTTGGAACTCGTGCCTTCAGGTGTGGAGCATCAGATCCTGGAGCACCAGGAGCGGCCAGGGCCACCTGGATCCCGTCCTCACCTGGAGCTGTTCCATGGATTCACCAGTGAGCCCTGACCTCCATCCAGACCCTTCATCCCCTTGGGATCAGGATGGAATGACATTTTCCCTCCCTGTGCTACAGTCCTGGAAGTTCAGCTCTCTCCAGGTGTGGTGGAGCATCAGGACCTGCTGGAGGCCACCATCACCTGGAGCTGTTCCATGGATCCACCAGTGAGCCCTGACCCCCATCCAGACCTTTGTTCCCTCGAGATCTGCATGGAATGACGCTTCCTGTCCATGTGCTACAATCCTGGAAGTTCAGCTCTGTCCTGGAGCACCAGGACCTGCTGGAGGCCACCTGGATCCCACCCTCACTGGAGCTGTTCCATGGATCCACCAGTGAGCCCTGACCCCCATCCAGACCCTTCATCCCCTCAAGACCTTCACGGAATTGCACCTTCTGTCCAAGTGCTACAGTCCTGGAAGTTCAGCTCTGTCCTGGAGCACCAGGACCTGCTGGAGGCCACCTGGAGCTCTCCCACCCTCACCTGGAGCTGTTCCGTGGATCCTCCAAGGGCAGGAGATGCCCCTCGGAGCAGCGCTGCGGTGACGCCGCCCTTTCCCAGCAATCCAAGCCCTCCCAATCCCCCCCACAATCCCACATCCAGGATCCCCGTGTCCCGTTACCTCCTGAAGCTCCTCTCCGCGGATTGCTGGTTGGATTTCCCGGGAGGGACATCGGAGCCGTGCCGGTGGCCGGACAGGAGGCTGTCGGTCTCCAGGGAATACCTCCCGTCCCCCTCCGAGTGCACGCTGGGCGTCTCCAGGAATTCCTTGTCATTCCAGGTGCCCACCGTCCCATCCAGAGCCTGGTAGCGGATCTCTATGGAGATGCTGGTCTGGAAGAGAAGGAGACACCATCAGCGCCTGTGGAACATCCCAGGAAATCCAAAAAGCGGGAAGAGCATCGGCCGTTGGGTGTTTTAGCCTTGCTGATCCCAAAGCTTCTGTGTTCCTGGATGTGGATTCTTTGCTTCTTTTCTTCCGCCAAGGTTGGGATTAAATCGTGAGTTGGAATTTCTAGTTGGGACTCAGATGTTTATCTTATCTATGTTCTTATCAGCTCTTATCTATCTTATCTCACAAACCCCGTGTTCTGCAGCACTTCAGTCCCACAAACCAAAAATGGAGCCCCGGTCTCTCTGTCTCTGCAAGGCCTTTTAAGGATAAACTGTCCAGTTAAGAAATTACACCTAAATTATTTTTACTTTTTACCCAATAACCAACCACCTGTGCCTGCAATGCAGTTTTTAATCCAATTACACAAAACCACCCAAACCCATGGAGAAGAAGGTGAAGAAGGTGAAGAAGGTAAAGAAGAAGAGGGTGAAGAAGGTGAAGAAGGTGAAGAACAAGAAAATGAAGAAGGTGAAGAAGAAGAAGAAAATGAAGAAGGTTAAAAGAAGGTGAAGAAGAATAAGGTGAAAAAGAATAAGGTGAAGAAGAAGAATAAGGTGAAGAAGAAGAAGGTGAAGGTGAATAATAAGGTGAAGAAGAAGAAGAAGAAGAAGAAGAAGAAGAAGAAAATGAAGAAGAAGAAGAAGAAGAAGAAGAAGAAGAAGAAGAAGAAGAAGAAGAAGAAGAAGAAGAAGAAGGTGAAAAAGAATAAGGTGAAGGTGAATAATAAGGTGAAGAAGAAAATGAAGAAGAAGGTGAAGAAAAAAGAAGGTGAAGAAGAAGATGATGAAGAAGGTGAAGAAGGAGGTTAAAAGAAGAAAGTGAAGAAGATGAAGGTGAAGAAGAGGAAGAGGAGGAAGAGGAGGAAGAAGAAGAAGAAGAAGAAGAAGAAGAAGAAGAAGAAGAAGGAGGAGGAGGAAGATGGTGAAGTAGGTGAAGAAGAAGGTGAAGCAGAAGAAGATGAAGAAAAAGAAGGAGAAGAAGAAGGTAAAGAAGAAGGAGAAGAAGGTGGTGAAGAAGGACCACCCTAAAACCTCCATCCTGCCCCATATTTATTACCATATTCTAAAACCCCAAACTCCAAGTTTTCCACCCTGTGACATCACACACTCCTACCCCACTCCACACCCACAATCCCAGTGCTCTCAATCAATTCTGGAAGCTTCTCCACGGCCTCAGGGCAAATGCAGTGCTCTCCTGGGGCTCAGAGTGTGTCAGCACAGAAAGTCTGGAATTCCCAGCAGCCAGGGTTCCAACATCTGGACACCTGGAGAGCAGCTTTGGGCTGGGGAGGGATCTGACCATGGTCCTGGTTCACCAGGAATTCCTGGTGCATCCCAGACCAGCGGCAGCAGGGAGAAGGAAAAGCCCGGAAGAGCTGCAAACCCTGGGAGCAGCTGAAGGCACCAGGAGCAGGTGGAGCCGGTTCCTGGTGGAGCTGTGTTCCCTGGCCCACCACTTTGTTGGGAATTTTACCCTGGGATGCTGCTAATCCATGGATCTGTGGGGCTTCACTACAACCTGTGTCCATGCAGGACAGGTTTTTTTTAGGAATGAGCATCCCTGGGGAGCCTTGGGGAGCAGCTGAAGGCACCAGGAGCAGATGGAGCCGGTTCCTGGTGGAGCTGGTCCACCACTTTGTTGGGAATTTTACCCTGGGATGCTGCTAAGCCATGGATTTGTGGGGCTTCACTCCAGCCTGGCCCTGTCTCCAGTTTGGGCAAGGTTTTTTAGGAATGGGCATCCCTGGGCAGCCCTGGGGAGCAGTTGGAAGCACCAGGAGCAGGTGGAGCCAGTTCCTGGTGGAGCTGTGTTCCCTGGCCCACCACTTTGTTGGGAATTCTACCCTGGGATACTGCTAATCCATGGATCTGTGGGGCTTCACTGCAGCCTGGTCCTGTCTCCAGTTTGGGCAGGGTTTTTTAAGGAATTGTCACCCCTGGGGAGCCTTGGAGCTGCTGGAGGCACCAGGAGCAGATGGAGCCGGTTCCTGGTGGAGCTGTGTTCCCTGATCCACCACTTTGATGGGAATTTTACCCTGGGATGCTGCTAATCCATGGATCTGTGGTGCTGCACTCCAGCCTGGTCCTGTCTCCAGGCTGGGCAGGAATTTTTTTAGGATTGGGCATCCCAGTCTCGGATTGGTTCTGGTTTGGATCTCCCAGTCTGGTGGGAAGGGGACCTGGCGCTGGCCGTGTCCAAGCTTCATCTCAAGCTTCTCATGGATCACGGAATCCTGGAATGCTTTGGGTGGGAAAGGACCTTCAAACCCCTCCCATTCCCAATTTCACCTTCCAGGGTGCTCCGACCCCAACGTGCAGCCTTGGCCTTGGACACTCCCAAGGATCCAGGGGCAGCCACAGCTTCTCTGGGAATTCCAGCCCCGCCAGGAATTCCTTCCCAAAATCCCACATCCAATCTTTGATCCAAACCTCCTTGGACAAACCAACTCTGAGGAAGTTCCTCTCCCTTTTCCATGTGGCCATCCCCAACTTGCTCCAGGTTGCAGCAAATTCACGTTTGGAGCTTTAAAGTATTTTTCTCCCTAAAATATTTCTTTTTTTTTTTTCCCTAAAATCTTTCCCTTTTTTCTCTCTAAAATCTTTCATTTTTTTCTCCCTAAGATATTTCCCTTTTTTCTCCCTAAAATTGTTCCTCTTTTTTTCTCCCTATTTCCCTTTTTATCCCAAAAATATTTCCCTTTTTTCTCCCTGAAATATTTCCTTTTTTCTCCCTAAAATATTGCCCTCTTTTCTCCCTAAAATCTTCCCTTTTTTTCTCCCTAAAATATTTCCTTTTTTTCTCCCTAAAATCTTTCCATTTTTTCTCCCTAAAATATTTCCCTTTTTCTCCCTAAAATCTTTCATTTTTTTCTCCCTAAAAGCTTTGCCTGCATTCCAAACGGAATAAAATCCATGAGATTTCGTCCCGCTGCCTTTGCTCTCGTGGCCAAAATCCTTCTAAAAGCTCAGATTTGGACAAAGCAATTTGGGGAGGGAAAAAAAAAAAAAAGGCAAAAAAGCAATTCCCAGTTCATTCTCCTGGAAAATGCCTCTTTTAAAAACCCATCAGCCGCTGACAAGATTAAAGCCCAAGGAAAAAAAGCACTTTTCCACCTCCACTCTGCTTCCATGGAGAAATTATCTGTTATTTTGGGTTCAAAACCAACTGATTTGAGGTAAAAAAAAAAAAAAAAAGGGAGTGGGGAAATTTATTTCTTACAGAAACCCTCCTTTTCCCATGTTTATGTTTGAGAGGAGGTGCAGCATCCCCTCCAAACAAGGGGGTGCTGGAAGGGCTGGAAAATCCAAGATTTGGGAAGAGAGCAACAATTCCAGAGGGATTCCGTGCATCCCGCGCGTGACAGCCGAAGGGTGACTCAGTCCCAGCTGGGAATGGAGCTCTGGGCGAAGGTTTTGATTGATTTATCTTCTTTTTTTCTTTTTTTTTTTTTTTTTGGCAAAATCCAAATTCGAGTCAATCGCACCTAATTCCCCCCCCCCCAAAAACAATTGGAGAATGTAAAAAAAAAAACAAAACCAGAAAACGAGGAGGGAAAAACAGGGATCAAAGTTGGAATATTCTTTTTTTTTTTTTCACATTTTCAGACATTTTGGGGTTAAAATCTCCTTTTCCAGCTGGATTTAAGAGTTTAAAAAAGACCCTTTCAAGGCAGGAAAAATTAAGGATATAACAAAGAGAGAGATCTGTGGGATGAGTGGGATCGCGCCTTGGAAGGGCAATTAGGAGGTGTGGGTTGGAATCAGGAGAAATTCCCGTTGGGAACAATGGGATGGGAAAGAAAATCATGGGGGAGAAAAATCCCTGCAGAGCTGGGAGGGGTTGATCTTTCCCAGGGGATTTTAAATTGATTTTTTTTTTATGGACGTCTTTTTCCTGCTGCCTGAGGAAAAAAAAAAAAAAAAAATTAATTCTGAACCATTCTGGCTTTTCTGTTGCAGGAGAATGGACACAGCCGGAATTTTGCTCCTGGCTCCAGTGTTCCGGGAGTTTTTAATCTCCTGGACAAGGCCATAAAGGCAGGAAGGAGGGCGGGAGCTGCCAGGGATGGTTCTCAGAAAAAAAAAAGTAAAATTGTTTCCAACCATTTCTTTGGGTTCCATCACGGAAAAATGAGGCGGTTCCCAGAAACTGCCTCGGGATGGGTAGGAAAGAATCTTGAATCCCATCCCATTCCAACCCCAACACCTCCCACCATCCCAGGGTGTTCCAGCCTTTCCTGGGACACTGCCAGGGATTCTCTGGGAATTGCAGCCCAGCCAGGAATCCCTTCCCAAGATCCCACCATCCCAAGCTCCCCTTTCCCACTGGAAGCCATTCCCTGGCTCCTGCCCCTCCAGCCCTTGCCCCAATCCCGGCTCTCCTGGAGCCCCTTTGGGATGGGGAAGCGGCTCCAAGGATTCCCTGGATCCTCCCCTGATCCAGCTGCACATTCCCAGCTGCTCTCCCAGCCTGGCATTGGATCCAGCCCCATCCCGACTCCTCTCTGGGAGGAATTACAGGAACAAGGGGCTTCACTGGGAATCTCAGGACTCCAGGAAGGGTCTCCCTTCCCTTTTCCATCCCCGGACTCCATAAAAATCCCTCAGGATGGATCCTGTGGATCCTGAGTGTCCTTGATCCCAGAATCCCGGAATGGTTTGGGATGGGATCCATGGACCTTCAATCCCATCCCAGGGACACTTCCCATGATCCCAGGGTGCTCCAAATCCACCCTTGGACGCTGCCACGGATTCTCTGGGAATCCCAGCCCAGCCAGGAATCCCTTCCCAAGGTCCCACCATCCCAAGCCCCCCTTTCCCACTGGAAGCCATTCCCTGGCTCCCTCCAGCCCTTGCCCCAATCCCAGCTCTCCTTTCCCTCTGGAAAAGGCTCCAAGGATTCCCTGGATCCTCCCCTGATCCAGCTGCACATTCCCAGCTGCTCTCCCAGCCCCGTGCTCTCCTCTGGACTCTGACTCTGTTTTCCCAAACCCTTGGATCACACGGACAATCCCTGAGGCAGCTCCTCGCCTGGAATCCCGCAATTTCCGCACCCCTCTGGGAAAATCAGGATGAGAACACCCCCCTCATCCCGAACCCCCATCCCGAGGGGAAAACCTTCCCCTTTTTGGAAAAATCTCCCCCTTTCCGGAGCAGCCGCCGCTTCCCTCGCTGCCTCCCCATCTCCCGGGAGCCGTTTCCCATGGAAACGGAGTTTGGGAACCGGCTTGGAAACGCGGCTATTTCTGCTCCCGATAATCCAGCCCCGGGGGTTCCATTAAAAATCAGCCTCCCCTCTCTTTTTCCCGGGAAGCCGCTGCCTCATCCAGCACCAAGGACAGGGGCGGAGGGGAGGAATTCCCGGAATTGTCAGGGAGGAGAGCAGGATTTCATTAAGCGGCTTCTCCTGGGGGGGGGATGGAGGGAGCGGGACCAATAAAAGCCAGGAATGCAGTCCCGAGGAGGGAGGGGAAGTGCAAGGAACGCAGGTGTGCTTGGCGAAAAAATAATTCCAGCTG
Source organism: Molothrus aeneus (assembly GCF_037042795.1). Lineage (NCBI taxonomy): Eukaryota > Metazoa > Chordata > Aves > Passeriformes > Icteridae > Molothrus > Molothrus aeneus. The sequence continues at coordinate 112,536,919 of NC_089648.1, read as the reverse complement.
CTGGCTGGGTTACTGGGGATTCGCCTGATGAAAATCGCTCTCCAGGGGAGGAAAATCCCGTATTTTTGGGATCTTTCGGCGTCACAAAGGGCAGAGAGGGAAATGGATGGGTGGAAGTCGAATCCCCCCCCAAATTTCTGGTGGAAAAGTAATTCCTGATGGCCTCCTGGCCTGGCTGGGGCTTGGGATGGGATCCTGGAATCCCAGACTGGTTTGGGTGGGAAGGGACCTGAAATCCCAACTCATTCCAACCCTGAAAGTTCCCACTGTCCCAGGCCACTCCAAGCCACATCCAGCCTGGCCTTGGACATTCCCAGGGATCCAGGGGTGGCCTCAGCTTCTCTGGGAATTCCAGCCCAGCTCCCAGCCAGGAATTCCTTCCCAATATCCCACCTGCCCTGCCCCTTGGAAGGGGATGGAACTGGATGAGCTTTAAGGTCCCTTTCAACCCCAACCATTCCATGATTCCATGATGAAGGACACTCAGGATCCATCCCGAGGGATTTTTATGGAGCTTGGGGATGGAAAAGGGAGGGAGGAGGAAGGGAGACCCTTCCTGGAGTCCTGAGATTCCCAGTGAACCCCCTTGTTCCTGTAATTCCTCCCGGAGAGGAGCTGGGATGGGGATGGATCCAATCCCAGACTGGGAATGTGCAGCTGGATCAGGAAAGGATCCAAGGAATCCTTGGAGCCGCTTCCCCATCCCAAAGGGGCTCCAGGAGAGCTGGGATTGGGGCAAGGGCTGGAGGGGCAGGAGCCAGGGAATGGCTTCCAGTGGGAAAGGGGAGCTTGGGATGGTGGGATCTTGGGAAGGGATTCCTGGCCGGGCTGGGATTCCCAGAGAATCCCTGGATCCCTGGCAGCGTCCAAGGCCAGGTTGGATCACCCTGGGATGGTGGGAGCTGTTGGGGTTGGAATGGGATGGGATTCAAAATCCCTTCCCACCCAAACCCGTCTGGAATTCCGTGATTCCATCCTGCGCTCTGCCTCTCCCTGTCCATGCTCGGATCAAACCAGCTCCACCCCTGCTTTTTCCCCATCCCAAACTTCCCGCGCTTTTCCAATCCGAGCTTCTCTTTGCACCCTCTGGACATTCCCGGCCACCTCATCCCTTTCGGATCAGGGGTAACGGGATCAAGGCAAGGAACACTGATATCCCCGTTCCCACAGGGAAACATTCCCGGATTCCCAACATTCCTGGATCATTCCCGGATCCGTGTGCCCGTGTGTCTCCAGGTTCAGCGGGGACACGGACGCACGGATCCGGGAACGATCCGGGAACGTTGGCCTCGGTGACGCACCTGGATGGCGGAATTGTTGTCATCGATGAGCGTGTCCGTCACCTCCAGCTGCCCTTCCACCACCACCTTCTGCAGGACCATCCGGAACGTCCCGATGAGCCTGCGGAGCAAAGGACGGGAAATCCCGGGAGTTCTCACCCACCAGGGCCGGGTTTTCACGGGAAAAGGGATTTGCTTCCCGTTTTCCTGGGGAAGAGGGAGAGGTGAGGTCCCGGCTCGAGGCTCAGTGGGGGTGATGGGAAAAGGAGAAGCCGAGAGAGGAACCATTCCAAGGGAATGCTGCCGGGATAAGGGAAGAAGGAGATTTGGGAGCCACCGCTCCTGAATTCCTGGGGTGCCGCCGAGAGATCCCAAAGTGGCCTTTTCCATACGGAATGTCCACAGTGGACGCCTTTAACTTTGTTATGTCCCTGATTTTCCACGCTGGTGACTCAAACAAGGAGCAGGGACTGCCCCTCATCCCTCGGCACCAGGTCATGGAAATCATGGAATGCTTTGGGTGGGAATGGACCTTGGAGCTCATCCCGATTCCTTCCACCATCCCAGGTGGCTCCAAGCTCCAATGATACAAAGGGATTCTTCCCAAAATCCAACCTGAACCTCCCCGTGGCCATTTCCTTCATCCTATCCCTGTTCCCTGGGAGCAGATCCCGATCCCCTCTGGATCCTCCCAGGGAATTGTGGAGAGGGAAAAGGTCCCCCCTGAGCCTCCTTTGCTCCAGGCTGAGCCCCTGCCCAGCTCCCTCAGCCCCTCCTGGGGCTCCATTCCCTTTCCCAGCTCCGTTCCCTTCCCTGGAAACGCTCCAGCCCCTCCAGGTCCCTGCAGGATTTCCACCTCCATCCCTCATTTTCCCCATTCCAAGCTCGGATCCATCCCTGCAGGGCTCTGTCTCCAAGGTGCCCCGCGGGACATGGAACGGGAAAACCTTTCCTCCGTTTGCTCCATAATTCCCATTCCAGAAGTAATAATGCATCCCATGGAAACATCCTTCTTCCTCTCCAAGGTGAGGAAAAAGCTGCTGTATCCACCTGGATTTCGGGGTTTGGAAAACAGCGCTATTCCCCGTCTGCCAGAGCAGCAGTACTTTTGTTTTGGAAAGCATTCCTCGGGTTTATTCCATGGAATATCCCGAGCTGGAAGGCTCCCACGAGGATCATCCAGGCCAATTCCAGCTATTCCTCAGGGGTGGAGCCTGCAGGACTCCAGATTCCTGCAGCTCTCCCTGTGTTTTTTTTTTAACCTGTTTGGAATCTAGAACATTCCCAGGTGCGGTGGTGGCTTTGCTGCTCCTCTTGGATCCAGGTGGATCCGGGGGCTTTTGGCTCCCAGGTGCTCCATGCCTGGAGAGGGCTGAGGAAGGAACAGGAAATTCCTCCTGGAATATCCCCCTGCAGAGCTGCTCCAGCTCCGGAATCCAACATCGGGATCTGGAGCCGCTGGAGTGAGTCCAGAGGAGGCCCTGGAGCTGCTCCAAGAACTGGGAAGAGCTGGGAATGCCCAGCTGGAGAAGGGAGGGATCCAGGGAGACCCCAGAGCCCCTTCCAGGAGAGCTGGAGAGGGACTGGGGACAAGGGATGGAGGCACAGGACACAGGGAACGGCTCCCGCTGGGAAAAGGGAGCTTGGGATTGTGGGATCTTGGGAAGGAATTCCTGGCTGGGAGGGTGGGGAGGGGCTGGACTGGAATTCCCAGAGAAGCTGTGGCTGCTCCAGGATCCCTGGGAATGTCCCAGGCCAGGCTGGATGGGGCTTGGAGCCACCTGGGATAGCGGAAGGCGTCAAAGTTGGAACGGGACAATCCTTAGGTTCCCTTCCCACCCAAAGCATTCCATGAATCCCTGACAAAACCAGAGCCATCCCAAGCCCTGCAGAAGAGGGCAGGGATTTGGGAAGGAATTCCCAGCTGTGGAGGTGGCGAGCCCTGGCACAGGTTCCCCGGAGAAGCTCCTGTCCTTCCTGGGATCCTTCCCGGGATCCTTCCTGGGATCCTTCCTGGGATCCTTCCTGGGATCCTTCCCAAGCCGCCTCCCCTGGCAGGATCCGGGCAGGACGGGATTAAAAATTCAGGACCCGTCTGTGCCGCCGTTCAATTCCGGCTGTTCCATAATTCATCGGGGCCCTGCTCCCTCCCTTCCCCGCCGTTTCTGCTGATGGAAAAAAGGGAAATTTTCTGGGTCATCCGTAATTTTATCAGCCCTGAGGGGCAGCTCCGGTTTCCAACCCCAGCCAGGCTGGTTCTGTGCCTGGAGCTCACTCGAATCCCAGGATCGGCGAGTCTGGGATGCTCCAAATCCCGGGACCCACCAGGCTTTGCCCTTGCGGCGCATCCCAACTTCCAGGGATGCCTCCTGTTTCCCCGAGGCGATTCCAGGGACACGGGGGGAATAGTGAATCCCACAAATCTGGTCAGGCTTTGCCAGCACTGGAGTTTTCCAAGGGCCAGAATTCCAGGTGTCTGTGCCAAGAGCACCCTCCAGCAGCAGGAAATCCCGTTTTCCCTCCCCTGCTCCCTCAGCCTTTGGATGCTGCTGGATCCATGGGCAAGGTCTGCTCCTGAAGCCAGGGAGAGGCTCTTTTTGGGAATGGCATCTCTATCCATGTATCCATCCATCCATGGATCCATCCATCCATCCATCCATCCATCCATCCATCCATCCATCCATCCATCCATCTCTCCGTCCATTCATCCATCCATGAATCCATCTATGCATCCAGGGATCCATCCATCCATCCATCCATCCATCCATCCATCCATCCATCCATCATCCATCCATCCATCCATCCATCCATCCATCCATCCATCCATCCATCCATCCATCCATCCATCCATCCATCCATCCGTCCATCCACGGATCCATCCCTCATTCCATCCATCCATCCCTTGGAACTGACAAGAGCCAAATCCTGGGACCTCCCCCCCCAGTTTGTTCCCCACTTCCAGAAGCCCCTGGAAAGGTGGGATAAGGGAAGCAGAGGGATTCCACACCTTTTGGCCCCTTTTTCCAGGGAACTATCCTGCTGAACCCTCATGGAAGTGCCCAAGGCCGGGTTGGATGGGGCTTGGAGCACCCTGGGACGGTGGAAGGTGCCCATTCCAATTTGGAACCTGCAGCTTTTCCACGGATTTCCAAATCCCCGCTTGGGCAATCCTGGTTAATTCCAGCTCCTTCCTCTTGCAGCTCCTGCCTGGAGCTGTCTCTGGAGCCGATTTTTTTCCCCTCTCCAGCCAAATTGCAGTTTCATCTGGCATCGTCTCAGGCCGTGGAATTAGAGCTTCCAAAATTATTTCCCGTCTAATTATCCCCTTCCCGCCACTTTGCAGGAGCCTGTAATTATTCCAGGTTCATTTTTCCCTGGAATACCTGGAGAATACCCGCTCCAGCTGCTCCAGCTCACAGCCTCCAGGCACTAAAAGTTGCTCCAGCCAAGTTTTTTCCCCCTTTTTCTTTGGGAAACGCTTGCAGAAATTCCCAATAAACTGGAATTATTTTTTTCTTTGGAAGGCAAGTGAAGTTTTTTCCCCCTTTTTCTTTGGGAAACTCTTGCAGAAATTCCCAATAAACAGAAATTCTTTTTTTCTTTGGAAGGCGAGTGGACAATGACTGAAGTCAGCCCTGGGTATGGAAATATCCTGAAATTTATGGAAATTTAATTTGGGATGAGTTTTTCAGTTTGGGTGTGCTCAGGCTCTCGCTCCGTGTTTGGATCGGTGTCGCTCCAAGTTTGGATCCGGAAATGAAAAATTCCACAAAAATCCCACCCGGCCGGAGCTGAAGGGGTCACACCTGGGGGGCTGCAGGCAGGGATTGGGCACCGAGAATTCCACCCTGGAATCCTGGAATGGTTCGGATGGGAAGGACCTGAAAGCTGAATCCCACTCCAACCCCGACCTTCTACAGTCCCGGATCGCTCCAAGCCCCATCCAACATTTTTTGGGGGCACTTCCAGGGGTGGGACAGCCACAGCTTCCCTGGGAATTCCATCCCAGACCCTCACAGCCAGGAATTCCATCCCAAAATCCCACGCTCCATGTGGGGAGGGCAGTCGGACAACAGCTGGAACCCTCCAGCTCCGGAGTTAATTTTTTCCATTCTCCTGCTCCAGCAGGAGATAATTTTCCACGGATTATTTTCTGGATAATTTTCCACTGATGATAATTTTTCCAGATAATTTTCCACTGATGATTTTTCTGGATAATTTTTCTGGATAATTTTCTGCAGATTATTTTCTGGAGAATTTTCCGGAGAATTTTCCATGGATTATTTTTCCGGATAATTTTCTGCAGATTATTTTCCAGATAATTTTCCACTGATTATTTTTCCAGAAAAATTTCCACAGATTATTTTTCCAGAAAAATTTCCGTGGATGATTTTTCCAGATAATTTTCCACAGATTATTTTCCAGATAATTTTCCACAGATTATTTTTCTGGATAATTTTCTGCGGGTGATTTTTTCCGGATAATTTTCCACGTATTATTTTTCCAGATAATTTTCTGCAGATTGTTTTCCAGATAATTTTCCACGTATTATTTTTCCAGATAATTTTCCACAGATGATTTTCCAGAAAATTTTCTGCAGATTATTTTTTTCCAGATAATTTTCCCACAGATTATTTTCCGGAAAATTTTCTGCTGATTATTTTTTTCAGATAATTTTCCCACAGATTATTTTTCCCCGGATAATTTTCCACAGATTATTTTCCCGGATAATTTTCCATGGACGAAACAAGGATTCCTCCGGAGACACAAAGGACTCGAGCCGGGCCAGGATCTGCACGGCTGGAGAGGAACAAAGGATGGGACCAAGCTCTGTTTCCATCCCGGAGGCTCCAGCGATGGATTTAACCCTTCGGAATCCGGATTTTGTGTCCCTCCCTGTCAGGTAGCGGAGCAGCTCCCGCCTCTTTTTCGTGGGATAAGTTTTCCATAGGGAAATTATCTCTGCTCCATCCAAACATCTCCGGGTTTGGAATGCGGCCTTGGGCCTTTGGCCAGATCCCGTTGCTGCTCCAGAGGAAAAGAGGGACGAGGAGGAGGTGGAACGCCCCCGGAGCAAAAGCTCCTGGGTTTTGTGCGCATTCCTTAAGGATTGGGATCTTTGCCCGGTGTTATCCCTGTTTTCTGCACAAGGAAAACCTGCTCGGAAAGGCCCCAAAGTCCCCAAAGTCCCAAAAATCCCAAAAGTCCCAAAAGTCCCCAAAGTCCCGAAAGTTTGGGAATGGGAGCACAGGGATGATTGTCCATAGCCTCTGGATCCCAGCTGCCTCTTGGATTCATCCCTGGTCGTGCCTCTGCTTTTTCCCCTGGATCTTCCCCTCTCCTGGGTGTGATTCCCATTCCCACATCCCTCAGAATGTGGGAAAAGCCCTGCGGTGGCTTTCCCTGCTTGAATCCCCCCCAAAAAATTTGGGATCTCAAATTTTCCCCATCCAGACTCTCCCAGGGCATGGAATCGTGGGAAAACATTCCAGGGGTTTTCTCCCACCCTGGAGGGGTCCTGAAGGTCTCCCAGGGGAACAGGAGACCATGGAGAACACCTGAATTCCAGCAGGATCCCGGTATTCCCAGCCAGCTCATCCCACCTCACACCAGGATTTTCCAGGATGGGATCGGATGGATTATTCCATGCCATGGGATTCTCCTGGGTTTTATTCAGGATGTGGAGGCCCCGCAATTTTTCATCCTTCCCTCTTGTGGGGCTTTCCCAGTGGGAATTTCCACCTGGGAATGACCCACGGGCAGGATGTGGCGGCTCCTGGATGCTTTGGATGTGTCCTGGAGAGATTCCCAGCCAGGGAATTCCCAATCCAGGAGCTGCGCACAGGATTTTTGGGATGCCGCGGCCTGTCTCTGGGGGCTTAGGAGGCTTCTCCCTCATCCCTTTTCCTTGGATACTCAGCACCCTGGGAACACTCCCGGGGACCCTCCGGAGCCGGGATGAACCCACCGGGATCCAGAGGCGCCTGGATGAGGCCAAACAGGGATCACATTCCCGGGAATTGTCAGCTGGTGACAGCCACAGGCACAGGGAACAAAGGGAGCCGCCGGGACGTGACTCCCCGGTCATTCCGGAGGCTCTGGATCAGGCCCTGGATCAGGTATCCCGCCTTTTTCCAGGCCTCTGATCAATGGCCTTCATCAGCTGCAGGTGAATTATTCATGCAGCGCCCGGATCAGCTTTCCCAAGCCTCTCCCTCCTCCTCCTCCTCCTCCTCCTCCTCCTCCTCCTCCTCCTCCAGCGGATTTGGAGTTCCAGCTCTGCCTCTGTTTCATGGGAATTCCTATCCCAGACATTCCCTGCCTTCCCGGAGGGCTGTTCCCAGTCCTCTCTCTCCTCCCTCTTCCTCCTCATTTCTGGACGGGGAGGATGGGCTGGAATTACGGACCACGGGGATTCCCAGAGGGGTATTCCCAAAATTCTCCCTCCTCCTCCCCTCTCCTCCAACTGATTCAGAGGACGGGCCGGAGCTCCAGCACTGCCCCGTTTTAATGGAATTTCTTTTTTCCATTTATTCCTCGTATTCCTGGAGGGTTGTTCCCAAAAATATCATGACCTCATCCTGGACTTAATCCTGGATGAGGAAAACGGGCTGGGATTCCGACACTTCCTCAGTTTTGTGGGATTTCCTGTTCCAGATACACCCAGCATTCCTGAAGGGATATTCCCAGCTCTCTCCTTCCTCTCCACTCTCCTTCTCCTCCAGCTTATCCCTGGACAAGGGGGATTTGCTGGAGTTCCAGCACTGCCTCATTTTAATGGGAATTCCTATTTCCCTTTTATATTCCCAGCCTTCCTGGAGGGACATTCCCAGCACCAGCTCCTCCCTTCTCCTCCCAGCCAGGAATCCCTTCCCAAGGTCCCACCATCCCAAGCTCCCCTTTCCCACTGGAAGCCATTCCCTGGCTCCTGCCCCTCCAGCCCTTGCCCCAATCCCAGCTCTCCTTTCCCTCTGGAAAAGGCTCCAAGGATTCCCTGGATCCTTCCCTGATCCTTCCCTGATCCAGCTGCACATTCCCAGCTCTCCCAGCCTGGCATTGGATCCAGCCCCATCCCGATTCCTCCTTGAGAAGGAATTTCAGGATCTAGGGGCTTCATTGGGAATTCAGGACTCCAGGAAAGGTCTCCCTTCCCTTTTCCATCCCTGAATCCCATAAAAATCCCTCGGGATGGATCCTGAGTGTCCCTGATCCCAGAGTACCGGGGTGGTTTGGGATGGGATCCATGGACCTTCAATCCCATCCCAGGGACACCTCCCATGATCCCAGGGTGCTCCAAATCCACCCTTGGGGGCTCCCAGGAATTCTCTGGGAATCCCAGCCCAGCCGGGAATCCCTTCCCAAGATCCCACCATCCCAAGCTCCCCTTTCCCACTGGAAGCCATTCCCTGGCTCCCTCCAGCCCTTGCCCCAATCCCAGCTCTCCTGGAGCCCCTTTGGGATGGGCAAGCGGCTCCAAGGATTCCCTGGATCCTTCCCTGATCCAGGTGTCCGCATGGATCCGTGTGGGAAGGGCCCTTCAATCCCATCCTCTTCCAAGCCCAATCCTTCCCACTACCCCAGGTGGCTCCAAGCCTCATCCAATCTTTCCTTGGACACTTCCAGGGATGGGGCAGCCCCAGTTTCCCTGGACGGATTCCACCCAACGCCTGTAGCATTTGGAAAATCTGGGAAAACACATTCCGGCATCGACTTCCCACCTGGACAATCCACCCAAAAAAAATTCCAATTTCCTTCAAAACATGGAAATTTTACGGAAACAAATGGCACGACTTGGGAAAAACTCAGTGCCGAGCACCGCGGAATTCCTGGGGTGGATTCCTCACCCCCTGAGCCGCTCACACGGCCCCGAAAATTCCCAGGAAATTCCCGGGAATTCCCTCCTGCCTCCAAAGGGAGGCGGAGCTGCCTCTTCCCGCGGGATGAGATCCGTGTGGGCGGCGGGAAGGAGGCACTCACCTGTTGGTGAAGACTTTGCTGTAGTTGAACACCTGGATCTCCAGGATCTCATTCCCGTCGATGTTGGTCGCCACTGGCCAGCGGAAAGTCTGGGAAAAGGAGGAGAGGGATGAGCCAGGAATGCTTTGGGAAAATGGGAGGAAAGAGCCAAAAACATTTTGGGAAAAGGGAAAGATGGAATGAGCCGGGAATGCTTTGGGAAAATGGGAGGAAAGAGCCAAAAACGTCTTGGGAAAAGGGAAAGATGGAATGAGCCAGGATTGTTTTGGGAAAAGGAGGAGATGGATGAGCCAGGATTGGTTGTGAAAAGAAGAGGGAAGAGCCAGGAGTGTTTTTGGAAAATGAGGAGATGGATGAGCCAGGATAATTTTGGGAAAAGGAGGAGAGGGATTGGTTGGAATTGGTTGGGAAAAGGGGAGGGAAGAGCCAGGAGGATTTTTTGGGAAAGGAAGAGATGGATGACCAAAGATCAGCTGGGAAAAGGAGGAGAGGGATGAGCCAGGATCTGTTGGGAAAAGAAGAGGGAAGTGCCAGGAGAGTTTTGGGAAAAGGAGGAGAGGGATGAGTCAGGATTGGTTGGAAAAAGGGGAGGGAAGAGCCAGAAGGATTTGGGAAAGGAAGAGATGGATGACCAAAGATCAGCTGGGAAAAGGAGGAGAGGGATGAGTCAGGATTGGTTGGGAAAAGGAGGAGAGGAACCAGGAGCGTTCAGGAAAAGAGTGACAAGGATGATCCAGGATTTTTTTGGGGGAAAAGGAGGAGAGGGATGAGCCAGGAGCGTTCCAGGGATCGGCGGTGGAAGGGATGGAGAAAGGCCGCATTTCCCAGGAAAAAGGGAGCAGCGCTGCTTCACAGGGATGTCACCAAGGGTGTGCCCAGGGCCAACTATTCCATGGATTCACCCGTGGAAAATATGGATACAAGCATTGGATGAGGATGGGAATATGGAGCCAGGCTGGGAGAGCAGCTGGGAATGTGCAGCTGGATCAGGGGAGGATCCAGGGAATCCTTGGAGCCGCTTCCCCATCCCAAAGGGGCTCCAGGAGAGCTGGGATTGGGGCAAGGGCTGGAGGGGCAGGAGCCAGGGAATGGCTTCCAGTGGGAAAGGGGAGCTTGGGATGGTGGGATCCTGGGAAGAGATTCCTGGCTGGGCTGGGATTCCCAGAGAATCCCTGGCAGTGTCCCAGGAAAGGCTGGAGCACCCTGGGATAGCGGGAGGTGTCAAGGTTGGAATGGCTCGATCCTTAAATTCCCTCCCCTCCCAAACCATTCCATGATTCCATAAAATACGATCCCTTGCCTTTGTTTCTTTGTTTTGGTTTGGTTTGGGGTTTTTTTTTGGGTTTTGCTTCCCAAGGCAAATCCCTCTGTCAGCCCAACCCCCTTTGGATTCCCGGTTTTCCAAGCCCCCCAGGACCTCCCAAACCCCCCCACCCTTCCCAAGCCACTCCTGGGTCGGGAATGTGCCAGAGGCAGCGGATCCGGGATCCAGGATCCCTCCCAGGAGCAGCAGAGCGGGATTGAAAACCACGGGAAGAGAATTTGCCCATCCAGCAAATCCCCGGGAAGGAACCGGTGCCTCCTCAGCACTTCCCGAGCTATTTATTCCCGGGTTTTAATTGGTCTGCAGAGCCAAGGATTTTAATTGGTCTGCAGAGCCAAGGAAGCAAAGGGAAAATTACTGGAATATAAAGGGAAATGGCACCATTGGATCCGGCAGCAGGATTTATCCCGGGCTTTCCGCGTGGGGGATGGAATTTAATCCTTCCCCTGCTTTTCCCTTGGTTTTTTCCCAAATGTTTTGATGCTCCAGGGATTGGATCCGGTGGTCAAATCACCCAGAGAAATCCCAAGGTTATGGAATCAAGGCGTTGGAAAAATCCTTGGAGATCGCCAAACCCAAGAATTCCCAGTGCTGCAGGGGCCGCCCTTGGTCCATCTCCCACATCCATGTGGATTGAAATCCCTCCGGGAATTCCACCTCTGGACAGCCCTTTCCAGGAGGGAATTCTGCAGGAATGTCCCTCTGGCCTGAGGAATTGTCCTGTTCCCGCTTTTCAGGGCTCTGCACCAGCAGCCCTCAGCTCCTTTTCCCAGAGAGAAAGAGGGGAAAAACGGGAATTTTCCCAGCCAGGTTCCCTTGTCCCTGTCCAACCTCCATCCAAAAGGTGCTGGATGTGCTTTGGGATCCACCAAATCCCAGGAAATCCACTCCAAACCCAAGGAAAGGCAGAGGAAGTGGCAGCAATTGTGGGGGATGACATCCAGGGATTCACTAAATTCTGGGATGGCGTTTGCTAAAGGAAAAGGGGGAAAAACAACCCTGGAAAAGTCGTGGCTGGAGCCACAGCTTGATCCAAGGGGTTTTCCAAGTGCTGGGAAAAAAAAAACCAATGGGAAACTGGGAGGGTCCTGGCACAGAATTCCCGCAGAAGCCGTGGCTGCCCCTGGATTTCTGGAAGTGTCCAAGGCCAGGCTGGACAGGGCTTGAACACCCTGGGATCAGGAAAGGTTTCCCTGTCCCCGGAATGGGATGAGTTTTCAGGTCTCTTCCCGCCCAAAATTCCATGGTTTGTGCTCCCTGGAATTGGCAGGAGCAGCTCCTGCCTCTGGGCCCGCTCGAAATTTATCCCAGGAAACTTCAGCTCCCAGGAATTTGGGCTCCTTCATTCCCAGAGATTCCCTTCCCCTCCCAGGCTGTGGGGGGATCTCCGGGAAAAGCCTCTCCAAGATGAAATCCTTCGGGATCTCAGCACGGAACGCAAACATTCCCGATTAACTGGGGAGCTGCGCACGGCCTCCGGAATATTCCGGGATCCGGAGCGGCAGGGGCTCTGCGGAATTCTTTAAGGAGTGAAGGAGAAAATAATTGGAAAAGAAACGGAGCGGAACCGAACAAGCGGAAACCGCTGGGGTTTGAAATCCAAATCCTGCCTGGGGGCGGATCCTGATGCACGGGAAAAGGGGGCAGGAAAAGAGGGAATTAACATGGAAAAGAGGGGGCAGGAAATGAGGGAATTAACATGGAAAAGAGGGGGCAGGAAAAGAGGGGGCAGGAAATGAGGGAATTAACATGGAAAAGAGGGGGCAGGAAATGAGGGAATTAACACGGAAAAGAGGGGGCAGGAAAAGAGGGAATTAACATGGAAAAGAGGGAATTAACATGGAAAAGAGGGGGCAGGAAATGTGGGAATTAACATGGAAAAGAGGGGGCAGGAAAAGAGGGAATTAACACGGATTTCCTCAGCTCTGAGATCACAGAATCCAGGGATTACCCAGGAGGTTGGGAAAACCCTCCGGGATCATCGAATCCAAGATGTGGGAATAGGAGAATTCCTGGAGAGCCACATCCAGGAATTCCTTGGAAACCTCCAGGGATGGGGACTCCAAACCTCCCTTCCAAGGCCTGGCCACCCTTTCCATGAGGAATTATTCCCAAAATCCGACCTCAGATTCCAGGGCACGGCCTGAGGCCGTTTCCCCTTCCTTGTCCCTGTTCCCAGGAAGCAAAGCCCGATCCCCCCTCTCCTGCTCCAGGATTCGGGATCTGCCATGGATAACCTGCGTGGTTTGAACTCCAATTATCCCCAGGAATTCCCTGTGCCCACGGGAGGGCGGAGATTCCCTGGATATTCCCTCGGCAGGAAGGATTTGATCCGGGAATGCCCCCGTGGCATCGTCGCAGAGCCTGCGGCTGCTCCAGGAGGGATTCGCTTCCCTGAAAGTTCTGGAATTCCAGGCTGGGCACAGCTCCTGATCCCCAAACACGATCCCAACCATTCCCAGAGTTTTCCAACAGCACGCGGTGAATGGGAGGGGGGAAATAATCCCACGGGGCTGGTGGGAGATGGAGTTGGATGGGGCTTGTGGGGGGGGGGGGAAAATTCCCAAAAAATTTGGGATGTTCCAGCCCCGGAAGTGTTCACAGGATGGTTTGGGTGGGAAGGGAAATTAAACCCCATCCCATTCCATGGGCAGGGAAATTTCCCTATCCCTGTTTGCTCCAAGGCTTTTCCCTGGACGCTTCCAGGGGCAGCCACAGATCCCCTGGGAATTCCGTGCCTGAAGGAAAAGGAAGGAATTTCAGGGGGGGAAAAAAATCCCAACTTTTTCCTCCTGAGGCAAAGGAAAACGGAGCCAAAATCCCAGCGGGATTTTCCCAGCTTGGGCGAAAAATTTTTTCCTGAAATTCGGTGCAGAAAACATGGAAATTTTTATGTTTTTAATTTATCCCCACACCCTGGAAAATTCCATAGGGATTTTCCCACCTGTGTCCAGCCAGGAATCCCGTTTGGCCCCTGCCAGGAGAAACCTTGGAGCAGACAACGAAGACGCCAAGGAAAATTTGGGAACAGGGATTTCACCCAGACAGGGAATCCTGGGAAAACAAGTGGGATTTTTGGGATAAAAAACAATGGAAAAACTTCTCGTACCTCGTCAAACTTGGCCTCATCCTCGCAGTTTTCCAGCACTCGGGTGTAGAAGGAAAGTCCTGGAAAGGAAAAAAAGAGGGAAAAGAGGTGGATAAAGGGCTGGGAGACCCTGGGAGACCCTGGAATTCTGGGATCTGGGAACAGCCGGATGGAAATGCCCCGCCGGAATTCCACCCCCTTGATCCTGCGGCGCCTCCCTGCTCCAACCCTTCCCAATCCAGGAGCATCCTGACTTTTCCTGACGGCGGAATCGTTGTCCGCCGGTTCTCCAGGGGGTATCCATGAGGGATATCCCTCATTTCCCGGCCCCATTCCCGGTGGGAAGCCTCTCCTGGCGGCTCTTGGTGATCCATTAACTCCCGGCTCCCTAATTAGCCCCAGGCACAGACGCAATTAAGCCGGGATGAAGTGGGAATTCCCGTGGGAATGCGACCCTGGAGCAGAGCTCAGATCCTGCTGGAGCTTCCCAAAAAATGGGCCGGGTGGTGAAAATTCCCCGTTTTCCTGCCTTTTCCCCAAAGCCAGGCTAAAAACACGGAATTATCCGAAAATCCTGGAGTCATCCCTGGTTTTTTCCATGTGCGGATGGATCCGGGAGCCTTTTGGAGCCACCAGGATTCGATCCCATTCCCAAATCCCTGATGGGAAAACTGGGAGAACCTAAAGGCAAAGCTGAAAGCTCTGGATCCTCACAGGATCCCTTGGGAATGTGGGAGAGCCAAATCCAAAGCTGTGGATGGAGAGGAATCCCTGATATTCCAGGATTTTGGGAGCAGGTTTCGGCTATTAGAATCCATCCATCCAAAGCAAGGCTGAACCGCCGGAATTCCTGGAAAATCCTGGAGTCATCCCTGGGGGTTTTTTTCCCGCGTGTTAAACAAGGAGGGGGAGAAACGGAACCACGGCAGATCCAGGAGCCCTTTGGAGCCACCGGGATTTGATCCCATTCCCAAATCCCTGACGGAAAACCGGGACAATCCTGAAGGCAAAGCTGAAAGTTCTGGATCCTCACAGGATCCCTTGGGAATCCTGTGGGATTCCCCTGGGAATGTGGGAGGCAAATCCAAACCTGTGGATGGAGAGGGATCCCTGATATTCCAGGATTTCGGGAGTGGGTTTTGGCCATGGAATCCAAATTTTCCGCCCCTCCACCGGCTGCTCCCGTGGATCCGGAATTCCGTCCGTGCCTCAGTTTCCCCAGTTTGGAAAACGCTGCGGCTCCCGGGATTCCCAGGAGAGGAGGAGGAGCAGCCTCGCTTCCCACGCCAGCCTCGGGAACGCTTCATCCCGGATTTCTCTCCCTTCTCTCCCACCCGGGAGCTCCAGCGGATCCCTCGGGATGGGGAAGGGAATTCCCATCCAGGGAAACCAGAGGAACGAGGAATATCCACCCGGGAGCCGGGATCCTGAGCTCCTCATTCCATGCTCAGGGCTCCAAAGCTTTTCCAGAGGGGCTGGAAAAGCTTTTCCCAACGGGTTTTGGGACTGAGCTCCGACCGGGCACATTCCAGGCCTGGAATTCCAGGTCAGTGTGCCTGGAATCCACCCCCATCCCAACCCAGGGCGGGACAGGGCCCGGACGAGGGAAGGAACCATGGAAAAATGGAATTATTTTGGTTGGAAAACCCCTCTTGGACTGAGTCCGGCATTCCCTGATCCGTGTCCCCAAGGGGCCACATCCACGGGGATTTCGATCCCTCCGGGAATGCGGATCCCACGGCCCTGGGCTGCCCCTTCCTTCCAGGCAGGAATTTTTCCCAAGGAATGATGATTCCCGTGGGGCTCGGGGCAGCGTGGGTTCAATCCAAGGCCCAAAATTCCACCAGGGATTTAAGGAATCGCTCGGAGAGGACCAGGACACTTCCCAGGAAGCATTCCCGAATTTTCATGGAGCGAGGGGGCAGCAGAGCATTCCCGGGAAAACCGAGCAGGGGGAGGAGCTCTCGGGGGGGGATGGATTGGGATGAGCCTCAGGATCCCTTTCGTCCCAAATCATTCCACGATTCCAAGAGCACGGAAAACTCCTGGGTTTTTTTTTGTTCTGGCACCCATGGCACGCCGGGAAGATCCCGAAGGATTTTTCCCATCCTCCTCATCCCTAGCCAGCTCCTGCATCCCACGGAATATTCCAGCCCGGATTCCAGCCCGGATTCCGGCCCCCAGAGCTCTCCCACATCCCAAAACGTTCCGGCTGCGTGTCCAGGAGCTTCCCAGGGATCATCCCCGGAATTCCCAGTCCGCATGGAGCTGCTCCCTCTGTTTCCCGTTGGATGCAGGGAATTTGGGAAAGACGCCGGGAGCCTTTGGAGCGGGATTTTTTTATCCCTGCGGATCCGAGGTTTGCTGCGGCTTTTGGGAATGAGGGAATGAGCCCAAATCCCTCTCCAGGCGCATCCAAGGGATGGATCCACCCGGATCCGCTTCCCCGATCCAACCACACCTGGAATCGCTTCCCGAGCTGCTTCCAGCCCCTTTGAGCAGCTGGGTTTCCCTGGCCAGGGCCCGGGTGAGCCTGGGAAAGGGAATTCCCGCCTGGAAGCATCAGGCATTGGCTGCACCCCGGCGTGACCCTAAAATCCCCTTTTCCACGGGAATTCCGGGATGGAAAAGAGCAGGAAAAACCCTCAGGACCCTGATCCAACCATCCAGGAAATTCCTTCCTTTGGAATTCCTTCCCAGAATGGGTTGGGTGGGAAGGGACCTTCAATCCCATCCTGTTCCAATCCCACAATCCCAGGGTGCTCCAACCTTTCCTGGGACACTGCCAGGGATCCAGGGATTCTCTGGGAATCCCAGCCCAGCCAGGAATTCCTTCCCAAGATCCCACAATCCCAAGCTCCCCTTTCCCAGTGGGAAGCCATTCCCTGTTTTCCAGTCCGGACCCAAAGCATTTTGGGACAGATCCCAAAATTCCCAAAGTCCCACTGGGAATTTGGGCCGGATTCAGGACTGGGAATGCTCAGAACTGTAAATCTGGGATCTCCCAGGGCTCCACAGTGGATTTCCCAGGAATTCTGCCTCTTCCCAGGGATTTTCTTGGAGCTGGAAGCGCGACAGGGAGCTGAGGGTTAATTATCCCTGGTCAATGATCCCGAGCTCGTTAGGAGCAGGGAAAGCTGATCCAGGCTGGCAACGGAATTCCTGGAATTCCCCTGCAGAGCTGGGATCGTTGTTCCCGCCTTTTTTTCTCTCACTGATGGAATTCCTGGAATTCCCCTGGGATTGCTGTTCCCGCCCCCATCCCGCTCTCCTTCCATGGATTCCCGGCCTCTGGAACAGCTGGGATCCCATCCCGAGCCTTTCCCAAGCCTTGGAAAAGCTCCGGCAGCTCCCGGAACTTCCACAGCCCCGGGGGAATTTTTCCTCCTATCCCAAGGAAATCTTTGGAGCTGCTGCGGATCCCGGTGGGAATTCCACCTTGGGAATTCACCCCCCCCCCCTTTTCCCTGGATAAACCTGAGGGGAGGGGATCCCAAAAAGAGCAGGTCTGGGGTCGCGCATGGGGAAACTGAGGCAGGGATGGACGCTGCGATCCCAAATTCCACTCCCACAAATCCTGACCCCAAATCCGTCCCTCAAATTCCACCCTCAAATCCTGCCCCTCCAATTCCCAATTCCCAAATCCTGTCCCTCAAACTCCACCCTCAAATCCTGCACCTCCAATTCCCAATTCCCAAATCCTGTCCCTCAAATTTCACATTCCCAAATCCTGTCCCTCAAATTCCCAATTCCCAAATCCTGTTCCTCAAATTCCACTCCCAAATCCTGACCCCAATTCCCAAATCCTGTCCCTCAAATTTCACATTCCCAAATCCTGTCCCTCAAATTCCCAATTCCCAAATCCTGTTCCTCAAATTCCACTCCCAAATCCTGACCCCAATTCCCAAATCCTGTCCCTCAAATTCCACCCGCAAATCCACCCCCAATTCCCAATTCCCAAATCCTGTTCCTCAAATTCCACCCCCAAATCCTGCCCCTCAAATTCCCAATTCCCAAATCCTGTCCCTCGAATTCCACCCCCAAATCCTGCCCCCAATTCCCATCTTGTCCCTCAAATTCCATCCCCAAATCCTGACCCCAATTCCCAATTCCCAAATCCTGTCCCTCAAATTCCACCCCCACATCCTGACCCCAAATCCTGCACCCCCACAATCCCGCTCCTCCAAACCTTGCTCCCCCAAAATCCCGACCCTCCAAATCCCACCCCAAACCCTCAAATTCCACTCCCCAAAATCCCACTCCCCCAAATCCTGCACCTCCAAACTCTGCCCTCAAAATCGTGTCCCAAATTTCTGTCCCCCAATTCCTGCCCCTCAAATCCCTCTCCCCAAATCCCACCGCCCCCCAAATCCTGTCCCCAAATTCCACTCCCCAAATCCTTTCCCTCAATTCCTTCTCCCCAATTCCTGCACCCAAAATCCTGCACCTCCCCAAAACCCTGACCCCCAAATCCTGCTCAACAATCCTCATCCCAAAATCCTGTCCCCAAATCCCTTTCCCCAAATCCTGATCCTCCAAATCCCTTCCCTCAAATCCTTCTCCCCAAATCCTTCTCCCCAAATCCCATCTCCCCAAAATCCTTTCCCCCAAATCCCATCTCCCCAAAATCCTTTCCCCCAAATCCTGCACCTCAAATCCTCCTCCCCAAATCCTCCTTCCACAATCCAGTCCCCCAATTCCTGCCCCTCAAATCCCATCTCCCCAAAATCCTGTCCCTCAAACCCCGATCCTCCAAATCCTTTCCCTCAAATTTGTCTCCCCAATTACAGCCCCCAAAATCCTGTCCCCCAATTCCTGCCCCTCAAATCCCTCTCCCCAAATCCTTCTTCCCCAATTCCCGTTCCCCAATTCCTGCCCCTCAATTCCCACTTCCCAAATCCTGCTCCACCAATCCTGTCCCTCAAACCCTGTCCTCAAATCCTGTCCTCAAATCCTGATCCTCCAAATCCTTTCCCTCAAATCCTTCTCCCCAATTCCTGCACCCCAAATCCTGCACCTCCCCAAAACCCTGACCCCCAAATCCTGCTCCACAATCCTCATCCCAAAATCCTGCCCCCAAAATCCCGCTTCCAAATTCCCATCCCCAAATCCCACTCCCCAAAATCCCACTCCCCAAAACCTGCTCCTCCAAATCCCTTCCCTCAAATCCTTCTCCCCAATTCTAGCCCCCCAATTCCTGTTCCCCAATGCCTGCCCCTCAATTCCCGCTTCCCAAATCCTGCTCCACCAATCCTGTCCCTCAAACCCTGTCCTCAAATCCCACCTCCCAAATCCTGATCCTCCAAATCCTTTCCCTCAAATCTGCCTCCCCAATTCCAGCCCCCAAAATCCTGTCTCCCCAATTCCTGCCCCTCAAATCCCGCTCCCCAAATCCTTCTTCTCCAATCCACTCCCCCAATTCCTGTCCCCCCAAATCCTGTCCCCAAATCCCGCTCCCTGAAATCCTGCCCCACAAATCCTGCACGTCCAAACTTCACCCTCTAAATCCTGTCCCCAATTCCTGTCCCCCAATTCCCACTCCCCAAAATCCTGTACCTCCAAACCCTGCCCTCAAAATCCTGATCCCAAATCCCTCTCCCCCAGTTCTTGTCCCTCAACTCCCGCTTCCCAAATCCTGCCCCACCAATCCTGTCCCTCAAACCCTGTCCCCAAAATCCTCTCCCCCAGATCCTGATCCCCCAATTCCCAATTCCTGCTCCCTCAATCCCTCTCCCCCAAATCCCTCATCCCCAATTCCTGCCTCCCAGTCCCTCTCCCTCAATTCCCAAATCCTTATCCCCCAAACCCCTCTCCCCCAAATCCTGACCCCAATTCCCTCTCCCCAAATCCCTCTCCCCCAATTTCTGCCTCCCAGTCCCTTTCCCCTAAATCCCGACCTCCCAATCCCTCTCTCCCAAATCCTGATCCCAATTCCCACTCCCCAATCCCTCTCCCCCAAATCCTGATCCCCCAAATCCCGATCCCCCAAATCCCGATCCCCCAATTCCTCTCCCCCAGATCCCTCATCCCCATTTCCCGCTCCCCAAATCTTCCTACCCCAAATCCTGATCCCAATTCCAGCTCCCCAATTCCCGACCCCCCAATCCCTCTCCCCCAAATCCTGATCCCCCAATTCCTGCTCCCCAAATCCTGATCCCAATTCCTGCTCTCCAGTTCCCGACCCCCCAATTCCCTCTCCCCCAATTCCCTCTCCCCCAAATCCTGATGCCAATTCCCGCTCCCCCAATTCCCTCTCCCCCAATTCCCTCTCCCCCAATTCCCTGTCCCCCAATCCCTCTCCCCCAGTTCCCGCTCCCCCAATTCCCTCTCCCCCAATTCCCTGTCCCCCAATTCCCTCTCCCCCAGTTCCCTCTCCCCCAATTCCCGCTCCCCCAGTTCCCGGTACCCCAGTTCCCGGTACCCCGGAACGCCGCCTTGGCGATGCGGTCGCCTTTGCCGCGGAGGCCGGAGACGGAGCGGAGCTGCAGCACCAGAGCCATGGCGGGACCGCGCGGGGCTCGGGATGGAGCCGCGGCCCCCGGGCCGGGCTCGGGGAGGATCCAGGCGCTCGGGGCGGTCCCGGGGCGGGCTCGGAGCAGAGCCCGGGGCGGTTCGGGGCGGTCCCGGTGCGGTCCCGGTGCTCGGTGCGGAGCTCGGTCTGGCCCCGAGCTGGTCCCGATGCGGTCCCGGAGCGGAGCCCGAGGCGGTCCCGGTGCCCGGTGCGGTCCCGGGGCAGGCTCGGTGCGGAGCCCGGTGCGGACCGAGGGGCTCGGTGCGGTCCGGTGCAGTGTCCGTGACCTGGTGCGGTCCCGGTGCGGAGCCCGGGGCGGTCCCGGTGCGGAGTCCGAGGTTCTCCGGTGCTCGATGCGGTCCCGGTGCAGAGCCCGAGGTTCTCCGGTGCTCGGTGCGGTCCCGGTGCTCGATGCGCTCCCGGTGCTCGGTGCGGAGCCCGGGGCGGTCCCGGTGCGCTCCCGGTGCTCGGTGCGGAGCCCGGAGCCTGACGCGGTCCCGGTGCCGCGCTCCGGAGCTCGGCTCGGGGCGGTCTCGGTGCGGAGCTTCCCCCGCTCCGGGCGCTGAATTATTCAACAGCGGGGCCGCCCCTCCCTCTCTCCTTCCCCTTTCTTCTCCTCCCCTTTTCCTTTCCTCCTCCTTTCCTCCTTCCTTTCCTTTCCTTTCCTTTCCTTTCCTTTCCTTTCCTTTCCTTTCCTTTCCTTTCCTTTCCTTTCCTTTCCTTTCCTTTCCTTTCCTTTCCTTTCCTTTCCTTTCCTTTCCTTTCCTTTCCTTTCCTTTCCTTTCCTTCCCTTTCCTTTCCTTTCCTTCCCTTTCCTTTCCTTTCCTTCCCTTTCCTTTCCTTTCCTTCCCTTCCCTTCCCTTCCCTTCCCTTTCCTTAAAATTTCCTTTCCTTTCCTTTCCTTTCCTTTCCTTTCCTTTCCTTTCCTTTCCTTTCCTCCTCCTTTCCTTTCCTTTCCTTTCCTTTCCTTTCCTTTCCTTTCCTTTCCTTTCCTTTCCTTTCCTTTCCTTTCCTTTCCTTTCCTTTCCTTTCCTTTCCTTTCCTTTCCTTTCCTTTCCTTTCCTTTCCTTTCCTTTCCTTCCCTTCCCTTCCCTTCCCTTCCCTTCCCTTCCCTTCCCTTCCCTTCCCTTCCCTTCCCTTCCCTTTCCTTTCCTTTCCTTTCCTTTCCTTTCCTTTCCTTTCCTTTCCTTTCCTTTCCTTTCCTTTCCTTTCCTTTCCTTTCCTTTCCTTCCCTTCCCTTCCCTTCCCTTCCCTTCCCTTCCCTTCCCTTCCCTTCCCTTCCCTTCCCTTCCCTTCCCTTCCCTTCCCTTCCCTTCCCTTTTTCCTCCATTTTCCACCCTTTTTCCCCCATTTTCCCCCTTTTTCCTTTTCCCCTTTTCCCTTTTTCCTCCTTTCCCCTTTTGCCTTTTCCTCCTTTTCCCCTTTTCCATTCCCAGCTGCAGGAAGTTGGGAAAGGGGAAACTGAGGCACAGCTCCATGGCATCCGCAGCCCCCGCCCTTCCCAAAAAAAAAATCCCGGGAGAAGCCGAAGCCGGACCCAGCCCCGGTTCAGGGAGAGGAGTGAGAGGGAAGGAAACCTCCGGGAATCCTGGAATTCTTGGGGCAGGAAAAGCCCTCGGAGCCTGGACCTGATCCAGGTCCCCCCCCCGAATCCACAGGGATTGGAAATCTCCCCGGGAACGGGGATTTAATCCCATTCCGGGCAGGAATTGTTCCCGAAATCCCAGGGATCTCCCCTGGCACAGCCGGAGGCCGTTCCCTCATCCCATCCCTCGTTCCCTGGGAGCAGATCCCGACCCCGCCCGGCTCCAGCCTGCCCGGATTCCCGCCGGGAATTCCCTCGGGAATTCACAGTCCCGGGGCGGGGCGGGGCAGAATTCCCCCCCAAAAAAACCCCAAATCCCAGGGATTCACAGTTGAGAATGCCCAGGTGTGTCCCGGGATTGCCAAAAAATCCCAAACCTCATGGATTCAGAGATGGAATGCTCAGGTGTGTCCTGGGATGGGGCAGAATTCCCCCAAAATGTCCCAGATCCCATGGATTGACAGCTGGGCATGTGGGATGGGGCCGAATTCCCAAAAAACCCACAAATTTCGTGGATTCACAGGGGCAAATGCCCAGGTGTGTCCTGGGTGTGTCAGAATTCCCAAAAAAAAATCCCAAATCCCAGGGATTCGCAGCTGGGAATGCTGGAAGGGGCAGAATTCCCCAAAAATTGGGCAAAAAGCACAAATCCCATGGATTCATAGCTGGGAATGTGCAGGTGAGTCCTGGGGTGGGGCAGAATTCCCAAAAAAACACAAATCCCTTGGATTCACAGCTGGGAATGCCCAGGTGTGTCCTGGGTGGGGAGAGATTCCCCAAAAATTCCCAAATCCCGTGGATTCACAGGTGGGAATGTGGGATGGGGCAGAATTCCCAAAAAAATCCCAAATCCCATGGATTCACAGGTGGGAATGTGGGATGGGGCAGAATTCCCAAAAAAATCCCAAATCCCATGGATTCACAGGTGGGAATACCCAGGTGTGTCCCGGGATGGGCAGGATTCCCAAAAATCCCAAATCCAAATCCCAAATGGGGCAGGATAAATCCGGCCCCGTTGCCTGGGATTGGGCTGGAAAATCCATCAAAGGCTCAGGGAGAGGGAAAGGGAATCCTGGGAATCCTGGGAATCCTGGGAACATGGGAATTTGGGAATCCTGGAATCTGGAAATCCTGGGAATCTGGGATTCCTGGAATCTGGGAATCTGGGAATCTGGGAATCTGGGAATTCTGGGAATCCTGGAATCCAGGAATCTGGGATTCTGGGAATCTGGGATCCTGGGAATCTGGGAATCCTGGAATCTGGGAATTCTGGGAATTCTGGGAATCCTGGCAATCCTGGGAATCCGGGAATCTGGGAATCCTGGGAATCCGGGAATCTGGGAATCTGCTCTTGTGCCTGGCAGGTTTTACTGGGAAAGAGGCAAATCCCTCGGGAACTCTAACGCTGCTCTGGCTTTCCTTGGAAACTCCCTGGGAAATTATAATTTATGGTAATTAGAGCTCATTGCATATTCACGAGCTTTTATGGGAATCCCGCCCCGTTCTGGGGATGGGCATTCCCCGCCTCTGAATCCATGGGATTTGGGATTTTTTGGGAATTCCGAAACACTGGAATTCCAGGACACTGCCCACCTGGGCATTCCTAGCTGTGAATCCATGGAATTTTTCAGGAATTCCTCCCCATCCTGCATTCCCACATGTAAATCCATGGGATTTGGGATTTTTTGGGAATTCTGCCTCATCCAAGGACACACCTGGGCATTCGCACCTGTAAATCCATGGAATCTGGGATTGTTTGGGAATCCCACCCCATCCCGCATTCCCACCTGTGCATCCATGGGATTTGGGATTTTTTGGGAATTTCTCCCCACCCCACATTCCCACCTGTGCATCCATGGGATTTGTGCCTTTTTTTGGGAATCCCCACCCAGGGATTTTCCCCTCTCCAGCCCCATTCCCGTTCCTTTCCCCTCCCTCTCTCCCACATTCCCATTTCCACAAAATCCGAATTTTTCCCTCTTGGCTCCGCTGGCTCCCGAATTCCAGCGATTTTTTTGGGATCGTTTTAAGGACCAGGGCGCGCCCCCCCCAAAAATGAAGTCAAATGCCCCCAAAAAAAGCCCCAAAATCAGGGTAATTCACCCCAAAATCGCCCCCAGTTTGGGGTCCAGCCAAAGCCCCCCGGATATTCTGGGAAACACCGGGGAAAAATGAGGAAAAAAGGGAAAATTGAGGGAAAAGACGGAAAATGGGGGGGGGGAAGCAGGAAAATTGGGAAGAGAGAGGGAGAAGAGGGAGAAAAGAAGGGAAAGGTTGGGGAAAAAAAGGCCAAAAAAATGGGGAAAAAAATGGAAAATGAAAATTAAAAAAAAAAAAATGGGGGAAAAGCGGGAGGGAGGAGAAAAATGAAGGAAAACCCAGGATGGATCTGGGAATTCTTTGGGATCTTTAATGGGAAGGGCAGAACCTCAGGGCCCTCCCTGGACCGGGATCTGATCCCGGAGTTCCTTTCCGGATGTTCCCACCTGGATCGGGCGATCCCGAATCCCCCTTTGGGTCTGGAGCCGCTCCCAGCTCAAACCCGAGATTCCAAGGGGAGGAATTTTCCGGCTTTTCCATGGATTTTTTTCCCCCTGCCGGGATCGCTCGGCCGCTCCTCCCGATCCGGCCCTTTAGAGGGCAGCAAGAGCTCGGGAATTGCATCCCTGGGAGCTCCCGAGGGAGGAATTCCTGCCCTAAATCCCAATGGCACCGGGGCGGGGTGGTCCATTCCCGGTGTCCCGGCATCCCAGGATTCCCTGTCCGGGTGGGATTGGAGATCCCGGGAAAAGGGCAGGGCTGGAATGTCGGGATGGAGCGGGGATGGTGGGGGGGAAATCATGGAAAGGAAGCGTTTTAAACGGAAAAGTTTGGGATTTTGGGAAGGAATTCCTGGCTGGGCTGGAATTCCCAGAGGATCCTTGGGGGTGTCCATGGAAAACTTGGAGCACCCTGGGATGGTGGGCGGTGTCCCCAGGGCTGGGAATGGGGGTGGAAGACCCTGGAATCCTCTCCCTACAGAAACCACCCCAGAATCCAAAGATCCCCCCGGGATCATCCCGGAAGGAACCGGGAAGTTCCCCCCATTCCTGTTCCCTGGATCCTCCCGTTCCTGGGAAAGCAGCGCCAGCTGGGAGAGTCCCGTTGTCCGTAAAATCATGGAATTGCGGAGCCTGGAAAAGCCCTCAGAGCCCTCGGATCCAACCATTCCCAGCCCCGATCCCCGCTCCCCCAAATCCAAGGGATCCCAATCCCTCCAGGAACGGGAGCTCCACCCTGCCCGGGGCGAGGGGAAGGGCTGGAAAACCTTTCCAGGCGGGAATTGTTCCCAAAATCCAACCAGACCTCCCTCAGTGCAACAGCCAGGGTCCAGATTCCACCCGGAAATCCCTGGGAATGCCAGGGCAGCGCCCGCCCTGGAGGTTTTCCATAAAAAATTCCAGCTCGGAGCCAGGATGGACCTCAGGGAGAGAGAGAGAGATTCCTGAGGGAAAACACCACCGGGAAAAACCTTGGGAAGGGAAATTCCTCCCGGAAATTCCTCATGGGACGGTGTCCATGGGTGGGGAGGAGGAAACCCAACCCCATTCCATGGGCTGGGATCCTTCCCCGATCCCGGGGTGACCCAGCCCACGGCGCGTCCCAGGGATTTTGGGATTTTCCTCCCGGGTCAGATCCGGCTTCTCCCAGCCGGGATCCGGAGGTTTGGGATCAGCTTTGGGGCTCCGGGTGTCTTTTCCCACCCCACATTCCCAAATAAAGGGCTCGGATCCACCGCTGCTCCCACCCGGATTTCCTCACCTCCCAGGGCTTTTCCCGCCTCGGCAATTCCAGAACATTCCATGGAATGGGTTTGAGCTGCAGTGACAAAAGTCATTCCTGGCTCCGGAGCACTTTTTATTCCCTTTTAATCATTTTAAATCCCTTTTTTTTCCCCCTCCCTTTTCCCGCTTTCCCAGTAGAATCCAGAGGAGCCAGGCTGGAATCCAGCCCGGACCCACCACAGAACAAATCCACGGATGGAAACCGAGGAGGAGGAAAAGCAACAAAATTCTGCCGGAATCTCCCGAAATCCAGGAAAATATTCCCAGATTCGGCCTTTCCTGGAGAAAAGACAACTCCAGGCCCTTTCTTTCCCTCCATCCCGGATTGCCATTCCCTGCTCCCGCAGAGCCAGGGCCGAGGGGCTTGGGATCATCCCAGGCATTCCCCTCTGGCGCTCCGTGCCTCAGTTTCCCCGCGGGTGCGGCGGGGTTTGGGTTCTCCCGCCGGCCGGGAATCGGGAGGGGAACTGGGATGGAAACCCCCTGGAGCTGGGACGCGCATCCGCCTCCTTCCCTCCGGGCGGGAATTCCAGGGAAAACTCCGCCCTTTTCCAAGGAAAACTCCGCCCTTTTCCAACTTGGGGGGATGCTCCGGGGGATGTTCCAGCCCCGGCTTCCCTCGGGAATGTTCCAGCCCCGATTTCTCCTGTCCCGGTTCCATTTCCCGGGAATATTCCAGCCCCGATCCCGCCTGTCCATGACCGGATTTCCCGGGGGTTGCT
Source organism: Molothrus aeneus (assembly GCF_037042795.1). Taxonomy (NCBI): domain Eukaryota; kingdom Metazoa; phylum Chordata; class Aves; order Passeriformes; family Icteridae; genus Molothrus; species Molothrus aeneus. The sequence goes on along the minus strand of NC_089648.1, from coordinate 112,510,608 downwards.
CCTATCCCGGTTTCCCCTGTCCCGTTTTCCCGGGAGATGCTCCAGTCCCGTTTTCCCTTATCCCGTTTTCCCCGGGAGATTTTCCCGCCCCCGTTTTTCCCGGGAGATGCTCCCAATCCGGTTCCCCCTGTCCCGGTCCCACCGGGAGACTCTCTTGTCCCGGTCCCTCCTGCCCGGGTATTCCCGGGAGATTCTCCTGTCCCGGTTTCCCCTGTCCCGGTCCCACCGGGGGTTGTCCCAGCCCCGTTTTTCCCGGAGGACGCTCCATTCCCGGTTCCCCCTGTCCCGTTCCCCCTATCCCGGTCCCACCGGGAGTTTCTCCTGTCCCGGTACTCTCGGGAGTTTCTCCGTTCCCGGTCCCCCTATCCCGGTTCCACCGGGGGTTGTCCCAGCCCCGTGTTTCCCGGAGGACGCTCCATTCCCGGTTCTCCGTTCCCGGTTCCCCCCTGTCCCGGTCCCACCGGGAATCGTCCCAGCCCCGTGTTTCCCGGAGGACGCTCCGTTCCCGGTTTCCCCTATCCCGGTCCCACCGGGGGTTGTCCCAGCCCCGTGTTTCCCAGAGGACGCTCCGTTCCCGATTCCCCTGTCCCGTTCCCCCTGTCCCGGTCCCACCGGGGGTTGTCCCAGCCCCGTGTTTCCCGGAGGACGCTCCATTCCCGGTTTCCCCTATCCCGGTCCCACCGGGAATCGTCCCAGCCCCGTGTTTCCCGGAGGACGCTCCGTTCCCGGTTCCCCCCTGTCCCGGTCCCCCTCTCCCGGCCCGGGGCGGGCTCGCAGCGGCGGGGGCGGCCCCGGTGGGCGGGAGGGGGCGCGGGGAGCCCGGCCCCGCTCCGGTTCCGCCTACAAAGGGCTCCGGCCGGGCGGGCCCCGCTCACAGCCCCGGGACCCCGCGCCCATGGGCGGCTGCCGGGCCCCGCCGCGGCCCGGGGCGGCTCCTCGCCGTCCTCGGCCCCCGGTTCCGGCCGGGGCGCAGCCCGGGGACTGAGGGGAATCCCGGGAAGAGGCCACGGGAAGCTCGGGAAATCCCGAAGGGTGAGCGGGGACGGGGGGGACGCGGAGCGCCGGGAGCGGAGCGGGGTGGGCGGAGAGGGAGAGGCTCCGGTTCTCCCGGGATGCTCCTGTCCCGAATTCCTCTGTCCCGGTTCTCCCGGGATGCTCCTGTCCCGAATTCCTGTCCCGGTTCTCCCAGGATGCTCCTGTCCCGAATTCCTGTCCCGGTTCTCCCGGGATGCTCCAGTCCCGAATTCCTGTCCCGGTTCTCCCGGGATGCTCCTGTCCCGAATTCCTGTCCCGGTTCTCCCGGGATGCTCCAGTCCCAAATTCCTCTGTCCCGGTTCTCCCGGGATGCTCCTGTCCCGAATTCCTGTCCCGGTTCTCCCGGGATGCTCCTGTCCCGAATTCCTGTCCCGGTTCCCAGTGGCCCCGGCTCCTGTTCCGGTTCCTATCCCGGTTCTCCCCGTCCCCGTTTCCCCGGGGGAAGTTCCTGCCCCAAATCCCTGAGGGGGATTTTTGTGCCAGCACTCCCAGGGGATGCTCCTGTCTCAGTTCACCCTATCCCAGTTCCTGTCCCAGATCCCCTATCCCAGTTCCTATCCCAGTTCCTATCCTGGTTCCTGTCCTGGATCCCCCTGTCCCGGTTCCTGTCCTGGTTCCTGTCCTGGATCCCCTGTCCCAGTTCTCCCTATCCTGGTTCCTATCCCCATTCCTGTCCCAGTTCCTACTCCAGTTCCTGTCCCAGTTCTCCCAATCCCAGTTCTTATCCCGGTTCCTATCCCAGATCCCCTATCCCAGATCCCCTATCCCAGATCCTATCCCAGTCCCTATCCCAGTTCCTATCCCAGTTCCTATCCCAGATCCCCTATCTCAGATCCCCTATCCCAGATCCCTTATCCCAGATCCCCTATCCCAGTTCCTATCCCGGTTCCTGTCCCAGTTCCCCCTATCCCAGATTCCCTATCCCTGTTCCTGTCCCAGATCCCCTGTCCCGGTGTCCCGGGTCAATCTCCACCCAGAGTTTCTCCCTGTCCCGCTTCCCCTGGGATGTTCCTGCCCCCATTCCCCATCCCCATTCCTGCGGGGGATTTCAGAGACCCCTCTGGAATTCCCGGATGATTTTCCCTCTTGGAAGTGGGACCGGAGCTGGGAGTGCTGCTGGTGTAACTGGGGTGGGGCTGACAAAATTCCAGCGGCACCAAATTCCCAGGGAAAACAGAATCCATGGATCTGTGCTTGCCCCTAATCCTGTCCAGCCTTTCCTGGGACACTGCCAGGGATCCAGGGATTCTCTGGGAATTGCAGCCCAGCCGGGAATCCCTTCCCAAGATCCCACCATCCCAAGCTCCCTTTTCCCACTGGAAGCCATTCCCTGGCTCCCTCCAGCCCTTGCCCCAATCCCAGCTCTCCTTTCCCTCTGGAAAAGGCTCCAAGGATTCCCTGGATCCTTCCCTGATCCAGCTGCACATTCCCAGCTGCTCTCCCAGCCCCGGAGCAGCTCCCTGCTCTCCTCTCCACTCCGTGTCCCGCTGATTTCGGGAACCCAATTCCAGGTGGGCTCTCAGCTGCCCCATCCTGATGCCAGAGCCAGGACTGGGATTGGGATTCAGGATTTGGGATTGGGATTGGGGTTGGGATGTGCCGAGGCCCAGCCCCGTGGGACATTCCCGTTTTTCTCCAGCAGGATGGAGAACAAGGCCGTGGATCTCCACACCCTCTCCGAGCGGGAGAACGGATCCGTCCTGGAGGAGCCCTTCGAGGGTCGGAGCCTTTCCAAGCTGAACCTCTGCGAGCACGGTGAGGGCGGATCCGCCCCCGGACCCACCCGGGATCCACTCGGGATCTGCCCCCAGATCCACCCCTGGATCCACCCCTGGGTCCACCTCTGGATCCACCTCTGGATCCACTTGGGATCCGCCTTGGGATCTGCCTTGGCATCCACCTCCGGATCTACTTCCAGATCCACCCCCGGATCCACCCCAGGATCTACCTCCAGATCCACCCCTGGTTCCGCCTTGGAATCCATCCCTGCATCCACTTCAGGATCCACCTCTGGATCTGCTTTGGGATCCAACCCAGGATCCATCCCTGGATCCACCTCAGGATCTGCCTCCAGATCCTCCCCCTCCCACCAGATCTACCCCAGGATCCACCTCCGGATCCACCTCCGGAACCACCCCATATCCACCCAAGGATCCACCCTTGGATCCACCTTGGGACCCACTTCCAGATCCACCTCCAGATCCCTCCTGGATCTCCCCTCAGATCCACCCTGGGATCCATCCCTGGGATCCACCCCTGGATCCATGGCAGGGGTGGGAGCACACAGATCTCCCGGGAAGGAGCTCCGGATGTGGCTCCTCTCGTGCAGGGATGATGTCCGCGCTCAGCTCCGCGTTCCAGCCGGGATTCCCGGCCCTGGGAATGGTGGATTCCATGGTGGGAGCAGCACCGGGAGGTGCCTTGGCCCTGGCCCGGGTTTTCCAGGGATTCTGTGGCTCCCTGGATCCCTGGCAGTGTCCAGGGAAAGGTTGGACAGGGCTTGGAGCACCCTGGGATGGTGGGAAGTGTCCCTGGGATGGGATTGAAGGTCCATGGATCCCATCCAAACCATTCTGGGATTCTGGGATCAAGGACACTCAGGATCCATCCCGAGGGATTTTTATGGAATCCGGGGATGGAAAAGGGAAGGGAGACCCTTCCTGGAATCCCGAATTCCCAGTGAAACCCCTGGATCCCAAAATTTCTTCTCAGGGAGGAGTCGGGATGGGGCTGAATCCAACGCCAGGCTGGGAGAGCAGCTGGGAATGTGCAGCTGGATCAGGGGAGGATCCAGGGAATCCTTGGAGCCGCTTCCCCATCCCAAAGGGGCTCCAGGAGAGCTGGGATTGGGGCAAGGGCTGGAGGGGCAGGAGCCAGGGAATGGCTTCCAGTGGGAAAGGGGAGCTTGGGATGGTGGGATCTTGGGAAGGGATTCCCGGCTGGAAGGGTGGGGAGGGGCTGGCTGAGCTGGGAACATCCAGCTCCGCATAAATTCCCCCTGGGAATGCTGCAAGGGGCTCATGGAGGTGACTCCAAGGGGACTCGTGGGGGTAGGGACAGCTCTGGATCCGGAGGGAGAATTCCCCATCCAGGAGACCCCTGAGTGTTGATCCCATTCCCAAAATCCGTGCTCCTGCCTCTTCCCAGCTTCCCGATCCGGCTGTTCCCATCCCTTCCCACTGGGAAACCTCTGGAAAAGCCGAGAGGGAAGAGCCGGAGCCCCCCGGGACCGATCCCAGAATTCCCAGCAAATCCCTGGGAAAGGCTGGAGGTGCCTCCCAGGCTTTGGGGTGGTTTCGATGGAACCCCGCCTGGAATTCTCGGGGCCCATCCCAAGGCGGGGCTGACCCTCCAGGGAACCCCATTCCCACGGGAGCGGGATTTCTGGGAAGGGGCTGGAGCGAGGTCACCCCTGAGGGTGGCACCACCCGGATCCCGCCGAGGATCCATCGGGAGCACGATCCAAACCTTCTGCTGGCCCGGGAACGCCGTTCCCGGACCTTTTCCAGGCTTTCAGGGACCCCAGATCCCCGAATCCCGGTTGTTTTCCTCCTCCCGCTCCCTGGAGCCTGGGCAGGGGCAGGAAATGCTCGCTTTTCCTTGGATCCCGGCCCTTTGCGCGGGCAAACGCTTCCAAGGGCCGGGAATGGGAGTGGGTGGATCGGGGCGCGCCGCCAGCTCCTCCCGGGGTGTCCCAGGAGCCGCTGGAAGTGCGAAATGTCAGGAAAACATCGGCGCCCTCCCCATCCCGCGGCTCCATCCCGGGAATCGTGGGCGGGGAGCGGGGGGACGAGATCCAGCTGGAGCATCCCGGATCCCACCTGAGCCGCATTCCCGCGGGATCGGCCCCCGGGTCCAGCCCGGAGCTCAGCGCCGGGCTCCCAAAGCCGGGCTGGGTTTCGGGATCCACCCACCGTAACCCCTTCCCGGCTGGAGCCTTTTCCAGCCACCCCGGGATGGACACGCGGGGACAAGGACAGGGATGGCGTGGGAGAGGGTCCCTGGAATTCCGGGATCCCCCCCCCATCCAGGGGTTCCATCGCCGGAATTCCAGGGAGCAGTGAGGCATTGCCCGGCAGGGATGGGCCAGGCTGGAGCTGGGAATTGCCATGGGAGGTGATCCCAAATCCCAGCGGGAATGCTCAAGGCTGGAGCTGGGAATTGCCGTGGGATGGGATCCCAAATCCCAGCGGGAATGCTTGAGGCTGGAGCTGGGAATTGCTCCTGGATGGGGAATGAGATCCCCAATCCCAGGGGGAATGGGCCAGGCTGGAGCTGGGAATTGCTGTGGGATGGGATCCCCAATCCCAGGGGGAATGGGCCAGGCTGGAGCTGGGAATTGCCGTGGGATGGGATCCCAAATCCCAGCAGGGATGGGCCAGGCTGGATCCGGCCATGGATCAGCGCTGTCTCCATCCGGGAGGTTTGGATTTGGGATTCCCCTTTGCTGTGGGATGAGGGGCTCTGGATCGGAGCCTTGGAGCTCTGAGGAGCACAAAACACCCGGATGGAGGCTCCAGGTGGGAATCCTGGGCTTTTCCTCCATCTTCTGTTGGTGCCTCCTTGGGGAAACTCAGATCTGGGCAAGGATGGATCCAGGTGGTGCTGCCGGAGCTGGAATGGGACTGCTGGGAAAATCCGTTCCCAGAATTCCGGTGTTCCTGCCGGGATCCAACAGGGAATGCTTTGGGTGGGAGGAGACCTTCAGACTCATCCCATTCCATGGGCAGGGACACTTCCCACGATCCCAGGGGTGCTCCGAGCCCATCCAACCTTTCCTTGGATACCCCTAGGGATTCTCTGGGAATTCCAGCCCAGCCAGGAATCCCTTCCCAAGCTCCCACCATCCCAAGCTCCCCTTTCCCACTGGAAGCCATTCCCTGGCTCCTGCCCCTCCAGCCCTTGCCCCAATCCCAGCTCTCCTGGAGCCCCTTTGGGATGGGGAAGCGGCTCCAAGGATTCCCTGGATCCTCCCCTGATCCAGCTGCACATTCCCAGCTGCTCTCCCAGCCTGGCGTTGGATCCATCCCCATCCCGATTCCTCCTTGAGAAGGAATTTCAGGATCCAGGGGCTTCACTGGGAATTCGGGACTCCAGGAAGGGTCTCCCTTCCCTTTTCCATCCCCAAATTCCATAAAAATCCCTCGGGATGGATCCTGAGTGTCCTTGATCCCGGAATGGTTTGGGATGGGATCCATGGACCCTCAATCCCACAATGCCAGGGACAATTCCCACCATCCCAGGGTGATCCAAATCCACCCTTGGACACTGCCAGGGATTCTCTGGGAATTCCAGCCCAGCTGGGAATCCCTTCCCAAGGTCCCACCATCCCAAGCTCCCCTTTCCCACTGGAAGCCATTCCCTGGCTCCCTCCAGCCTGGACCCACCCCAGCAGCTCCAGAGGATCCCGGAGTGGTTTGGGTGGGAAGGCAGCTCCAACCCCGCCCCAACACCTCCCACCATCCCGGGCGGCTCCAATCCCATCCCACCTTTCCTTGGCCATTCCAAGGGCGGAGCCCCTCGCTGCTCCCCGGGGACGATCCCAGCCGTTCCCTCGGCATTCCGAGGCCTCCGTGATCCCGTGTCCCGCTCCCTCCCTCCCTCCCGCAGATCCCGGCCGGAGGATGAGGCCCTGGGGATGCCGTGGCCGGATGGGCTCCGTGGCGGTGCTGAAGTATTCCGTGGTGGGACTTTACCTCCTGGTGCTCCTCATCCTGGTGGGAATCTTCATCCTGGCAGGTGAGCCTGCGCCTGGGATGCTCCCAGGACTTCCAGGAGTTTCCATGGGATCCCTGCCCGGGAGGGTTTTCCGGGTCATTCAGGGGAGGGAAAGTCGGGATCCAGCAGGAAAAAAAAAACCAACCAACCAAACAAACAAAAAACCCTCCAAAACCTATAAAAAAACCCATAAAAAACCCCAAAGAACTCCAAAAAAATCCCCCCCAAAATCCCAAAACCCCATAAAAACCCCCAAAGAATTCTAAAAAAAATCCCCCCCAAAAACCCCAAAAATCCATAAAAACCCATGAAAAGCCCTAAAGAATTCTACAAAAAAAAAAAAATCCCCCCAAACCCTCAAAAAAACCCCAAAAAACCGTAGCAAAACCCCAAAGAATTTTTAAAAATTCCCAAAAAATCCTCCAAAAAACCTCCAAAAACCCATTTCAAACCCCAAAAATTTGAAAAAAAAAATCCCCCAAAAAAACCCCAAAAACCAAAAAAACTCCCCAAAACCCCATCGCTCCCGCCCAGCTGGGTTTTCCTGGGATAAGGACGATGGGATGCAGGCAGGGCCTTGTCCTGGCACATTCCAGAGGCCCTGCCTCCCCTTTCCCAAATTTGGTGAGCTCAGGGATGGCAAAGCCCCTCGGCACACGCATTCCATGGGATCCCAGGCCTCTTTCCCCCTTGTCCTCCTGGAAGAAATTTGGGAATTTCCCGCTTTGATCCCCGATCCCGGGATCTCCCTCGATGGGCCGGAAACACCGCCTCCGTGGATCCATCCCTCCTTCCCGGAGTTTATCCCGTTTTTTATGGTGTGAGCCCCCCCATTTTCCATCCCCCAATCCCTCCAAGGGCTGAGAAAGGCCGGAGGAGATTTTTCCTGGAATTTTCCTGGGCCTCTCCCGCCGGGCATTGTTTGGATGTTGTTGTTGGCCGGCGGATCCCGGAGCGAGGGACGTGACGGATCCGGGACAAGCTCCGCTCCAGGAACAGCAACAACATCAGCATCAACCTCTGGCACTGGGAATCTCCCAGTTCCCACCTCCCGGAGCGGCGGGACTGGCAGAATTCCGGGAAAACCCCGAGAAAACCATTCCAGGTTTTCACCCGGAGTCTTTGATCCCGGGATCGGGGATCAAAGCGGGAAATTCCCAAATTTCTTCCAGGAGGACAAGGGGGAAAGAGGCCTGGGAGTCTTGGAAAAGGGGAGCCGGGGGGGAAATCAGGGAAATCATCTCCGTGGATGTGGCTTTCCAATTCCAGTTTCAAATTTCTTTCAGAATTTTAGGATTTTGGGATTTTAAGCCAAGCCTCTGGATTTGGATGCGGCCAAGTGCTGGAATTTTGAGCTGGGGGTGTCCAGAGGGATTTATCCCAGCTGGAAAACCACAGGGATGGGGTGGGACACGGGGGTCACGTCCAGCCGTGGGGAGACAGCCCCAGCTCCGGGGGCTGGAGCCGCTGGTCCTTGGAAAACCGGGAATGTTCACGGACACCTCTCACGGCGGAAGGCTCGGATTTCCCATGGGAAAATCCCCGCCTGGGCTCCTGGAGACAGGAATTCCTCTCCAGCTCCATCTCCCGCCTGAGGGGAGAGGGAGTGGAGAGATGCGTGGAATCATGGAATGGTTCCGGTGGGAAGGGACGGGGAAGGGTCCCGAATTCCACAGGGACAATTCCCGCTGTCCCAGGCTGCTCCGAGCCCTGTCCAAACTGTCCTGGAATGTTTTGGGGCGGGTGAGACCGGGAATGGTTTGGGATCCAGCTGGGCCAAGTGATTTTCCTTGGAAAAGAGGTTGGGAAAAGGGTCAGCGGCACGAATCCTGGGAAACACCTTGGGATCCAGCAAGAAAAAAAATCAAACGGAAACAAAACAAAAAACACAAAAAAACCATTAAAAACTCATAAAAAAACCCCAAAGAATTTGAAAAAAATCCCCCCAAAAATCCCCAAAACACCCGGAAACCCCATAAAAAACCCCCAAAGAATTAAAAAAAAATATTCCCTAGAAAACCTCCAAAAAGTCCCCCAAATAATCCCCAAAAAAACCCAAAAACCCATAAAAAAACCACCAAAGAACTAAAAAAAAACCCAAAAAAAAATCTAAGAAAACCCCCCCAAAACCCATAAAAACCCCATTAAAAAACCCCAAAGAATTACAAAAACATCCCCTCAAAAATCCTAAAACATCCCAAAAATACATAAAAAACCCCAAAGAATTCTTAAAAGAATCCCCCCAAAAAACCACAAAACACCCCAAAACCTCATAAAAAACTCCAAGGAATTGAATTACAATAAAATCCCCCCAAAACCCAAAAAAACCCTTAAAAACCCATAAGAAACCCCAAAGAATTAAAAAAAAAAAATCCCCTCAGAAAAACCCCAAAACCCCATTAAAAAAAAAACTATTAAAACCCATAAAAAAAAATTGAAATCCCTCCAGGAATTATCCTGGCAAATTCCAGGGCTCCTGCCTCCCCTTTCCCAAGTTTTGCTGAGTGCAGGGATGGCAAAGCCCCTTGGGAATGCCCGGAATTCCCACCCAGCCCCTGCACAACGTTTTCCCTGAGGGAATTGTTCTGAATTCCGACCTGAACTTTCCCTCCCGGCGAAACTTGGGGCTGTTCCCTCTGGCGGTTCCGTGAATCACAACAAAATCCCAAATATCCCGACGTTTCCCCCCCCCCCCCGGGAATGCTTTTCCCTGTAGTTTCCCATCCTTCCCCCGGGATCTGCTCCACCTGAGCCCCCTCCAATCCCTCAGATCCCTCCCAGGGATCCCGGGGATGAGCAGAGGGAACCGGACCCTGCGCCGCCCCAGGAGGAGAATCCCGGCCGGAATTCCGGGACAAACTGTGGGATTCGGGAGCAGGGACTGGGAAGGTGCCTGGAGGAACCTGATTCCAGCTTGGACAGGGCTTGGAGGGACAGGGAAAGGTGTCGGGGTTGGGATGGGGTGGGACTGAAGGGCCCTTCCCACCCAAACCATTCCAGGATCCTCTGGAGCTGCCGGGATGGATCCAGGCTGGGGTTCTGTGTCCTGGCAGATAAATCCCGTGGGATGCAGCTCTGAGGGATCCAAGGAAAACTCTGAGCTCCAGGGAATCCTTGGAGCCGCTTCCCAAGCCTCAAGGGGCTCCAGGAGAGCTGGGATTTGGGAAAGGGCTGGAGGGAGCCAGGGAATGGCTTCCAGTGGGAAAGGGGAGCTTGGGATGGTGGGATCTTGGGAAGGGATTCCTGGCTGGGCTGGGATTCCCAGAGAATCCCTGGATCCCTGGCAGTGTCCAAGGGTGGTTTTGGATCACCCTGGGATGGTGGGAAGTGTCCCTGGGATGGGATTGACAGTCCGTGGATCCCATCCAAACCATTCCGGGATTCTGGGATCAAGGACACTCAGGATCCATCCCGAGGGATTTTTATGGAATTTGGGGATGGAAAAGGGAAGGGAGACCCTTCCTGGAGTCCCGAATTCCCAGTGAAGCCCCTGGATCCCGAAATTCCTTCTCAGGGAGGAGTCGGGATGGGGCTGGATCCAATGCCAGGCTGGGAGAGCAGCTGGGAATGTGCAGCTGGATCAGGGGAGGATCCAGGGAATCCTTGGAGCCGCTTGCCCATCCCAAAGGGGCTCCAGGAGAGCTGGGATTGGGGCAAGGTCTGGAGGGGCAGGAGCCAGGGAATGGCTTCCAGTGGGAAAGGGGAGCTTGGGATGGTGGGATCCTGGGAAGGGATTCCTGGCTGGGCTGGGATTCCCAGAGAATCCCTGGATCCCTGGGGGTTCTCAGGAAAGGCTGGAGCACCCTGGGATCATAGGATGAGGTGGAACGGGATGAGCTTTACGGTTCCTCCCCACCCAACCCCTCCCAGGGCCCTCCAGCCCTTCTCCAGCACCCGCCCTCCTTCTCCAGCCTTGGATTCCTCGCATGGGGGGAACCTTCCGGGCCGGGAACTTCCCCTGCAGGCACCGAGGAGCCGGGAACGTCCTCGGGAGGACACCCCAGGGCTCCTCCTGACCTCCCTCCCTGCTCCACCGCAGCGTCCCGGCCCCAGGCGTCCCCCGAGGAGCTGAGGGCGCTGCTGGGCGACGTCCAGCGCCTCAACGGGACCTTCCGGGACCTGCAGCTGCGGCTGCTGCCACGGCCCCCGCCCCAGGCCGACCTCCTGGAGCACGTCTGGAGGCTCCAGGACCTCCTGCAGAACCACTCGGACTCGCTGCTCCTGCTCTCGGGCTCGCTCCAGCGGCTGCAGGGGCTCCTGTGGGCGCTGCAGAGCCAGGCCGGACAGACGGACAGCTCGCTGCAGAGGCTGCGGGACTCGCTGGGCCAGCAGAGCGACGCGGCCCAGCTGGAGCTGTCGCGGCTCTCGGTGGAGGCCAACGGCAGCCGGCTGCTCCTGGAGCACCACCAGCACCTGCTGGCGCACCTGGGCGGGCGGCTGGAGGCGCTGGGCGAGCAGGCGGCGGCGCTGGGCGCGGCGGTGGAGGCCATGAACCGCAGCTTCTCCTACGACCTCCGCCTGCAGCGCTCCCGGCTCCGCGACCTGCAGGGGCTCCTGGGCAACGCCAGCGCGGACGGGCGCAGGATGCGGGCGGCGCACGGGGCCATGGAGAGGCAGCTGAGGCTGGAGCTGGCCCTGCTCAACAACGTCACCGAGGAGCTGCGCATGAAGGACTGGGAGCATTCCGTGGCGCTGAGGAACATCTCCGTCATCCGGGGTGAGTGGTGGGAATGCTCCGGAACGTCTCCGTGGTCCGGGGTGAGTGGTGGGAATGTTCCGGAACGTCTCCGTGATCCAGGATGAGTGGTGGGAACGTTCCAGAACATCTCCATGATCGGGGGTGAGTGGTGGGAATGCTCTGGAACCCCACCATGATCCGGGGTGAGCGGTGGGAATGTTCCGGAACGTCTCCGTGATGTGAGGTGAGTGGTGGGAACGCTCTGGAACCCCACCGTGATCCGGGGTCAGTGGTGGGAATGTTCTGGAACGTCTCTGTGATCCAGGATGAGTGGTGGGATGGGGAACATCTCTGTGATCCAGGGTCAGTGGTGGGAATGTTCTGGAACCCCACCATGATCCGGGGTGAGCGGTGGGATGGGGAACGTCTCTGTGATCCGGGGTGAGTGGTGGGAATGCTCCAGAACATCTCCGTGATCCAGGGTGAGTGTTGGGAACGTTCCAGAACATCTCCATGATCCGGGGTGAGTGGTGGGAATGTTCTGGAACATCTCCGTGATCCGGGGTGAGTGGTGGGATGGGGAACGTCTCCGTGATCCGGGGTGAGCGGTGGGAACGTTCCAGAACATCTCCGTGATCCGGGATGAGTGGTGGGAATGCTCCAGAACATCTCCATGATCCAGGGCGAGTGGTGGGAATGCTCTGGAACCCCACCATGATCCGGGGTGAGTGGTGGGAACGTTCCAGAACATCTCCGTGATCCAGGGTGAGTGGTGGGAATGTTCTGGAGCCCCACCGTGATCCAGGGCGAGTGGTGGGAATGTTCTGGAACGTCTCCGTGATCCAGGGTGAGTGGTGGGAATGTTCTGGAACGTCTCCGTGATCCAGGGCGAGTGGTGGGAATGTTCTGGAATGTCTCCGTGATCCAGGGCAAGTGGTGGGAATGTTCTGGAACGTCTCTGTGATCCGGGGTGAGCGGTGGGATGGGGAATGGTCCCCGCGCTCCTGTGGGATGGGTCTGTGGCGGGGGTCAGGCCATCAGGGGTTGGAGAATCCCTGGATTCTCCAGTTGGAGAACAACTCCGGAGGAGTTGTTGAGGTTGGAAAAGCTCTCCAAGGTGGTGGAGTCCGGCTGGTCACCAGCACTGATCCATGTTCCCCCAAATCCACGTGGATTTTAACCCCGCCAAGGATGGGGACCGCTCCCCAAACCGCCCTGGGCCTGTTCCAACCCTTCACAGCCCTTTCCATCAAGGAACTGTTCCCAATATCCAACGAAACCTTCCCTGGCGCAGCCTCAGGACCTTTCCTCATCCTGTTTCGTGTTTCTCGGGAGCAGGGCCCAATTCCCAACCGGCTCCAACTGCTCATGGAGTTGTGGGGAGGGAAAAGGTCCCCCCTGAGCCTCCTTTGCTCCAGGCTGAGCCCCTGCCCAGCTCCCTCAGCCCCTCCTGGGGCTCCATTCCCTTTCCCAGCTCCGTTCCCTGCCCTGGACACGCTCCAGCCCCTCCAGGTCTCTCCGGTCGGATCTGCTCCCATCCGTCCCCGCTCAGGTGTCTCCATCCCCTTGGATTCTCCAAATATTCCCCATCCACGGTTTGGAAGGAAGCTCCCAAGGTTCCCTCAAAGCTGCCAGGAAAAACCAACCTCCCCCATCCCATCTTCTCCTCCTTTCCCACCCTCAGCCCTTCCCAAATCCTGGAATTGTTTGGGTGGGAAGGGCCCTGAAATCCCATCCTGTTCCAACTCCAACCCCTCCCAGTGTCCCAGGCTGCTCCCAGCCCTGTCCAGCCTGGCCTTGGGCACTGCCAGGGATCATGGGGCAGCCCCAGCTGCCCTGGGAATGCTGTGCCAGGGAGGAGGAAATCCATGGAGAAACCCAGGAGGTTCCAGTGGGAGCTCCAGGGCGGAGCAGGAGGCTGGGAGCAGCTCCTGCCCCTTTTTCCACCGGCTGCACCTGCGGAGACCCCAGGGGCTGTCGCTCACTCCTGGTGCTTCCAGCTGGAATTCCAGGATCCCCCTCCGGATCCCTCTCTGGATCCCACTGCAGATCCCTCTCTGGATCCCTCTCTGGATCCCACAGATTTCCTACAGAGCATTCCCAGATCCCGATTCCCGATCCGTTAAAACACATCCCTGCTCTTCCTGCCCCTTTTCCAGCTCCCAGAGCCCGGCCTCGATCTCAGCTTCCCGAGTTCCTGGCTTTTAGGATTTCTCGGAGAACAGTTCCCAAACTTCCCCCTGGATGGGTGGGAATGACCCTCCCCAGCCTCTCCCTGCCCTGTTTTCTCTCATCCCAGGAATATTTTTTTCTTCCCTGTTGTTTTTCTCTTCCAACTCCTTCTTCCCAGTGTTTTGTCTCCCGATTATTCCCAGCTTTCGGGATTTGAGCCTTTGCAGGATGAGGGATGTATTTTGCTGGAATTCCAGCTGGAATTCCAAGGCCAGGGCTGGTGCCAAGGCACTTGCTCCCCGTGTTCCAGCTGCTGATCCAGAGGGGATGGATGTGGTGGATCCCCAGGAGATCCAGGAGATCCATCCCCCTGGAATACCAACAGCTCCTGGGATGCTCTCCCTCATCCCTGGGGAACCTTGGCTCCCGATCCCGGTTCTTGGGACGTTTTTGGGATGCTGGGATCACCCTGCCCCAGTCGCTTTGATATTTCCCTATTTCCCCACTCCTCGGATCCCGCTTTTCCCTCCCCATCCATGGGAATGACGTCACCTGCTCTGGGATGAAGCCACCGAGGGTGGGACCCGTCCCGGAGCCCTGGAATCCCGAAACCAACCCCTCCCCAAGGGCCGGCACCGGATTCATCAGCCCTGACACATTCCTGGCATCCCAAACTTCCCTCTCCTCCCATCCCATGGACAATTCCTGGGGCCCCGTGCCCAGCTGGATCCATCCCAGCTCCAGATGTCCTTGGGTGAGTCCGTCCTGTTCCCGGCTGGATTTGGCCGAGCCATTCCCTGCCTGCCTGGGGGGGCCTTTTCCTTCTCCCCAAATCCTCGGCTGTCCCCAGCTCCGCATCCTGGATCCTGGAATTGGGCGGTGGCAGCTTGGGAAGGTCCCCAGGCTCCTCTCCAGCACCCAGGGATCGCTCCGAGCACCTCCCGGAGCAGTTTTGGGAGTTTTGGGAGCCACCACGAGGGAGAATTCCCGGGATCTGCTCCGTGGATCCCTGGGTGGGATCAGATCCCAAAGGTGACAGGACGGTCCCATCCCTCAGGAAACGCCTCATCCCGCTGGGATTGGCGGGTGGGAAGCAGGAATGGGGTTTCCCAGGTGTGACCCTCAGGAGCTGTGGGGCGGGAAGAGCTGGGAATGCTCCGGAGCCTCTCCCAGCCGCCATTCCCGGTTTTCCTCCAGCCCAGCTGCTCCCTGGGTCCCAGGAGCTGTTCCAGGGATGGGACCGGCCCCGGCAGCATTCCAGAAAATCTGCGGCTGCCCCATCCCTGGAAGTGCCCATCCCAAGGATCTGGGATCCATCCCAAGGATCTGGGATCCATCCCAAGGGTCTGGGGTCTATCCCTGGGATCCGGAGTCCGTTCCCAGGATCCAGGGTCCATCCTCGGGATCTGAGGTCCATCCTCGGGATCTGAGGTCCATCCCAGGGATCTGGGGTCCATTCCCAGGATCCAGGGTCCATCCCAAGGTCTGGGGTCCATCCCTGGGATCTGGGGTTCATTCCCAGGATCCGGAGTCCATCCCAAGGGTCTGGGGTCCATCCCTGGGAGCCGGGGTCCATCCCTGGGATCTGGAGTCCATCCCTGGAATCCAGAGCCCATTCCCAGGATCTGGAGTCCATCCCTGAGATCTGGTGTCCATCCCTGGGATCTGGGGTCCATTCCCAGGATCTGGTGTCCATCCCTGGGATCTGGGGTCCATTCTCAGGATCCAGGGTCCATTCTCAGGATCTGGGGTCCATCCCTGGGATCCAGGGTCCATCCCTTATCCCCTCAGCCCCTGGAGCTGCTCATTCCCTGGGGAAGAGACAGCCAGGGCCAGTAATTCCATGTTTCCCATCATCCTTTCCTATCCCAAACCATCTCCAGCTTGGGATGTTTCCCAGCCTTCGCGTGGGTCAGGATCCCACTCCAGATCCCACTCCGGATCCCACAGATTCCTACTGAGCATTCCCAAATCTCAGTTCCTGATCCGTTAAAACACATCCCTGCTCTTCCTGCCCCTTTTCCAGCTCCCAGAGCCCGGCCTGGATCTCAGCTTCCCGAGTTCCCAGCTTTTAGGATTTCTTGGAGAACAGTTCCCAAACTTCCCCCTGGATGGGTGGGAATGACCCTTCCCGGCCTCTCCCTGCCCTGTTTTCTCTCATCCCAGGAATATTTTTTTCTTCCCTGTTGTTTTTCTCTTCCAACTCCTTCTTCCCAGTGTTTTGTCTCCCGATTATTCTCAGCTTTTGGGATTTGAGCCTTTGCAGGATGAGGGATAAAACCTGGGACTGGGATTTTCTGCTTGTTCCTGGGATTTTACCAAAATCCTGCTGTCGATCCTCTCCTCGAGGATCATCTCCAGAAGTCCCTGCTCCTGGATGATCGTTAAAATCCTTTCCAACCCCCAAAATTCCCGGATCCTATGAACATTCCCAAAACGCCTATTTTCCCTGATTTCTTGCAATGATTTCATTGGGAATGTCCCGGCTTCTGGTCCAAAGGAAAATTCCCGGAGTTGCCCTCAAGGTGGAGCTTCCAGGTGAATTTTCCTGGCACTTGGAGCAGGTTGGTGGGATCCAGCTTGGAATTTCAGATCCACAAATCCCGGAGGCTTAAAATCATGGAAAACTGCTTTGTCCCGGCTTTGTTCCCATGTTTCTTGGTGATCCTCGAGCTCCTGGAGCTCCCGACTCCGGGATGTGATCCTGGATCCCCTGGAGCTCCTGGAGCTCATTCCCGACTCTGGGATGTGATCCTGGATCTCCTGGATCTCCTGGAGCACATTCCCGACTCCGGGATGTGATCCTGGATCTCCTGGAGCTCCCGCTGCTCATTCCCAACCCTGGGATGTGATCCTGGATCTCATGGAGCTCCCGCTGCACATTCCCAACCCTGGGATGTGATCCTGGATCCCCTGGAGCTCCCGCTGCACATTCCCAGCTCCGGGATGTGATCCTGGATCTCCTGGAGCTCCCGCTGCACATTCCCAACCCCGGGATGTGATCCTGGATCTCCTGGAGCTCCCACTGCACATTCCCAGCTCCGGGATGTGATTCCCGCCCTCCCGTTGTGTTCCAGGGCCGCCGGGACCCAAAGGAGACCGAGGCACGGAAGGGATGGAGGGAGAGCCCGGCCTGCCCGGCCTGCCCGGGCTCCGAGGTAAGGAAAACATTCCCGGTGTCCATGAAACCCCTCCCAGATCCCATCCTGAAATGTCCCGGCTGATCCCAACCCAACGGGACAACCCCCGTGCTTCCCCACCCATCCCTGGGGATGTCCCGGCTCCCGAGGGACACGGGGATGGATCTGCTCTCCCGGCTCCTGGAGCACCCATCCTGGAAGGAAAAACCTCCTGGCCCGCCCGGCTCCGGGAAATCCACGCTGATATTCCCAGATTTCCAGGGCGTCCCAGCCAGGCTGGAGCAGGAGTTGGCCACCCCATTCCCAGACAGAGCCTTCCCAGGCACCAGGGCTGGAATTGCTGCTGGATCCCTGGATCCGGCAGATCCCAGGAACCCGACAGAGGGGACTTGGCTCTGGAATTTTTCCAGAATTTTCTTTTTCCAATGCCAATAATGCCAATTTTCCCACCCCGTCTTCTTAATTCCATTGTTTCGGGGAGGAATTCCATTGGAAGCCACCAGAGGACATTCCCACCCTGAGGAAGACTTGGCTCCAGCTGTTTCTGACCTGAAGGAAACCTGGGAATGCCGGCTCAGCTTCCAAGGGCTGGGAATGGCGCGGAGCCGGGGGCAGGATCCCCCTGGGGACAGCTTTGTCCCGTGGAGGTGACGGGATCCATCCTGCCGGGAGCAGGGATCCGCTGGGATCCTGCAGCATGGAGCCCCAGGGCCAGGACCAGAGCCAGGCCTGGATCCAGATCCAGGTCCAGATCCAGATCCAGATCCAGATCCAGATCCAGATCCAGATCCAGATCCAGGTTTGGACTCATATCCAGGTCAAAGTTCGGGTCCAGGTCTAGGTTCAGGTCCAGGTTCAGGTCCAGGTCCAAGTCCAGGCCCACATGTGGATCCAGATCCAGGTCAAGGCCCAGGACCAGATCCAGATCCAGGTCAAGGCCCAGGAGCAGGTCCAAATCCAGGTCCAGCTTTGGACTCATATCCAGGTCAAAGTTCGGGTCCAGGTCCAGGTTCAGGTCCAGGTCCAGGTCCAGGTCCAGGCCCAGATGTTGACCCAGATCTGTGTCCAGTTCAATGTCCAAGGCCTGGTCAAGGTCCAGCACCAGATTCAGGACCAGATTCAGGTCCCAATTCAGATCCGGATCCACATCCAGATTCAAGACCAGGTCCAGATCCAGGACCAGGACCAGATTCAGGATCAGCTCCAGATTCAGGTCCAGGTCAAGGCCCAGGACCAGGTCCAGACCAATCCCTGTTATCCCCTGCTCCAAACTCACCTCACAGGACTCTGGATGTCAGAGGCAGGTCCAGGTCCAGGTCCGGACTCAGACCCAGACCCAAACTCAAATCCAGACCTAGACCCAGACTCAGACTGAGACCCAGACCCATAATGAGATCTAGACCCAGATCCAGGTCTAGGTCCAGACCCAGACCCAGACCCAGACCCAGATCCAGATCCAGACCCAGACCCAGATCCAGATCCAGACCCAGACTCAGACCCAAATCCAGACCTAGACCCAGACCCAGACCCATAATGAGATCTAGACCCAGATCCAGGTCTAGGTCCAGACCCACATCCACATCCAGACTCAGACCCAGACCCAGACCCAGACGCACACTCAGACCCAGATTCAGATCCAGACCCACACTCAGATCCAGACCCAGATCCAGACCCAGACTGAGATCCAGATCCAGACCCAGATCCAGACCCAGACGCACATCCACATCCACATCTAGACCAAGAACCACATCCAGACCCAGACCCTGACCCAGATCCAGACCCAGATCCATATCCAGACCCAGACCCAGACCCACACTCAGACCCAGACCCAGACCCAGCTCCAGCCCCAGCTCCAGCCCCAGCTCCAGATCCATGCCTGGAATCCTCTGCTCCAAGGATTCCGAGGCACCACGACCTTGCTGGGGCTGCTTTGGGCTCAAACCCTGGGATTTTGGGATCGCTGCCTCCCCGGCCCAGCCCATCGAGGCAGAGCCAGCCTGGAAATCCGATCTCCCTCAGCCAGGCCCTCCAGCTGCCCGTGTTCCTTCTCCCTCCAGCTGGAGTTTCTGGCACTGACGGATTCGTGGCTGTTTTTCTTGGGTGTAACAACCCTCAGAATTATATTGGCTGTTTTCCTCGGTTTTCCTTTTTTTCCCCCTTTTTTTTTTCTTGTTCAAACAGAAAAACAAAGCAATCCCGGGAGGGTTCACCTTCAGGAAGAGCCACGATTTTTAGGTCTTTTCCTGGAGATTTTTGGGATGCAGGCACCACCCTTTGGATCTGAGAAGGTCGGGTTCAGGTGTATCCCTGGAAAATCCCCTTTCCTAAGGAAAATTCCCTTTTCCATGGAAAATCCACCCTCCTGCCCCCAGCCTGCAGAAATCCAGGCCTTGATCCCTCCTGGGGATGGACACAGCAGGGAAAGATTGGAGCTGGGGCTGGAATTCCTCCGGGAGGATTTTTTTCCTCGTAAACCGGAGGAAAATCGGGGCTCAGTTTGGAAAAGCCCAGCCCAGGAAGGGCGGGGGCAGCGGTGCCTGGGGAGTCCAGGGCTCCCTCCACAGGGACAGAGCCGGGCTTAAACCCTGGCGGAGCTTTGGACCCGAGCCCGCCTCAGGCTTGGGCTGAGCCCCACCTGGATCGATCCCGTGGGATCATCCCAAGGTCCCAGCAGATCCCGTCTCCAGCACAGGGTCCCTCCCTCCACCCCGGAGCCAGACCTGGATCCCGGTCCAGGACCAAGCTGGGGGCCAGGACCAGATGCAGATCCAGGTCCAGACCCAAGTTTAGATTTCAGATCCAGACCCAGATCCAGGTCCAGATCCAAGTTTAGATTTCAGATCCAGACCCAGATCCAGGTCCAGACCCAAGTTTAGATTTCAGATCCAGACCCAGATCCAGGTCCAGACCCAAGTTTAGATTTCAGATCCAGACCCAGATCCAGGTCCAGACCCACATTCAGGACCAGGATCAGGTCCAGTTTCAGGACCAGAATCAGGTCCAGGATCAGATCCACAACTGGATCCAGGTCCAGGTCCAGGTCCAAGATCAGGAGCAGATCCAGATCCAGGACCAGATCCAGGTCCAGGTCAAAATCCAGTTCCAGAGCCAGGACCAGATCTGGGTCCAGGCCCAGGTCCAGGCCCAGGAGCAGATCCAGATCTGGGTCCAGGACCAGGATCAGGAGCAGATCCAGAACCAGGACTAGGACCAGGTCCAGGTCCAGGAGCAGATCCAGATCTGGGTCCAGGTCCCGGTCCAGGAGCAGATCCATGTCCAGGTCCAGATGCAGATCCAGGTCCAGGTCCCACACGGATGGAAGTCACCTCCAAGGTTGGGATGTGTCTCCTGTGAAGGAATTCCCAAACTCCAGCCCAATTCCCACCTCCCGGAGGCGGGGAATGCCCACACCAGGGGGTTCCACCCCCCTCCTTCTCCAGCAAACCTCCAACCCCTTGGACAGCGTGGATCCTGGAGACCTGGGGCTTGGGGGGACACATCCCAACTCCTCAGGACAGATCCTGGTTCTCCTTCCTTGATCCCCAGCTTTGGAACCCAATCTAGGCCGGCTCCATCCCAGCCTAAGGGCGCTCAGGAATTCCTCAGCACCAGGGTAAATCCATCCTGGATCCCAGGGAAGCACAGGAGAAGGATGGGGCTGTAAGGGCCGAAATGAGAGATGCAGGCCTCCAGGCATTTTCCCCCCCCCAATTATTTTTCTATTCAAATTCCTCGTTCCCATTGTTTTGGCTCCTGATTATTTTCAGCTTTTGGGATTTGAGCCTCTGCAGGATGAGGGATAAAACCTGGGATTGGTTACATTGCATTCTATACTTTTCTTTTGGTTACAATGCATTCTATTATTTTCTTTTGGTTACACTGCATTATATTATTTTCTTTTGGTTACATTGAATTCTATACTTTCCTTTTGGTTACAAATGCATTATATTCTTTTCTTTTGGTTACATTGCATTCTATACTTTACTTTCCTGAGCATCTTCACACAGTAGAACCAATCTGCACCTTAACTATTACCTATAGCCTCTCATAACTGCTGTAATTACCATATTCATGTCACTATTCTCCAATCACTAAAAGTCAGTACATTGCAGTTTAAGCCAGAAGTTGTTTCTCAGTTTTCTTGCAGTGGAAAATTCTGAGACCTTTTATTTACTTGTTTGCTTGTGCTCTCTTTCTGCTTGGTAAAAGCATCTCCTTGTCTGGGGTGGGTTTATCCTTTGCTCTAAGCCATAAAAACCCCTTCTAACTCACAGACCCTTTGCCTCCTTGGTTATCCAGCCAGACTGGCTCAGCAATTCTTTTCTTCTACATCAAAACTTGCTTCCATCTCTATTCCTTCATCAGACTCCACATTCACAAATCTTTCTGCCAGGCACCCACATCTGTGACCCTTCCTTGTCAAACTTTCATCCCTCCCAGCACGGGACGGACTCTCCGGGCTCTCCCGGCGTTCCCAGGTGCATCGGGGTTGTGGAATTCTGCTGGAGCCGCCTCATTTTGTGTCCCTGCTCCTCATTCCAGGCCTTCCCGGGGAGCGGGGCCCGCCCGGCCCGCGGGGGCTGAAGGGGGACCAGGGGGAGCTGGGCCCGCGCGGCCCCGCGGGAACGCGGGGGCTCAAAGGTAGGGAGGCGGATCCCGGCGGGAATCCGGGATCACACGGGCTCCGGAGATCCCGGGATGAGGGGGGCCGGGGGATCCTCTGGCTCTGGGACCGCCCGGACCTCCTGGAGGAACGGGAATCCCAACAATTCCTTCACCGTCCACCGAGGGAAAGGATGGATTTGGGATGTCCTCCCACTCCACGGGGCTCTGGCAGGGATTTGGGAATGATCTCCTGGTGTTTTCTGGGGTGTTCCCGGCTGGCTGCGGTTTCCCATCTTCCCAGGAAAGCTGTGGGAGTAGGGAGTCGGGATTTAGCGGGACACGGCTGCCCCCGGACACCTGGGATGGGAAATTCCCAGCTGCAACCAAAAACAGGATTGAAAACCCCAAAAAATGCCCTTTGTGCCTCAAAATTCCTGCTGGGGAGGCTGGAAGGGAAAACATCCCAGGAAGAGCTGGGAATTGTAGGGAATAGAAACCTGGAGGTGATTGGGATTAGGATTGGGACTGGGACTGGGACTGGGATTGGGATTGGGATTGGGATTGGGATTGGGATTGGGACTGAGTGGGAAGGAACCTTAAAGATCCTTGAATTCCACGCCCTTCCACATCTTCCAGTATCCCAGGTTGCTCCAGGAGGTTGGAAAACCCCTGGATACATCCCTGGAGCACCAGGAATGTCGGGGTTTCCTCACTGGCTCTTGTCAAGATCCCCTTAAATCCAGAAAATGATCCCAAAAATGATCCCGGCTGGTTGGGTTGGGATTTGCCGGCCCCGATGCTGGATCTGCTCACCGAGGAATCGTGGAATTGTTGAGGCTGGAAAAGCTCTCCGAGCCCAACCATTCCCACCCCAGTCCGCATCTCCATGAGCCACATTCCCACGGATTCGGATCCCTTGGGAATGGGAGCTCCACCTCTGCTCTCGATGGTCTCTCAGGGCTTTGCCAACCTCAGCAATTCCATGAAAACCCCAAAGCCATTCCCGGATCCCATCCCCATCCCAGGGATCCCTGCTGTCCCCGCTCCAATGTGTGTCCCCCACCCCGGAGATCGGGAATGTCGGATCCAGGGGTTCATCCGACCCCTTTTCCAATGGAATTCCAGCCCCTCTGGCAGCGCCCAGGCAGTTTTATGGGATTCTCTGGAATTTACGGGAAACAGACCCGGGCCTGGGCACGGATCCAGAGCCAGGCTTTGCCCTAAATCCCAGATTTCTGCAGGACCCTTCTCCAAGGACTCCCTGCCGAGCACAGGAGCCCTCGGTTCCTCGGGAATCGCATCCCAGGAATCCTGGGATGGGGTTTTAGGTGTGGAGGAGCCTCCTCATGGAAATTTCCAGGTTTGAACCTCTCCCGGAGGGGCTCCGGCCTGGCAGAGGAAGAGCAGATTCCAAAGTCCTTTTCCTCGTTGGTATTTTCCCGTTCTCGATGGGTTTTTCCTCAAAATGACCCCAGTGGGGAATTTTTTTCCTCATTTCCAAATGGGAAAAATTATCCTGGGCAGTGAGGACAGATCCACCCTCCCCACTTTTCCATGGAAAAGGTCGTGCAGGGAATACGCTCAGGAGGAAAGAGCAGGAAAAATCCAACCTGGGATCGGAATTT
This sequence comes from Molothrus aeneus, assembly GCF_037042795.1. Classification (NCBI taxonomy): domain Eukaryota; kingdom Metazoa; phylum Chordata; class Aves; order Passeriformes; family Icteridae; genus Molothrus; species Molothrus aeneus. Next base: position 112,487,635 of record NC_089648.1, on the reverse strand, counting down.
GGGGATAAATTCAGGGGGAAAAGAGAAGATTCCTTCAGGAACATCCCCAGGGTGGAGTTTTTTGGGAATGTTCCTGGAGGCAGAACCTGATTCCACCCGGAAAGATGGGATCGGTGGATGCTCCTGGGGCTTTTCCCAGGGTTTTGGGATCCACCCATCCCTGCAGATCCGTGGGAGGAGCTGAGGGTCTCTGTCACTGTGCCTGGGCCTGCATTCTGTGCCCAATCCCAAAAAAACAAAAAGAGATGGGAGAAGGGCCTGGAATGCTCTGGTGGTGTCTGGGGGAAGGCGCCGGGCAGGATGGAGCAGGAGAAGCTTCTCCCAAATTCCCGGGCTCTGTCCCAGCCCCGAGGCTCCCTCCGGGAATTGGATCCCATATTTGGGACCTTCTCCAGCCCGAACTCCTCAGGAGCTGCAGTCACCGAGTTATTCCCACCAGAGAATTCCAGGGAAGAGAGGAGAGATGGGAAAAGGGGGGAGAAGAGGGAGACGGAGAAGCTGCGGCTGCCCCTGGATCCCCAGGAGCGTCCCAGGAAAGGCTGGAGCAGCCCGGGAATAGCGGGGGGTGCCGGGGTTGGAATGGGATGGGATTGAGGGTCCCTTCCCACCCACCCCATCCCGGGATTCCCGGGCTCCCGCTGCTGCTGCTGCTGCTGCTCTCGGGGCGGCGGCGGAAACCGGGACAAGTTGGGGATTTGGGATTTCAGGATGGGAATCCTCCTCCACATTCCACGGCCCCAGGGTGATCCAGCCTTTCCCTGGACACTGCCAGGGATCCAGGGATTCTCTGGGAATTCCAGCCCAGCCAGGAATTCTTTTCTGAGATCCCACCCCAAGCTCCCCTTTCCCAAGGAATTCCCTCCATTCCCAGCTCTCCCAGGCTGGGGTTGGATCCGTCCCCACCCCGACTCCTCCTTCACAAGGAATTTTGGGAATTCACTGGGAACAGGGGACTCCAGGAAGGGTCTCCCTTCCCTTTTCCATCCCTGAATTCCATAAAAATCCCTCAGGATGGATCCTGAGTGTCCCTGATCCCAGAATCTTGGAATGATTTGGGATGGGATCCATGGACCTTCAAATCCCTGATCCCAGAGACACCTCCCACGATCCCAGGGTGATCCCAATCCACCCTTGGACACTGCCAGGGATCCAGGGATTCTCTGGGAATTGCAGCCCAGCCGGGAATCCCTTCCCAGGATCCCACCATCCCAAGCTCCCCTTTCCCACTGGAAGCCATTCCCTGGCTCCTGCCCCTCCAGCCCTTGCCCCAATCCCAGCTCTCCTGGAGCCCCTTTGGGATGGGCAAGCGGCTCCAAGGATTCCCTGGATCCTCCCCTGATCCAGCTGCACATTCCCAGCTGCTCTCCCAGCCTGGCGTTGGATCCAGCCCCATCCCGACTCCTACTTGGGAAGGAATTTCAGGATCCAGGGGCTTCACTGTGAGTCCCGAATTCCATGAAAATCCCTCGGGATGGATCCTGCGCACCCTTGATCCCAGAATTCCCGGCACCGCTCCACCCTCTCCCCCACCCCATTTTGGGGACGAACCCCCCGAACCCGGCACTGTCTCTTCCCAATCCCTGGGGATTTCTGGATGTGAGGAGCCGGGGCCGCTCCAGGATCCCGACCCCATCCCGAGGCGGGAGCCGCATCCCTGGCCCCGTTCCCGGGATTTTCCATCTGGATCCCATCAGCTCCATCCCTTTCCCCCGTCCCACGCAGCCCGCGGGAGCAATCCCGCTCTCCCAGGGAAAGGGCAGGAATTTCCTGCCCGGCTCGGCCTTTTTGGGATCGTTTCCCATCCCGCGTTTTCCTTTCTCCCGGGTTTTTGGGTGTTGTTTGTTGTTCCTGGAGCATCCCTGAGCCTTTCCTTGGGATCGGGCCAGGCTTGGCCAAGCCGGGATCGGCAAATCAGGGCCTGGAAAAGCTGGGAATGAGGGAGGAGGAGGCGCCGGGAGAGCCAAGGAATGTCCGAGCTCGTTAGTGAGGTCATTAACGGGATATTGAACCATGACTGGGATATGGAATCATTCCCGGATATGGAATCATTCCCGGGATATCAAACCATGATTGGGATATGGAATCATTCCTGGCGTATGGAATCATTCCCGGGATATTAAACCATGACTGGGATATTGAATAATGCCCAGGATATTAAACCATGATTTTGATACTGAATAATTCCCGGGATATGGAATAATTCCTGGGATATAAAACCATGATTGGGATATGGAATCATTCCCAGGATATTAAACCATGACTGGGATATTGAATAATGCCCAGGATATCAAACCATGATTTCAATACTGAATAATTCCCGGGATATGGAATCATTCCCAGGATATCAAACCATGATTGGGATATGGAATCATTTCCAGGATATGGAATCATTCCCAGGATACCAAACCATGATTGGGATATGGAATCATTCCCAGGATATCAAACCATGGCTGGGATATGGAATCATTCCCGGGATATTAAACCATGATGGGGATACTGAAATACTGAATAATTCCTGGGATGTTAAGCCATGATTGGGATATGGAATCATTCCCGGGATATTAAACCATGATTTCAGTACTGAATAATTCCCAGGATATGGAATAATTCCCGGGATATCAAACCATGATTGGGGTATGGAATCATTCCCGGGATATGGAATCATTCCCAGGATACTAAGCCAATATTGGGATATGCAATCATTCCCATGATATTAAACCATGATTGGGATATGGAATCATTCCTGGGATGTCAAAGCATGATTGGGATATGGAATCATTCCCAGGATATAAAATCATGATTGGGATATGGAATCATTCCCAGGATATCAAACCATGGCTGGGATATGGAATCATTCCCAGGATATCAAACCATGGCTGGGATATGGAATCATTCCCGGGATATGGAATCATTCCTGGGATATAGAACCATGAGAGAGATATGGAATCATTGCTGGGATATTGAATCATTCCTGGGATATTAAAACCATTATTGGGATACTGAATAATTCCCGGGATATTGAACCATGACTGGGATATAGAATCATTCCCGGGATATGGAATCATTCCCGGGATATCAAACAGGCAGGAATGTTTATCCAGCTGCTCCCGACCCCCTGGCATTGCCCTTTCCCATGGATACCATTCCATGATTTCCTGGTGCTCCCTCAGGGATTTGGGAATCCCCACCCCTGGCCCCCAAATGAGGCGTTTTTAGCCCCAAACGGGCTTTTCCACCTCCACGGGGGGAATTCCATCCCCAAATCCCGGGGTTTGCTGCCCTTTTTGGGATCTGCAGTCAGGAATTCCAGGAGCTCCGGGCCTTTGTCTTCCCTCCGCCGCAGGCGCCTTCCCAGAGGATTTTTGGGAATTGCCATTTTTGGGAGTAGGGATGGGAAATGGGATATTGGGAGTGATGGGGGTTTGGGGGGATTTATGGGATCCGGGGGGGTCACAGAGGGATGGGAATTTATGGGACTTTATGGGAATTCCTGAGGATTTCTGGGGGTCCAGGGGCATCAAAGGGGGATGGGAATTTCTGGGGATTTCTGGGAATTTCTGGGGATTTCTGGGGATTTGTGGGAATTTCTGGGGATTTCTGTGAATTTCTGGGGATTTCTGGGAATTTCTGTGGATTCCTGTGAATTTCTGGGAATTTCTGTGGATTTCTGTGGGGAGGTCAGTGCACCCCCAGGATTCCGTCTCCTCTCTTCCCAGGCGAGCGCGGCCCCAAGGGGGACAAGGGGGACCGGGGGGACCGAGGAGCCGCTGCTGGCACCGGTGAGTTCCGGGCGCTCCCCACGGAGATCCCGGCGCGGAGCCTGGGGAGAGTTTTGGGAATTGGGAGCCCGGGGAGGGGAAATTCCTGAGGGAAAGAGGAATTCCTGACACTGGGAAAACCGTCCCGGGGTTCTCCTGCGATCCCAGGGACGTCCCGGCCTGGGGACACTGTCCATGGAATCCCAGGGACGTCCCGGCCTGGGGACACTGTCCATGGAATCCCAGGGACGTCCCGGCCTGGGGACACTGTCCATGGAATCCCAGGGACGTCCCGGCCTGGGGACACTGTCCATGGAATCCCAGGGACGTCCCGGCCTGGGGACACTGTCCATGGAATCCCAGGGACGTCCCGGCCTGGGGACACTGTCCATGGAATCCCAGGGACGTCCCGGCCTGGGGACAGCATCCCTGGAGATTCCACCATGGATGGTGTCAGCTTGGATGATGTCACCATGTGGGAGGTCCCCATCCCTTTGAGATGCCACAAACCCTGGGGATGTCACCCTGGATTATTCCACCATGGATGACGTCACCGTGGATGACGTCACCGTGGATGACGTCACCACGGGTCATGCCACCATGGCTGCTGCCCCCACGGCTGCTGTCCCCATCCCCATGGCTGCTGTCCCCCACGGATGATGTGCCCACGGATGGTGTCCCCATGGCCATGGCTGATGCCCCCATGGATTACATTCCCACCAATGCTGTCCCCATGGAGGGTGTCCCCGTGGTCATGGCTGCTGTCCCCCTGGCCGCTGTCCCCACGTCCCTCCTGCCATCCCGCAGTTCCCTCGGAGGGCTCAGTGCGGCTGCTGCCCCCATCCCCCTGGCTGTGTCCCCATGTCCCTCCTGCTGTCCCCATGTCCATCCCAGCTCCATCTGAGGTCTCAGTGCTCCACGTTTACTGTCCCCATGTCCCCCCTGGTGTCCCCATGTCCATCCTGGCGTCCCCATGTCCATCCTGGTGTCCCCATGTCCGTCCCCAGCTCCCTCAGAGGGCTTGGTGTGGCTGGTGAATGGCTCCTGTCCCCACGTTTACTGTCCCCATGTCCCCCCTGGTGTCCCCATGTCCCTCCTGCTGTCCCCATGTCCCTCCTGCTGTCCCCATGTCCATCCCAGCTCCGTCTGAGGGCTCAGTTTAGCTGGTGAACGGCTCCTGTCCCCATGGATTACATCCCCACGTTTACTGTCCCCATGTCCATCCTGGTGTCCCCATGTCCATCCTGGTGTCCCCATGTCCCCCCTGGTGTCCCCATGTCCATCCTGGTGTCCCCATGTCCCCCCTGGTGTCCCCATGTCCATCCTGGTGTCCCCATGTCCCTCCCAGCTCCCTCGGAGGGCTCGGTGCGGCTGGTGAACGGCTCCTGTCCCCACGTTTACTGTCCCCATGTCCATCCTGCTGTCCCCATGTGCCCCCTGCTGTCCCCATGTCCCCCCTGGTGTCCCCATGTCCATCCTGCTGTCCCCCCTGGTGTCCCCATGTCCCCCCTGGTGTCCCCATGTCCATCCTGCTGTCCCCATGTCCATCCTGGTGTCCATCCCAGCTCCGTCTGAGGGCTCAGTGCGGCTGGTGAACGGCTCCTGCCCCCATGTCCCCCCTGCTGTCCCCATGTCCCTCCTGGTGTCCCCATATCCCCATGTCCCTCCCAGCTCCCTCGGAGGGCTCAGTGCGGCTGGTGAACGGCTCCTGTCCCCATGTTTACTGTCCCCATGTCCCTCCTGCTGTCCCCATGTCCATCCTGGTGTCCCCATGTCCCCCCTGCTGTCACCATGTCCATCCTGGTGTCCCCACGTCCATCCTGGTGTCTCCATGTCCCCCCTGCTGTCCCCATGTCCCTCCTGGTGTCCCCATATCCCCATGTCCCTCCCAGCTCCCTCGGAGGGCTCAGTGCGGCTGGTGAACGGCTCCTGTCCCCATGTTTACTGTCCCCATGTCCCTCCTGCTGTCCCCATGTCCATCCTGGTGTCCCCATGTCCCCCCTGCTGTCACCATGTCCATCCTGGTGTCCCCACGTCCATCCTGGTGTCTCCATGTCCCCCCTGCTGTCCCCATGTCCATCCTGGTGTCCCCATGTCCCTCCTGGTGTCCCCATGTCCATCCTGCTGTCCCCATGTCCATCCTGGTGTCCCCATGTCCCTCCTGGTGTCCCCATGTCCATCCTGGTGTCCCCGTGTCCCTCCCAGCTCCCTCGGAGGGCTCGGTGTGGCTGGTGAACGGCTCCTGTCCCCATGTTTACTGTCCCCATGTCCCTCCTGCTGTCCCCATGTCCATCCCAGTTCCGTCTGAGGGCTCAGTTTAGCTGGTGAACGGCTCCTGTCCCCATGGATTACATCCCCACGTTTACTGTCCCCATGTCCATCCTGCTGTCCCCATGTGCCCCCTGGTGTCCCCATGTCCCCCCTGGTGTCCCCATGTCCATCCTGCTGTCCCCATGTCCATCCCAGCTCCGTCTGAGGGCTCGGTGCGGCTGGTGAACGGCTCCTGCCCCCATGGATTACATCCCCACGTTTACTGTCCCCATGTCCATCCTGCTGTCCCCATGTCCCCCCTGGTGTCTCCATGTCCCTCCTGGTGTCCCCATGTCCGTCCTGCTGTCCCCATGTCCCTCCTGGTGTCCCCATGTCCCTCCTGCTGTCCCCATGTCCCCCCTGGTGTCCCCATGTCCATCCTGGTGTCCCCGTGTCCATCCCAGCTCCGTCGGAGGGCTCGGTGCGGCTGGTGAACGGCTCCTGCCCCCATGGATTACATCCCCACGTTTACTGTCCCCATGTCCCCCCTGGTGTCCCCATGTCCCTCCTGGTGTCCCCATGTCCCTCCTGCTGTCCCCATGTCCCTCCTGGTGTCCCCATGTCCCTCCTGGTGTCCCCATGTCCATCCTGCTGTCCCCATGTCCATCCTGGTGTCCCCATGTCCCTCCTGGTGTCCCCATGTCCATCCTGGTGTCCCCATGTCCCCCCTGCTGTCCCCATGTCCCTCCTGGTGTCCCCATGTCCATCCTGGTGTCCCCATGTCCATCCCAGCTCCGTCGGAGGGCTCGGTGCGGCTGGTGAACGGCTCCGGGGCCCACGAGGGGCGCCTGGAGATTTTCCACGAGCGGCGCTGGGGCTCGGTGTGCGACGACGGCTGGGACGGGCGGGACGGGGACGTGGCGTGCCGCATGCTGGGCTACCCCGGCGCCGCCGACGTCTTCCGCATGGCGCGCTTCGGACAAGGTGCGCCAAACAGCGGGAACGGCGGCGGGAACGGGATTCGGGATCGGCAGTGGGAACGGCTCCGCGGGATCGGGAATGGCTCCGCGGGAATGGGATTCGGGAACGGGAATGGCGGCGGGAACGGGATTCCGGAACGGGATTCGGGATTGGGAACGGGATTCAGGATGGGGAACGGCTCCTGTGGGACTCAGAAACAGGATTTGGGATTGGGAACGGGATTCGGGATTGGAAACGGGATTCGGGATGGGGAACGGCTCCTGTGGGATTTGGGAACGGGATTCAGGATTGGGAACGGGATTCAGGATGGGGAACGGCTCCTGTGGGATTCGGGAATGGGATTTGGGATGAGGAACGGAATTCAGGATGGGGAATGGCTCCTGTGGGATTCAGGAATGGGATTTGGTATCGGGAACGGGATTCAGGAGTGGGAACAGGATTCAGGATGGGGAACAGCTCCTGTGGGACTTGGAAACAGGATTTGGGATGGGGAATGGGATTCAGGATGGGGAACGGCTCCTCGGGATTTGGGAACAGCTCCTTGGGATCCCGGGGAAAGGCTCCTTGGGATTGGAGGATGGGATTTCGGATTGGAAACGGGATTCAGGAATGGCTCCTTGGGATTGGGAACAGGATTCGGGATCAGGAACAGCTCCTGTGGGATTTGGGAGTGGAATTCGGGAATAGGAATGGGATTTGGGATGGGGAACAGCTCCTGTGGGATTGGGGTACAGGTCCTCAGGATGCCAGGGAATGCTCCTCAGGATTCAGGAACGGCTCCTTGGGATTTGGGAATGGGATTCGGGATTGGGAATGGCAATGGCTCCTTAGGATTCAGGAACAGCTCCTGTGGGATTTGGGATTGGGAATGGCTCCTCAGGACTGGGAATGGGATTCAGGATCAGAAACGCCTCCTGTGGGATTCGGGATTGGGAACAGCTCCTTGGGATTGGGAATGGGATTTGGGATTTGGAACAGCTCCTCAGGATCAGGAACGGGATTTGGGATTGGCTCCTGGGGATTGGGAATGGCTCCTGTGGGATTTGGGATTGGGAACGGGTCCTCGGGATCAGGAATGGGATTTGGGATTGGCTCCTTGGGATTAGGAATGGTTCCTGTGGGATTCAGGAACAGGATTTGGGATTGGGAACGGCTCCTCAGGATCCCAGGGAATGGTTCCTGTGGGATTTGGGAATGGCTCCTGTGGGATTCGGGACCGGCTCCTGTGGGATTGGGAATGGCTCCCGTGGGATTTGGGAACAGCTCCTGTGGGATTGGGAACGGCTCCTGTGGGATTGGGAACAGCTCCTGTGGGATTCGGGAACGGCTCCTTGGGATTTGGGAACGGCTCCTGTGGGATTGGGAATGGCTCTTTGGGATTCAGGAATGGGTCATCGGGATCCCGGGGATCGGTTCCTCGGGTTTCGGGAATGGCTCCTGTGGGATCCCCGGTAATTCCGGTGTCCGTGTGTCCGTCCCCAGGCTCCGGGAAGATCTGGATGGACGACGTCTCCTGCACGGGCACCGAGGAGTCCCTGGAGCTCTGCAGCTTCTCGGGCTGGGGCCGCACCAACTGCGGCCACGCCGAGGACGCCGGAGTGCGCTGCCGGACAGACTGACCCCGAACGGACAGACAGACTGACAGCGAAACACACCCCGTAACAGACTGACCCTGAACGGACAGACAGACTGACACCGAAACACACCCCGTAACAGACTGACCCCGAACGGACAGACTGACTGACACCGAAACACACCCCGTAACAGACTGACCCCGAACGGACAGACAGACTGACCCCGAACGGACAGACAGACTGACACTGAAACACACCCCGTAACAGACTGACACCGAACGGACAGACAGACTGACACCGAAACACACCCCGTAACAGACTGACACCGAACGGACAGACAGACTGACACCGAAACACACCCCGTAACAGACTGACCCCGAACGGACAGACAGACCCCGAACGGACAGACAGACTGACACCGAAACACACCCCGTAACAGACTGACCCCGAACGGACAGACTGACCCCGAACGGACAGACAGACTGACACCGAAACACACCCCGTAACAGACTGACCCCGAACGGACAGACAGACTGACACCGAAACACACCCCGTAACAGACTGACCCCGAACGGACAGACAGACTGACCCCGAACGGACAGACAGACTGACACCGAAACACACCCCGTAACAGACTGACACCGAATGGACAGACTGACCCCGAATGGACAGACAGACTGACACCGAAACACACCCCATAACAGACTGACCCCGAACGGACAGACAGACTGACCCCGAACGGACAGACAGACTGACACCGAAACACACCCCGTAACAGACTGACCCCGAACGGACAGACAGACTGACACCGAACGGACAGACAGACTGACACCGAAACACACCCCGTAACAGACTGACACCGAACGGACAGACAGACTGACACCGAAACACACCCCGTAACAGACTGACCCCGAACGGACAGACAGACCCCGAACGGACAGACAGACTGACACCGAAACACACCCCATAACAGACTGACACCGAACGGACAGACAGACTGACCCCGAACGGACAGACAGACTGACACCGAAACACACCCCGTAACAGACTGACACCGAATGGACAGACTGACCCCGAATGGACAGACAGACTGACACCGAAACACACCCCATAACAGACTGACACCGAACGGACAGACAGACTGACACCGAAACACACCCCGTAACAGACTGACCCTGAACGGACAGACAGACTGACCCTGAACGGACAGACTGACACCGACCAGACTGACACCAGCCGGACAGACTGACCCCGAACGGACAGACAGACTGACACCGAAACACACCCCGTAACAGACTGACCCCGAACGGACAGACAGACTGACACCGGCCGGACAGACTGACCCCAAAATACACCCCGTAACAGACTGACACCGGCTGGACAGACTGACTCCAAAATCCACCCCATCCCATAGGGACTGACCCCAAATCCACCCCAAGGGACTGACCCCAAACCCGCCCCATAATGGAATGACCCCAAACCCATCCCAAAGGGCCAAGGAATGATCCCAATCCCACCCCAAAAGGGGCTGACCCCAAATCTGTCCCAGAGGGAATGACCCCAAAATCCATCCCATAAGGGAATGACCCCAAACCTGCCCCAAAGGGAAACCCAAAACCCACCCCAAGGGACTGACCCCAAATCCACCCCAAAGGAGAAATCCCAAACCTGCCTCAAGGGACTGACCCCAAACCCATCCCAAAAGGGAATGACCCCAAATCCATCTTAAAGGGCTACGGAATGACCCCAAACCCGCCCCATAAGGGAATGACCCCAAACCCGCCCCAAAAGGAAACCCCAAACCTGCCCCAAAGGGAAACCACAAATCTGCCCCCAAGGGACTGACCCCAAATCCATCCCATTACAGAATGACCCCAAACCCGCCCCAAAGGGGAAAACCCCAAACCCCTCCCAAAGGGGCCGGGGAAGATCCCAAATGGATGATCCCAAACCCATCCCAAAGGGGCCGGGCGAGTTCCCAAAAAGGACGACCCCAAATCCATCCCAAATCCCCATCCCCAGCCTGGATCCCAGGGAATGGGAACGCTCCCAGAGAAATAAAGGATTTGTGCTTCTCCCAGTGGGGTTTGTGGGATTTATGGGGTTTTATAGGGTTTTTGGGGCTTATGGGGTTTTATGGGGTTTATGGGGTTTATGAGGTTTAATGGGATTTTTGGGGTTTTGTGGGGTTGATGAGGTTCATGGGGTTTTTACAGGGTTCATGGGAGTTTATGGGGTTTATAGGGTTTTATGGGGTTTTGGGGGTTATGGGGTTATGGGGTTTTTATGTGGTTTATGGGAGTTTATGGGGTTTTATGAGGTTTATATGGGTTTATGGGGCTCTTGGGGGTTTATGGGGTTTTATAGGTTTTTTGGGGGTTTATGGGGTTTTGAGGTTTATGGCAATTTCTGGGTTTTATGGGGTTTATTGGGGTTTATAGGGTTTAATGGGGTTTTATGGAGTTTATGGGGTTTTATGGGGTTTATGGGGTTTAATGGGGCGTTTATGGGGTTTTTATAGGGTTTACGGGGTTTATGGCATTTATGGGGGCTTATGGGGATTTATGGAAATTTAGGGGGAGTTGTGGGGTTTAATGGGGGTTGGTGAGGGATTTATGGCGTTTGGGGGGATTTTATGGGGTTTAGTGAGGTTTCATGGGGGTTTAGGGGATTTATGGGGTTTTATGGGGTTATGGGGTTCACAGGGTTTATGGGGCTTTATAGGGTTTTATGGGGTTTGGGGGATTTTTGGGGTTTTAGGGCGGTTTATGGGGATTTATGGGGTTTTATTGGGGTTTAGGGGATTTATGGGGTTTTATGGGGTTATGGGGGAATTTTATGGGGTTTAAAGTGGTTTATGGGATTTAGGGCATTTACATTTACGGGGTCTATGGTGTTTAGAGGTTTTTGGGGGGGGTTTATGGGGTTTTATGGGGTTTGAGGGATTTATGGGGTTGCATGGGGGTTTTATGGGGGTTTATGGGGTTTCAGGGATTTATGGGGGTTAAGGGGGATTTTTGGGGTTTTATGGGAGCTTGAGGGATTTATGGGGTTGTATGGGGGTTTTATGTGGTTTGATGGACATTTTTGGGGTTTTTATGGGGTTTTAGGGCCTTTATTTGTTTCCTCCTCTTTGATCCTTCCCAGCCCCACAGAGCCCCCGGAGCGCCCCCAATCCCCCCGCGCTGCTTTTGGGGCCGCCCCAAAACCCCTCGGCACCGCCCGAGCCACGCCCACTCCGCGCTGGCCACGCCCCCGCACTGCGCGCTCCCTTTTGCGTCACCCCGCCAGCTCGGCTCGGCCACGCCCCCTCACTCTGACCCCGCCCCTCTCCTGCCCGCGCGCGGCTTTGGCCGCGCCCATAGCCCCGCCCCCTCACCATATTTGGTGTTTGGCCACGCCCCAGGAAGGGGCGGGGCCGGCGCCAGCGCGCGCGCGGGATTCGAACGCGGCGCCCCGAAAACGGCCGGAAAAGGCGGGAAAAGGACCCCGGAATTCCTTGTGATCAGCACCGGGAAAAGGATCCCGGAATTCCCGGGGATCGGCACCGGGAGCGGGAAGAGGATCCCGGAATTCCCGGGGATCGGCCCCTGGAAAAGGCTCCCGGAGCTCCCCGGGACCGGCGGCCGCAGCCAGCGAACCCCGGACCGAGGTGGGACCGGCGGCTCTTGCTGGGAACCCGCGGAGCTGGGATCGGCCCCAAAATCTTGGGATCCCCCCCCCCCCCCCCCAGTTCCCGATCCCAACCCTGGATCCCCATCCCTGGGCTGGGATCCTCCCCCGCTCCACAATTCCCCAATCTGGGATCCCCCAGCCTGGCACCATCCCAGTTCCCGGGGCCGGGATTTCGGGGACCCCTCATTTCCCGGATCCGGGATTCCCCCATTCCCTGGTTTGGGATTTTCTCTCCCCACCCCCCCCGCGCTGGAATCCCTTGGGATCTCCTCCATCCTCCACTTTGGGATCTTTCCAGCCTGGAACCCCCAAATTCCCGAATCTGGGACATCCCAAATCATGGGACTCCCCAAATTCCCAAATGTGGGACCCCCCAGTTCCCAAATCCAGGATTTCCCCAATTCCCAAAATTCCCCCCAATTCCCAAATCTGCCCTCCCAATTCCCAAATCCAGGATTCCCCAAATCCAGGCCCCAACAATTCCCAAATCCAGGATTTCCCCAATTCCCAAAATTCCCCCCAGTTCCCAACCCGCCCCCCAGTGCCCTTGGGGTCCCTCCACGACCCCTCGTGCCCCGCAGGATCGGGATTGGGATCAGGATCGGCTCCATGGACACCTTCCAGTCCCCCACGCCCTCAGCGCGCCGGGACAAAGCGGGTGAGGAACAGCGGGATGGGCCTGGAATGATCCCAAAGGGATCGGGGTGGTCCTGAGGGGATGAGAGTGTTCCCAAAGGGATGGGGATGGTCCCAAAGGGATCCGGATGTTTGATCCCGGAATGATCCCAAAGGGATGGGAATATTCCCAAAGGGATCGGGACGTTCCCAAGGGGATTGGGATGGTCCCAAAGGGGTCGGGATGTTCCCAGAGGGATCGAGATGGTCCCAAAGGGATTGGGATGTTTGATCCTGGAATGTTCCCAAAAGGATGGGGATGTTCCCAAAGGGATCGGGATGGTCCCGAGGGGATGAGAGTGTTCCCAAAAGGATGGGGATGTTCCCAAAGGGGTTGGGATGTTTCCAAAGGGATTGGGATGTTTGGTCCTGGAATGTTCTCGAAGGGATCGGGATGGTCCCGAGGGGATGAGAGTGTTCCCAAAAGGATGGGGATACTCCCAAAAGGGTTTGGGATGTTTCCAAAGGGATCAGGATGGTCCCAAAGGGATCGGGATGTTTGATCCCGGAATGTTCCCAAAAGGGTGGGGATAGTCCCAAAGGGATTGGGATGGTCCCGAGGGGATGAGAGTGTTCCCAAAAGGATGGGGATGTTCCCAAAGGGATTGGGATGTTTCCAAAGGGATCAGGATGTTTGGTCCCAGAATGCTCTCAAAGGGATGGGAATATTCCCAAAGGGTTTGGGATGCTCCCAAAGGGATCTGGATGGTCCCGAGGGGATGAGAGTGTTCCCAAAAGGATTGGTACGTTCCCAAAGGGGTCGGGATGTTCCCAGAGGGATCGAGATGGTCCCAAAGGGATTGGGATGTTTGATCCTGGAATGTTCCCGACAGGGTGGGGATAGTCCCAAAGGGATCGGGATGGTCCCGAGGGGATGAGAGTGTTCCCAAAGGGATTGGTACGTTCCCAAAGGGGTCGGGATGTTCCCAGAGGGATCGAGATGGTCCCAAAGGGATCGGGATGTTTGATCCTGGAATGTTCCCAAAAGGATGGGGATGTTCCCAAAGGGATTGGGATGTTCGATCCCGGAACACTCCCAAAGATGCTCCCAAAAGGATGGGGACGTTCCCAAAGGGATGGGGATGCTCCCAAAAGGATGGGAATATTCCCAAAGGGATAGGGATATTCCCAAAGGGTTTGGGATGTTTCCAAAGGGATCGGGATGTTTCCAAAGGGATCGGGATGGTCCCAGAGGGATGGGATATTTCCAAAGGTATTGGGATGTTTGATCCCAGGATGATCCTAAAGGGATCAGGATGTTCCCAAAAGGATCGGGGTGTTCCCAAAAGGGGATGGGAATATTCCCAAAGGGGTGGGAGCGTTCCCAAAGGGGTTGCCAGACCCCAGAGGCTGCTCCAGGGGAACGCCCTCATCCCAAATCCGGGATCACGAACGGGAAAGGCCTTGGAAGGATCCCCGGGATGAATTCCAGAGGCTGCTCCGAGCCCTGCCCAACCTTTCCTGGGACAATCCCACAGATTCCCAGGAAAACTCTCCCAGTCCCTCCCCCTTCCTCCTCTTCCTCCCAGTTTTATCCTGGAGCACATCCGGGTGGGAAATCCCTGGGATGAGCTGGGATCGGTTTTCCATCCCCATTCCCAATCCCCGTCCCCATTCCCGTTTCCATCTCCATTTCCCATCCCTGTTTTCCCATCCTCCTTCCCACCCCTGTTTCCCATTGTTTCCCATTTCCCATTCTCTCTCCCAATCCCCCTTTCCCATCCCCATTTCCCGCCCCTGTTTTCCCATTCCCATTTCCCATGCCAGCTCCTTGTGCCGCCCAGAATTCCCCTCTGGAATTAGGGCTGGATCTGCGGGGTCTCCGTTTTTTAGGGAACAAACCCCTCCAGGGAACGGAGCCGGAATTTGGGAAAACATTGCGGGGAGTTGGAAGGAGCTTCCCTAAAAATCCGGGTCAGGAATGGGCTCGGAGCATCCCATGGGAATTGGGGAATATTTCGGGCCAGGAATTCCGGCCGTTCCCGGCTCTGCCGAGGATCCGTGACCTCGAAATCCCCCGGGATTTAAATCCCATTGGGAATGGGGACTCCAGGGCTGGGAATTCCAGGCAGGAACTGTTCCCAAAATCCAACTGAACTTCCCCTGGAAGCTCGAGGCCGTTCCCTCCCATCCCGTGGGTGATTCCTGAGGAGCAGATCTGGGATTTCCCATGGGATGAGCATGAAATCCCAGCAGGGATTTCCCATGGGATCAGCAGATCCCGATCCCAGCAGGGATTTCCCATGGGATCGGCAGATCCTGATCCCAGTGGAATTTCCCGTGGGATCAGCAGATCCCGATCCCAGCGGGATTTCCATGGGATCAGCAGATCCCGATCCCAGTGGGATTTCCGTGGGATTACCGGGAATTCCCCCCGCAGAGCCCGGCCCCGTGTCCGTGACCATCCCGGCCTCTCCCTTCATGCAGAAGTTGGGATTCGGCACCGGAGTCAGCGTCTACCTGATGAAAAGGTTGGGAATGGCCCCGGGAATCATCCCGGGAAACCCCGGAGTTGATCCCGGTTTTCCTCCCCGTGGACACGGGGCCGAGGGAGGGATTTGGGAATTGTGGAGCCAGGAAGGAGCGCCGTGCTGTGGGATAACCCTGTCCTGGCTGGAATTCTGGGATTTGGGCTCCATTCTTGCAAATTCCGGGACTCGGGCTCCATTATTCTGGGATAACCTTGTCCCAGCTGCAATCCAGGGATTTGGGCTCCGTCATTTTGGGACAACCTTTTCCCAGATGGAATTCCAGGATTTTGGGCTCCATCATTTTGGGATAACCCTTTCCTGGCTGGAATTCCAAGATTTTGGGCTCCATCAGTTTGGGAGTACCACACTGGTCTTTCCTTGGATGGAATTCAGGGATTTGGGGCCATTCCTGGGATAAAACCTGGCTGGAATTCCAGGGATTTGGGGCTCCATCATTCTGGGATAACCCTGTCCCAGCTGGAGGTCCAGGATTTGGGCTCCAATCCTGGGAATTCCAAGATTTTGGGCCCCATTATTTTGGGATAACCCATTCCCAGCTGGAATTCCAGGCAGTTTGGGCTCCATTATTCTGGGATAACCCTTTCCCAACTGGAATTCTGGGATTTGGGCTCCCTTCCCAGGAATCCAGGATTTTGGGCTCTATTATTTTGGGATAACCCTTCCCTGGCTGGGATTCTGGGAATCTGGGTTTCATTATTTTGGGATAACTTTGTCCCAGCCGGAATTCTGGGATTCGGGCTCCATTCTTGGGAATCCCAAGGTTTTGGGCTCCATTATTTTGGGATAACCCTTTCCCAGCTGGAATTCCAGGGATTTTGGGCTTCATTATTTCGGGATAACCCTTTCCCAGCTGGAATTCCAGGGATTTTGGGTCCCGTCCCTTCCCTCCACCAGCTCCATCGGGGAACGGGGTCGGATAAAAATTCCCTTTCCCTGGAAATTCCCCCGGAGGAATTCGCAGCATCCCCGTCCCGCGGCGGCGGGCGGGGGGTGTGGGATCCTTTCCCCGTGGGAATTCCGTGGGAATTCCGGCGTTTTTCCCGGGCCAGGTCCCCGCGGGGGCTGCCCCGCTCCCCCTGGGCCGTGAAGAAAATCAACCCCGGCTGCTCCCAGAGCCAGCGCAGCCTCTTCCAGAGGAGGCTCCGGGAGGAGGCCCGGACCCTGCGGAACCTGCGGCACCCCAACATCGTCGGTGCGGATCCGACGGGAACGGGCAGGGGCTGGATCCCACGGGAACGGAGGGGGCGGATCCAGTGGGAACGGAGGGGGTGGAACCATTGGGAATGGGGGTGGATCCAGTGGGAATGGAGGGGTTGGATGTGATGGGAATGGGGTTGGATCCACTGGGAATGGGGATGGATCAATGGGAATGGGGGTGGATCCAGTGGGAACGGAGGGGTTGGATGTGACAGGAATGGAGGGGTTGGATGTGACGGGAATGGGGTTGGATCCGACAGGAATGGGGATGGATCAATGGGAATGGAGGGGTTGGAACCATTGGGAATGGGGGTGGATCCATTGGGAATGGAGTTGGATCCTCGGGAATGGAGGGGGTGGGTCCGACAGGAATGGGGATGAATCAATGGGAATGGAGGGGTTGGAACCATTGGGAATGGGGTTGGATCCTTAGGAATGGAGGGGTTGGATCCATTGGGAATGGGGTTGGATCCACTGGGAATGGAGGGGTTGGATGTGATGGGAATGGGGATGGATCAATGGGAATGGAGGGGTTGGATCCTCGGGAATTGGGTTGGATCCTCGGGAATGGAGGGGTTGGATCTGACAGGAATGGGGATGGATCAGTGGGAATGGAGGGGTTGGATCCACTGGGAATGGGGATGGATCAATCGGAATGGGGTTGGATCCATTGGGAACAGAGGGGTTGGAACCATTGGGAATGAGGTTGGAACCATTGGGAATGGAGGGGTTGGATGTGACGGGAATGGGGTTGGATCCGACAGGAATGGAGGGGTTGGATCCGACAGGAATGGGGATGGATCAATGGGAATGGAGGGGTTGGAACCATTGGGAATGGGGGTGGATGTGATGGGAATGGGGATGGATCAATGGGAATGGGGTTGGATCCATTGGAATGGAGTTGGATCCTCGGGAATGGAGGGGTTGGATCCGACAGGAATGGGGATGGATCAGTGGGAATGGAGGGGTTGGAACCATTGGGAATGGGGATGGATCAGTGGGAATGGAGGGGTTGGAACCATTGGGAATTGGGTTGGATCCGTTGGGAATGGGGTTGGATGTGATGGGAATGGGGATGGATCAATGGGAATGGAGGGGTTGGATGTGATGGTAATGGAGAGTTTGGATCTGTGGGAATGGAGGGTTGGATCCATTGGGAATGGAGGGTTGGATTTGTTGGGAATGGAAGGGATAGATCCGTGGGAATGGAGGGGTTGGATTTTTTGGGAATGGAGGCGTTGGATCCATTGGGAATGGAGAGTTTGGATCTGTGGGAATGGAGGGTTGGATCCATTGGGAATGGAGGGTTGGATTTGTTGGGAATGGAAGGGATAGATCCGTGGGAATGGAGGGGTTGGATTTTTTGGGAATGGAGGAGTTGGATCCATTGGGAATGGAGAGTTTGGATCTGTGGGAATGGAGGGTTGGATCCGTGGGAATGGAGGGATGGATCCATTGGGAATGGGGTTGGATTTGCTGGGAATTGGGTTGGATTTGTTGGGAACGGAAGGGATGGATCCATGGGAATGGAGGGGGTGGAGCCAGTTCCAGAGAGAGATGAGGGGGATCTGGGATTGGGGAATTCCAGACCTCCCAGTGCCTCTGGAGTTCCCAGGGAAGCCCCCGGATCCCTGGGAGTATCCAAGGATGGATTTGGAGCTCCCTGGGATGGTGGGAGGGGTCAGGGTTGGATTGGGATGGGATTGGAATCCATGAATCCCATCCAGAACATTCCATGATTGTTGCTGCTGTCCCATTCCCATCCCACGGATCCCATTCCTATGGACCCATTCCCATTGATCCCATCCCATTCCCGTCCTGCAAATCCCATCCCATGGATGCCATTCCTGTCCCATTCCCATCGATCCCATCCCAATCCCAGGGATCCCATTCCCATTGTCAGGGATTCAATTCCCATAGATCCCATCCGAATGGATCCCATCCCCTTCCCACAGTTCTCATTCCCACAGATCCTGTTCCCATGGATCCCATGGCTCCCATTCCTGCGGATCCTATTCCCATGGATCCTATTCCCATCCCATGGATCTCATTCACATGGATCCCATTCCCATTTCCATGGATCCCATGGATCCCATTCCCATGCATCCCATCCCATTCCCATCCCACGGGTCCCATTCCCATGGCTGCCATTCCCATTCCTGTGGATCCCATTCCTGTGGATCCCATTCCCATGGATTCCATTCCCATCCCATGGCTGCCATTCCCACAGATCCCAAGGCTGCCATTCCCATTCCTGTGGATCCCATTCCTACGGATCCCATTCCCACAGATCCAATGGATCCCATTCCTATTCCCATGGATCCCATCCCATTCCCATCCCATGGCTCCCATTCCCATTCCTACGGATCCCACTCCAACAGCTCGTATTCCCAATGGATCCAATGGATCCCATTCCTATTCCCATGGCTCCCATTCCCACAGATCCCATTCTCATGGATGCCATGGCTCCCATTCCCACGGATCCCATTCCCGTCCCATTCCAATTCTCACGGATCCCATGGATCCCATTCTCACAGCTCCCATTCCCCCTGATCCTCTGGACCCCATTCCCATGGTTCCCATTCCCATGGCTCCCATCCCATTCCCATTCCCACGCATCTCACAGATCCCATTCCCACAGATCCCATGGATCTCGTTCCCATTGATCCCACGGCTCCCGTTCCCATTGATCCCACGGCTCCCGTTCCCATTCCAGGGTACCGGGCGCTGACGAAGGCTCCGGACGGGAGCCTCTGCCTGGCCATGGAATTCGGGGGGGAGAAATCCCTGAACGACCTCATCGAGGAGCGCCGGGAGCAGGGCCTGGGAATGTTCCCGGCTGCCACCATCCTGCACGTGGCCCTCAGCATGGCCAGGGGCCTCCAGGTACCGGGGAAATCCCGGGAATTCTGGGAAAAAACCCTGGGATTCTGGGGGAAAAAAACCCTGGGATTCGGGGGAAAAAAACCCCTGGGATTCCGGGAAAATCCCAGGATTCTGGGATAAAGGGGAGCCAAGGGAGCTTTCCAGCTGCTGGGCAGGTTGGGATAGGGATGGGGATGGGTGGGAGCTTGGGAAGGTCAATTCCCAGTGGGGCTGGAATTCCCAGAGAATCCCAGGGAGAGTCCCAGGAAAGGCTGGAGCGGCCTGGGATCCGGGATTGGGATGGGATGGGATGGGATTGAAGGTCCCATCCCAAATCATTCTGGGATTCTGGGATCAAGGGCAATCAGGATCCATCCCGAGAGATTTTTATGGAATTCAGGGATGGAAAAGGGAAGGGAGACCCTTCCTGGAGTCTCAAATTCCCAGGGAAGCCCCTGGATCCCGAAATTCCATCCCAGAGAAGAATTGGGATGGGATCCAATGCCAGGCTGGGAGAGCTGGGAATGGAGAGAATTCCTAGGAAAGGGGGAGCTTGGGATGGTGGGATCTTGGGAAGGAATTCCCATCTGTGCTGGAATTCCCAAAGAATCCCTGGGAGTGTCCAAAGAAAGGCTGGAGCAGCCTGGGATCGAGGTTGGAATGGGATGGGATTGAAGGTCCCTGGATCCCATCCCAAACCATTCCGGGATTCTGGGATCAAGGACACTCAGGATCCATCTCGAGGGATTTTTATGGAATTCGGGGATGGAAAAGGGAAGGGAGACCCTTCCTGGAGTCCCAAATTGCCAGGGAAGCCCCTGGATCCCGAAATTCCTTCTCAAGGAGGAATCAGGATCGGGATAGATCCAACGCCAGGCTGGGAGAGCTGGGAATGTAGGGAATACCCGGCAAAGGGGGAGCTTGGGGTGGGATTTGGGAAGGAATTCCCGGCTGGGCTGGAGTTCCCAGAGGATCCCTGGCAGTGCCCAAGGAGCGGCCGCAGGATTGGGCTGATCCATGGGATCCCTCCGTCCGTGGATTCCGAGCCACGCCTGGAGGTTTCCTGGCTGGATCTGGGGTTTCCCCTCGGTTCCCCTCCCCGATCCGACGGCTCTCCATTCCCGGCATTCCCGGCATTCCCCGCAGTACCTGCACACGGAGCAGCGGCTGCTCCACGGCGACATCAAATCCCCCAACGTCGTCGTCCGCGGCGCCTTCGAGGCCGTCAAGATCTGCGACGTCGGCGTCTCCCTGCCCCTGGATGAGAACCTGACAGGTGGGATACCGGGAACCGTCCCGTGGGAATGGGGGGCTCCCATCCCGTGGATCCCATTCCCACTATCCCTTTGATCCCACCATCCCACTGCAGTGAGTGATCCCATTCCCAATTAATTCCAATTCCCAGTCCCATTCCCGATATCCCTTGGTCCCGTTGAAGTGAGCGATCCCATTCCCATGGATCCCACTCCCATTCCCACTGTCATGGATCCCATTCCTATTCCAATGGATCCCATCCTGATTCCCATTCCAATAAGGTGGGGTTACTGGAAATGTGGGATTCCCAGAAATAGGGGATCTCATCCTATTCCCATGGGTTACAGTGAGCGATCCCATTCCCGATATCCCTTTGATCCCGTTGATCCTGTTGCAGTGAGCGATCCCATTCCTGATCCCATTCCCATTCCCTCTGATCCTGTTATCCCGCTGCAGTGAGTGATCCCATTCCTGATCCCATTCCCATTCCCTCTGATCCTGTTATCCCGCTGCAATGAGTGATCCCATTCCTGATCCCATTCCCAATATCCCTCTGGTCCCGTTGCTCCCGCTGCAGTGAGCAATCCCGTTCCTAGTATCCCGATCCCATTCCCGTTGCTCTTGTTGCTCTCGCTGCAGTGAGTGATCCCATTCCTGATTCCATTCTCAATCCCATTCCCGATATCCCTCTGATCCCTTCGATTGCACTGCAGTGAGCCATCCCATTCCCGATCCATTCCCATTGCCATTCCTGATCCCATTCCCGATCCCTCTGCACCTGCTGCAGTGAGCGATCCCACTCCCATTCCCGATCCCATTCCTGATCCCCCTCCCGATCCCAATCCTGATCCCATTCCTGATATCCTTTTGATCCCATTGCAGTGAGTGATCCCACTCCCAATCCCATTCCCGATCCCATTCCTGATTTGCTCCCCCCGCTCCTGCTGCAGTGAGCGATCCCAATCTTGATCCTGATCCCATTGCAGTGAGCGATCTCGCTCCCAATCCCAATCCCGATCCCACTATCCCATTGAGCCCATTGATCCTGCTTTGTCCCATTATCCCATGGCAGTGAGTGATCCGTCCCTGTGCTACGTGGGCATGGAGCCCCATTGATCCCATTGATCCCATTATTCCCAATTTATTCCCATTATTCCGCCCACAGTGAGCGACCCGTCCCTGTGCTACGTGGGCACAGAGCCCCATTGATCCCGTTGATCCCGTTGATCCCGTTATCCCGTTGTTATCCCATGGCAGTGAGCGACCTGTCCCTGTGCTACGTGGGCACGGAGCCCCATTGATCCCATTGATCCCGTTGATCCCGTTGTTATCCCATGGCAGTGAGCGATCCGTCCCTGTGCTACGTGGGCACGGAGCCCCATTGATCCCATTGATCCCGTTGATCCCGTTGTTATCCCATGGCAGTGAGCGATCCGTCCCTGTGCTACGTGGGCACGGAGCCCATTGATCCCATTGATCCCGTTATTCCCAATTTATTCCCGTTATTCCCCCCACAGTGAGCGACCCGTCCCTGTGCTATGTGGGCACGGAGTCCCATATCCCATTAATCCCGTTGATCCCATTGATCCCATTATTCCTGATTTGTTCCCTGTGCAGTGAGTGACCACTCTCTGTGCTACATGGGCACGGAGCCCCATTGATCCCGTTGATCCCGTTGATCCCGTTGTTATCCCATGGCAGTGAGCGATCTGTCCCTGTGCTACGTGGGCACGGAGCCCCATTGATCCCGTTGATCCCGTTATCCCGTTGTTATCCCATGGCAGTGAGCAATCCGTCCCTGTGCTACGTGGGCATGGAGCCCCATTGATCCCGTTGATCCCGTTATCCCGTTGATCCCGTTGTTATCCCATGGCAGTGAGCGACCCGTCCCTGTGCTACGTGGGCACGGAGCCCCATATCCCATTGATCCCGTTATTCCCAATTTATTCCCGTTATTCCCCCCACAGTGAGCGACCCGTCCCTGTGCTACGTGGGCACGGAGCCGTGGTCGCCGCCCGAGGCGCTGGAGCCGGGCGAGGCCATCTCGGACCGCGCCGACGTCTTCGCCTTCGGCCTCACGCTCTGGGAGATGCTGGCGCTGAGCGTGCCCCACCTGCCCCCGCCCCGCGACGGATCCGACGGTACCGGGAAAACAACGGGAATGCCGGGAATTCCGAGAATTACAGGAGTTCCTGACGGGGAACGGGCGCCGGGAAGGGATCCGGGGAGTGCTCGGGTGGGAAAGGGGATCCGGGATTTGGGGAACAGGGGTGGAGGGACAGGGGAGTGGAATGGGATTCCCGCTGGGAAAGGGGAGCTTGGGATTGTGGGGTTTTGGGAAGGAATTCCTGGCTGGGCTGGAATTCCCGGAGAATCCCTGGGAGTGCCCAAGGGAAAGCTGGGATCACCCTGGGAAGATGAGGAAGCGCCGGGCTGGGATCAGGATTCCCGGGATCCGCTTCCAACAGCTGCGCCCTGCCGCCATTCCAGAGGGTTGGGATTTTGGGATGTTGAGGTTTTGGGGTTTTGGGATCTTGGGATCTCAGGAAGGAGTTCCTGTCTGGGGAGGGGCTGGGCTGGAATTCCCAGAGAATCCGTGGCAGTGTCGGGATCACCCTGGGAGGATGAGGAAGCGCCAGGCTGGGATCAGGGTGGGATTCCTGGGATCCACTCCTGACAGCTGCTCCCTGCTGCCATTCCAGAGGGTTGGGATTTTGGGATATCGGGGTTTTGGGATTTCAGGATTTCGGGATTTTGGGAAGGAATTCCCAGCCGGGAGGGTGTGGAGGGGCTGGGCTGGAATTCCCAGAGGATCCCTGGGAAGATCAGGAAGCACTGGGCTGGAATGTGGCTGGGATTCCTGGGATCCGCTGCCAACGGCCACACTCCTCTGCCATTCCAGAGGGTCGGGATCTTGGGGTTTTGGGATTTTGGGGTTTTGCAATTTTGGGAAGGAATTCCCGGCTGGGAAGGTGAGGAGGGGCTGGGCTGGAATTTCCAGAGAATTGCTGAGAGTGCCCAAGGAAAGGCTGGGATCACCCTGGGAAGATCAGGAAGCGCCGGGCTGGGATCAGGGCAGAAATCCCAGGATCCGCTCCCAACGGCCACACTCTCCTGTCATTCCAGAGGGTTGGGATATTGGGGTTTCGGGATTTTGGGATCTTGGGAAGGAATTCCTGTCTGTGAGGGCGTGGAGGGCTGGAATTCCCAGAGGATCCCTGGCAGTGTCGGGATCACCCTGGGCACATCGGGAAGCGCCAGGCTGCTATCGGGGCCGGGATTCCCGGGACCCGCTCCCAACGGCCGCTCCCAACTCTCTCTCTGTCCCTCCCTCCCTGCCGTTATTCCAGAGGATTCGTGCTCGGAGGATTCCCTGGACGAGGCCGCGTACCAGGCCGCGCTCGGGTCGCGGCCGCCGCTGCCCCCGGAGGCGGCGCGGGAGCCCTCGCAGGGGCCCGTGCGGGAGCTCTTCTGCGCATGCACCGCCCGCGAGGCCCCGCGGCGCCCCCCGGCGGCCACCATCGTCACTGCCCTGCTGCAGCTGCCGGAATGCCGGGAACTGCGGGAACAACAGCCGGGAGGAGAGCGGGAATGAGGCGGGATAGCGGGAATAATGGCGGGATAACACAGCCCTGAGGGACGGCGGGAATGAGGGATGGGAATGGTGAGGGATAACAGGGCGGGAATGCCCTCGCAGGGGCCCGTGCTCTTCTGCGCATGCGCCGCCCGCCAGCCCCGCGGCGGCCACCATGGTCACTGTCCTGCTGCAGCTGGAGCCGGGAATAATGCCGGGAGTGGGAACAACAGCCGGGGGGAGAGCGGGGATGAGGCGGGATAACGGGAATAATGACGGGATAACACAACCATGAGGGATGGGGGACGGCGGGAATGGTGAGGGATGACAGGGCGGGAATGCCCTCGCAGGGGCCCGTGCGGGAGCTCCTGTGCGCACGCGCCGCCCGCCAGCCCCGCGGCGCCCCCTGGCGGCCGCCATGGTCACTGCCCTGCTGCAGCTGGAGCCGGGAACAACAGCCGGGAGCGGGAACAACAGCCGGGGGGAGAGCGGGAATGAAGCGGGATAACGGGAATAATGACGGGATAACGGAGCGGGAATGAGGGACAGAGGAATGCCGGGATAGCACAGCCCAAAGGGGACAGCGGGAATAGCTGGGATAACAGGGCGGGAATGCCCTCACAGGGGCCCGTGCGGGAGCTCTTCTGCGCATGCGCCGCCACCAGCCCCGCAGCGGCGCCCCCTGGCGGCCGCCATGATCACTGCAGCGCTGCACCTGCGGGAATGAGGGATGGGATATCGGGAATAACGGCGGGATAACCACGGAGCGGGAATGAGGGATGGGATAACGGGAATAACGGCGGGATAACCACGGAGCGGGAATGAGGGATGGGATAACGGGAATGATGGCGGGATAACGGGAGTAACAGTGGGATAACCACGGAGTGGGAATGAGGGATGGGATAACCACAGAGCCGGAATGAGGGATGGGATAATGGGAATGATGGCGGGATAACCACGGAGCGGGAATGAGGGACAGCGGGAATGCCGGGATAACACAGCCCTGAGAGACAGCGGGAATGATGGATGGGGGACAGGACAGCTCGGGAATTCTGGGATAACGGAGTGGGAATTCTGGGATAATGGAGCTGGGATTCCTGGAATTCCAAAGCCCTGGGAACCCAGGATAACGGAGCTGGCATTCCCGGGGTTACAGGGCTGGGATTCCCGCGATTCCAGAGCCCAAAATTCCTGGGATTATGGAGCTGGGATTCCTGGGATAACAGCCCTGAAAGCCCCGGATTCCAGAGCTGGGATTCCAGAGCTTGGAATTCCCAGGATTCTGGAGCTGGAATTCCTCAGATTCTGGGATTATGGAGCCCAGCATTCCTGGGATTCCAGAATTTTGGCCCTCCTGGAGTCCCGGTGGGATGTGGTTGTGGAGCCCGGCATTCCCGGGATTCCAGAGCTTAACATTCCCAGATCCATGCCATTCCCACATTTCCAGAGCCTGAAACTCCTGGAATTCCAGATCCCCGCCCATTCCCAGCTTTCCTTGGGCTGTGCTCCGGAGCCGGGCTCGGAGCATCCCATTCCCGGGATTTTAGGGTGGATTTCCCAAATTTGGGGTCGGATTTTCCCTCATTTTAGGCTGGATTTCCCTCTGTCTTTCCCCACTCTTTTCTGGGCTTTGGATTTTCCCTGTTTTTTGGGTCGGATTCTCTCTTTGAGGTTGGATTCTCCCAAATTTTCAGGGCTGGGTTTTCCCTCTGGGGTTGGGATTATCCCAACTTTTTTTTGCTGGAGTTTCCCTCTTCCAGGTCTGCTTTTCCCTCCTTCTCCAGTTGCATTTCCGCTCTTCATTAGGTTGGATTTTCCCTCATTTTCCCTCATTTTCAGATCAGATTTTCCCAGTTTTTCAGGTTGAATCCTCTCAGGTTGGAGGTTGGATTTTCCCTCTTTTTTTGGGCTGGAATTCCCCAAGTTTTCCCATTGGATTTTCCCACTTTTCAGGTCAGATTTTCTCTCATTTTCCCTCTTTTGGGGGTTGGATTTTCCCCCTTTTTCAGGCTGGACTTTCCCTCTTTTAGGTTGGATTTTCCCTCTTTTTTTTCAGTTGGATTTTTCCTCATTTTTGGGCCGGGATTCCCAAATTTAGGTTGGATTTTCCCTCATTTTTGGGCTGGAATTTCCCTCATTTTCCCTCTTTTTGGGGTTTGGATTTTCCCAAGCTTTTTGCTGGATTTTTTTCCTCTTTTAGGTCAGTTTTTCCCTCTTTTTTTTTTCAGTTGGATTTTCCCTCATTTTTGGGCTGGAATTCCCAAGTTTAGGTTGGATTTTCCCTCATTTTTGGTTGGATTTCCCAATTTTCCCCCTCTTTGGGGTTGGGATTTTCCCTTTTAGGTTGGAATTTCCCTCATTTTAGGTTGGATTCTCCCTTTTTTTGGTCAGATTTTCCCTCTTTTTCTGGGCTGGAATTCCCTGAGTTTTCCCATTGGATTTCCCCCCTCTTTTAATTGGATTTTCCCACTTTTTAGGTTGGATTTCCCTCATTTTCCCACTCTTTGGAGTTTGGATTTTCCCTCCATTTTAGGCCAGATTTTCCCAAGTTTTCAGGTTGGATTCTCCCAAATTTGGGGTCGGATTTTCCCAAGTTTCAGGTTTGGATTTTCCCAAGTTTTTAGGGTTGGATTTTCCCTCCTTTTTAGGCTGGAATTTCCCTCATTTTCCCTCTTTTTGGGGTTTGGATTTTCCCAAGTTTTTTCCTGGATTTGCCCTCTTTTTTTGGGCTGGATTTTCCTTCTTTCAGGTCAGATTTTCCCTCCTTTTTCTTTGGATTTTCCCTCATTTTTGAGGCTGGAATTTCCTGAGTTTTCCCATTGGATTTTCCCAAGTTTTGGAGTTGGATTTTCCCAAGTTTTCCTTCAGAAATGCTCCCAATAAATAAATCTGTTCCTCTTGCTGGGATTGCTGGATTTTTCCTTGGGATTTGGATTTTCCAGAGGCACCAGAGCTTGGATGGGATTTGGGTTCTCTGAGGGGGGAAAATTCCCAAAAAAAACCCCCGGAATATTCCCCAAAAAAAACCCAAATATCTCCATAAAAATCCAGAATATCCCCCAAAAATCCCTGGAATATTCCCATAAAACCTTGGAGTTCCATAAAACCCTGGAATATTTCCATAAATTTATGGAATCTCGTCATAAAACCTTGGAATATTCCCATTAAAAAAAAAATGAACAGAAAACTTTGGAGTATTTTCAGAAATTTATGGAATAACATCAGAAAACCTTGGAACAGCATCACAAAACCTTGGGATATTGACAGAAATTTATGGAATATCTTCATAGAAACTTGGGATATTGTCAGAAAATTATGGAATATCCTCAGAAAACGTTGGGATATTCCCACAAAGCCCTGGAAAACCTTGGGGTATTGACAGAAATTTATGGAATATCTTCACAAAACCTTGGGATATTGTCAGGAATTTATGGAATATCTTCACAGAAAACCTTGGGATATTGTCAGAAAATTATGGAATATCCACAGAAAACTTTGGGATATTCCCACAAAGCCCTGGAATTCCCTGCCTGGGAGGCTCCAGGTGGGAAAACCCTCGGGCAGAATTCCCAGAATTCCAAGGGAATGGGGAAAAACCGATTCCCATTAACGAAGCCCTGACCCCAATTAACTTAAATCCCAAAAAACGCCTGGGAAAAAGCAGGAATTGCGGGGGATCCTGGAGAATTCCAGGATTTCCAGTGGAATTCAGCAGCAGCTGGGCAGGAAGGGAGAGGGGAGGGGCTGCCAGGGACATTCCCAAGGGAAAGGAGAATTCCTAAGGGAATGAGGGATCCCAAGGGAATGAGGGATTCCAGAGGGAAAGGAGAATTCCCAAGGGAATCAGGGATTCCAAAGGGAAGGGAAGGGAAGGGAAGGGAAGGGAAGGGAAGGGAAGGGAAGGGAAGGGAAGGGAAGGGAAGGGAAGGGAAGGGAAGGGAAGGGAAGGGAAGGGAAGGGAAGGGAAGGGAAGGGAAGGGAAGGGAAGGGAAGGGAAGGATTCCCAAGGAAATGAAGGATTTAGGGAAGGGATTTAGGGAGGGATTCCCAAGGGAAAAGAAGGGAAAGATTCCCCAGAAATGGTGGATTTGGAAGGGATGGGATTTGGGGAAGGATTCCCAAGGGAAGGGGATGGAAGGATTCTGGGAAGGGAAGAATTCCCGAGGGAAAGAAGGGAAGAATTCCCGAAGAAAGGAAGGGAACGAGGGATTCCAAAGGGAATGAAGGATTTGGAAAGACTGGGAAGGGATCCAGGGAAGGATTCCCAAGGGAGCTCAAGATTTCCAAGGAAGGGAAACTTTCCCAAGGGAATGAAGGATTTGGGAGGGGTTTAGGGAAGGATTCCCATGGGAAGAGAAGGGAAAGATTCCCAAAGGAAGGAAGGGAATGAGAAATTCCCAAGGATTCCTGATCCTGCTCATCCCAATCCTGCTGATCCCAGTGATCCCGATGCTGATCCCGATCCCGATGATGCCAATGATCCCGATCCCGGTGATCCCAGTGTGGATCCCGCTGCAGATCCCGGTGATCCCGGTGCCGATCCTGGTGATCCCAGTGCTGATCCTGGTGCGGATCCCAGTGCAGATCCTGCAGGTCCCCGTGCTGATCCCAGTCCGGATCCTGCTGTAGATCCCAGTGTGGATCCTGCTGATCCTGGTGCCGATTCCAGTCCGGATCCTGGTGCCGATCCCAGTCCGGATCCTGCTGCAGATCCCGGTGTAGATCCCGGTGATGATCCCGCTGCTGCTGATCCCAGTCCGGATCCCGGTGCAGCTCCTGCTGCAGATCCCGGTGATCCTGGTGCTGATCCCGGTCTGGATCCTGGTGCCGATCCCGGTGCGGCTCCTGCTGATCCCGGTGTGGCTCCCGGTGCTGTGGATCCCAGTGCAGATCCTGGTGCTGATCCTGCTGATCCCGGTGTTGATCTGGGTGCCAATCCCAGTGATCCCGGTGTGGATCCTGGTTTGGATCCTGCTGATCCTGGTGCTGTGGCTCCTGGTTTCCATCCTGGTGCTGATCCCGGTGCTGTGGATCCCGGTTTGGATCCCGTTGTGGCTCCCGGTTTGGATCCCGTTGTGGCTCCCGGTGCAGATCCCGGTGTTGATCCTGGTTTCCATCCCGGTTTGGATCCCAGTGCTGTGGATCCCAGTGCCGATCCCGTTGCTGCGGCTCCCGGTGCTGCTGATCCCGTTGCTGCGGCTCCCGGTGCTGCTGATCCCGGTGCTGCAGCTCCCAGTGCAGATCCCAGTGTTGATCCCGGTTTCCATCCCGGTTTGGATCCCGGTGCTGTGGATCCCGGCGCCGATCCCGTTGCGGCTCCCAGTGTTGATCCCGGTGCTGCGGCTCCCAGTGCAGATCCCGGTGTTGATCCCGGTGCTGATCCCGGTTTGGATCCCGGTGCTGCGGCTCCCGGTGCTGCGGGTCGTGGTTTCCACCCCGCCGGCGCGAGGGGGCTGTAGACGAGGAAGTCGTGGCGGCCGCAGTAGCGGGCGGCGAAGCCTCTGCCGTCGGCGGTGGGGTCGGAAAAGGCCAAATCCCGGGAACTCAGCACCGCCCCGAACACGAACGTGCGCCTGGAACGGCACCGCAGCAACCGCGGCAGGGGGAAATCAGCACCGGGGGAAATAAACAACGGGGAAAATAATAAACAACGGGGAAAATAATAAACAACGGGGAAATCAGCACCGGGGAAAATAAACAACGGGGAAAATCAACAACGGGAAAATAAACAATGGGGAAAATAATAAACAACAGGGAAAATAATGAACAACGGGGAAAATCAACAACGGGAAAATAAACAACAGGGAAAATAATAAACAACAGGGAAAATAATGAACAACGGGGAAAATCAACAACGGGAAAATAAACAACAGGGAAAATAATAAACAACAGGGAAAATAATGAACAACGGGGAAAATAAACAGCAGGGAAAATAAACAGTGGGGAAAATCAACAACGGGAAAATAAACAACGGGGAAAATAATAAACAACGGGGAAAAATAAACAACGGGGAAAATAATAAACAACGGGAAATCAACAGCAGGGAAAATAAACAACGGGGAAAATAAACAACGGGGAAAAGAAACAACAGGAAATCAACAGCGGGAAACAATGGGGAACAACGGGGGAACAACGGGAGAACAACGGGGAACACCGGGAAATGGGAAACACCGGGAAAAATAAACACCGGGAAATGGGAAACACCAGGGAAAAATAAACACCGGGAAATGGGAAACACCAGGGAAAAACACTGGGAACACACCAGGAAAAATCACAGGAAATGGAAAACCATTCCTCCCTGAATTCCAGTTTTCCTGGTATCCCATCCCAAATCCCAGTTCCCCCATCCCCAATCCCAGTTCCCCAATGCCCATTTCCCCGTCCCCATTCCCGCCATTCCCAGTTTCCCACCTGAGCAAATCCAGCATTCCCACACCTGGCAATCCCAGTTTTCCATGATCTCCCAAACCAAATCCCAGTTTTCCTGTTATCCCATCCCACATCCCATTTCTGTTTCCCCAATCCCATTTCCCCACCCCCAATCCCATTTCCCCACCCCCAATCCCAGTTCCCCATCCCCAATCCCATTTCCCCCCATCCCCAATCCCGTTTCCCCCCCCCTTTTCCCGATCCCGTTTTCCCCCTGTTCCCATTCCCGGTTTCCCACCTGAGCGCGTCCAGCATCCTGCGGGCGATGCCGCGGCGCCGGCGTGACCCCAGCACCCAGAGCCGGCTGATCCCACACGCCGCCGGCTCCGGCTCCAGGGAACAGCGCCAGGCACGCAGCGACGGATCACCGGGATCAACGGGAACGACGGGATCAGCAGGATCACCGGGATCACCGGGATCAACGGGGTCAACGGGGTCTCGGGAATGCCGGGGGTCCCAGGGCTCTGGTAACGGTGCCAAGCCCGGCTCCGGCAGCACCCGGAATGCCTGTGGGAATGGGGAACTGGGAATGTGGGAATGGGGGACTGGGAATGGGGGATGGAATGGAAACTGGGAACTGGGAATGGGAAACTGGGAATGGGAACAGGAAACTGGGACTGGGGAACTGGGACTGGGGAACTGGGAATGGGAAACTGGGAATGTGGGAATGGGAACTGGGAATGGGAATGTGAACTGGGATGGGAACAGGGATGGGAACTGGGAATGGGGAACTGGGAGTGGGGATGGGAATGTGGGAATGGGAACTGGGATGGGAATGGGGAACTGGGAATGGAGAACTGGGAATGGAACAGGAATGGGAAACTGGGAATAGGGAACTGGGAATGGGGACTGGGGATGATGGGAACTGGGAATGGGGAACTCGAAATTGGGAATGGGAAATGGGAAACTGGGAATTGGGAATCTGGGAATTGGGAATGGGAAACTGGGAATGGGAACTGGGAATGGGGATGGAAATGTGGGAATTGGAACTGGGGATGGGAACAGGGATGGGGATGGGAAACTGGGAATAGGAAACTGGGAATGGGGACTGCAAATGGGGACTGGGGATGGGAACTGGGAATGGGGAACTGGGAATTGGGAATGGGGATCAGAACTGGGAACTGGGAATGGGATTAGGAATGGGGATGGGAACAGGAATTGGAAACTGTGAACTGGGAATGGGGATGAGAACTGGGAATGGGAACTGGGAATGGGAACTGGGAATGAGGAAGGGGAACTGGGAATGGGGAATGAGAATCAGGAACTGGGAATGGGGATGGGAACAGAAATTGGGAACTGAGAATGGGAACTGGGATGGGAATGGGGATGGAAACGTGGGAACGGGAAACTGGGAATGGAAAACTGGGATTGGGAACTGGGAACTGGGATGGGGAACTGGGAATGGGGGATGGGAATGGGGGATGGGAATGGGAAATGGGGATGGGAATGGAGACCTGGGAATGGGGAACTGGGAATGGGGAACTGGGAATGAGGATGGGAAACCTGGGATGGGGGATAGGAGTGGGAAATGGGGAACTGGGAATTTGGGGATGGGGAAAGGGGATGGGAACTGGGAATGGGAAACTGGGGATGGGGATGGGAAAATTGGGGATGGGGAATGGGAACTGGGAAATGGGGATGGGAACGGGGAACTGGGAACGGGGAACTGGGAATTTGGTGATGGGGAATGGGAAACGGGAGTGGGGAAATGGGGAACTGGGGATGGAAAAGTGGGAACTGGAAAAGTGGGAATGCGCCCCAATCCCCGAGGGTCGCCCACCTGGCTGATGGGCTGCGCCACCAGGCAGCCGAGCACGCCCTGCCCGGGGCTGACAAACAGGTACACCCGGGAATGCGCCGGGAAAACCCGGGAACGCTGCTCCGGGGAACTGCGGGAATGCTCCGGGAAACCCAGCTCGGAATCCACGACGGCCAAAACCTCCTCGGCCTGCGGGGGAAACGGGGTGGGAATTCCGGGGAAATGGAGTGGGAATGGGAATTCCTGGGAAAAATGGGGTGGGAATTGCTGGGAAAACGGGGTGGGAATTCCGGGGAAATGGGGTGGGAATTGCTGGGGAAAAATGGGGTGGGAATTCCAGGAGAAACAGGGGGGAATTGCTGGGAAAAACGGGGTGGGAATTGCTGGGGAAATGGGGTGGGAATTCTCAGAGAAATGGGATGGGAATTCCCAGGAAAAGAGGATTTGTTCCCAAGAAAGGGTGGGTTTGCACAGGGAATCGGGATTCAGGGACTGGGGTGGGAATCAGGGATCGGATCCTGCTGGGATTCAGGATCAGATCCGATTGGGATTTGGGATTTCAGGATCAGATCCGATTGGGATTTGGGATTTAGGGATTGGCTCCCACTGGGATTTGGGATTTCAGGATCAGATCCCGCTGGGATTTTGGGATCAGATCCCATTGGGATTTGGGATTTCAGGATGAGATCCCGCTGGGATTTCGGGATCAGATCCCATTGGGATTTGGAATTTTGGGATCAGATCCCACTGGGATTTGGGATTTCAGGATCAGATCCCATTGGGATTTGGGATTTCAGGATCAGATCCCGCTGGGGTTTGGGGGTCCGATCCCATTGGGATTTGGGATTTTGGGGTCAGATCCCATTGGGATGTGGGATTCCAGCTCCCATTCCCGCAGGAAACCCCAGGAACTGCCGGTACCTTCCTGAGGGCGTATTTGGGATCCTGGGGGAGGATCAGGAGGATTTTCCCATCCCAGAATTCCGCCACCACGCGCTCCTGCTTCCAGCCCTGCCGAGGGAATCCCGGGAATCACCGCAGGATTGGGGGAGCCGGGATTGGGGGAGCCGGGGCTGGGGAATCGGGAGATCCCGGGATTGGGGGAATTGTGGGATTCCAGGAGTGGGGGAATTATGGGATTCCAGGACTGGGGGATCTGGGACTGGGGGAGCTCGGGATCCTGGGATTCCAGGATTGGGATCCAGGATTTCGGTATTGGAGGATCCAGGATTGGGGATCCCAGGATTCTGGGATTGGGGGATTCCAGGATTAGGAGATCCCAGGAATGAGGGATTTGGGATCCCAGGATTTGGGGAATCTCAGGGCTCTGGGTCTGGGGACTGGGATCAATCCCAGCTCTTCCCAGAGAGCCCGGCCAGGGCTGGAATTCCAGGGGGAATCCCAGAAGCGAGTCCAGGGCAGGAATTTATCCGGCAATTCCCAGCATTCCCACATTCCCAGCATTCCTGCCATTCCCAGCATTCCCACATTTCCATTCCCTTATTCCTGAATTCCCATTCCCATTCCCACATTCCTGCCATTCCCATTCTGAATTCCCAATTCCCCCATTCCCCATTCCCCATCTGCATTCCTGCATTCCCCATTTCCACTTTTCCATCCCAATTTCCTGTTCCCATTCCCATACTCCCATTCCCGCTCTTCCCATCATTCCCCCATTCCCAGAATTCCCACACCCTCCATTCCCTGGTTCCCAGATTCCCCCATTCCCAGAATTCCTGCAATTCCCCCATTCCCATATTCCCATAATTCCCTGGAATTCCCTCTCTCCCTTCCCTGGGTGCTGCAGTCCCATTCCCACCATTCCCATTCCCCTGGAATCCCCGCTCCCATTCCCATCATTCCCATTCCCATTTCCCTGGAA
Organism: Molothrus aeneus; assembly: GCF_037042795.1. NCBI lineage: Eukaryota > Metazoa > Chordata > Aves > Passeriformes > Icteridae > Molothrus > Molothrus aeneus. The sequence continues at coordinate 112,453,270 of NC_089648.1, read as the reverse complement.
TTCCCACTCCCATTCCCACCATTCCCATGGAATTTCCCATGGAAGTCCTTCTCCCATTCCCACCATTCCCACCATTCCCATTCCCATTGCCCTGGAATTCCCGCTCCCTTTCCCACCATTCCCACCATTCCCATTCCCCTGGAATTCCCGCTCCCATTCCCATCATTCCCATGGAATTTTCCCATGGAATCCCCACTCCCACTCCCACCATTCCCATGGAATTTTCCCATGGAATTCCAGCTTCCATTCCCACCATTCCCACGGAATATTCCCATGGAATCCCTGCTCCCATTCCCACCATTCCCATTCCCCTGGAATTCCCACTCCCATCATTCCCATGGAATATTCCCATGGAATCCCTGCTCCCATTCCCATCATTCCCATTTCCCATGGAATTCCCACTCTCATTTCCACCATTCCCATGGAATGCCCACTTCCATTCCCACTACTGCCATGGAACTTTCCCCTGGAATTCCCGCTTCCATTCCCATCCTTCCCATTCCCACGCCCATCCTTCCCATTCCCACTTCTCTGGAATCCCTGCTCCCATTCCCATCATTCCCATTTCCCATGGAATTCTCACTCCCATTCCCACCATTCCCATGGAATTCCCACTCCCATTCCCACCATTCCCACGCAATTTTCCCCTGGAATTCCCGCTCCCATTCCCACCATTCCCAGAATTCCCATTCCCCTGGAATCCCCACTCCCATTCCCACCATTCCCATGGAATATTCCCATGAAATTCCAGCTTCCATTCCCATGGAATAGTCCCCTGGAATTCCCGCTCCCATTCCCACCATTCCCATTCCCACTTCTCTGGAATCCCTGCTCCCATTCCCACCACTTCCATTCCCATTCCCCTGGAATTCCAGCTCCCATTCCCATTCCCATCATTCCCATTCCCACCATTCCCCTGGACCATTCCCGGTTTTCCCGCTCACCGCGTGTCTCAGGCTCTGCCGCATTCTCCGGTGGTGCCGCAGGTGCTGGAGCCGATCCTCGGGAACGCCGGGAGCGAAGAGCATCCCGCAGGATCCGCACTGCCGGGGAAACAGGGAATGCTGCCCCGCGTCCTGAGAGGGGGGAAAAAACGGGAAAAATGGGAAAAACGGGAACGGGGGAATCCTGGGATAACCGGGAATGAACACAGGGAATGCCGGGAATGGGGAATGCTGGGAATGGGAAGAGCATCCCGCAGGATCCGCACTGACGGGGAAACAGGGGATGCTGCCCCGCGTCCTGAGAGGGGGGAAAAAACGGGAAAAATGGGAAAAACGGGAATGCTGGGATAACCGGGAATGAACACAGGGAATGCTGGGAATGGGGAATGGGAGAAGGGAAGAGCATCCCACAGGATCCGCACTGACGGGGAAACAGGGAGTGCTGCCCCGTGTCCTGGGAGGGGGGAAAAACGGGAATGGGGGAATCCTGGGATAACCGGGAATGAACACAGGGAATGCAAGAAGCCAAGAGCCCATGGAATGTTCTGGAATTGCCCCCGTTTCCCATCCCCCATTTCCCATGGAATATTCTGGAACGCCCCCGTTTCCCAGCCCGTTTCCCATCCCCAGCCCATGGAATGTTCCGGAACTCCCCCATTTCCCATTTCCCATTCCCCATGGAATGTTCCGGAAGGCCCCCATTCCCCGTTTCCCATGGATTGTTCCAGAACGTCCCCTTTTCCCATCCCCATTTCCCATGGAATGTTCCAGAATTCCCCCATTTCCCATCCCATCTCCCACTCCCAGCCCATGGAATGTTCTGGAATTCCCCCGTCCCCATTTCCCATGGAATGTTCCAGAAGGCCCCCATTTCCCATCCCAGGTTCCATTCCCAGCCCATGGAATGTTCTGGAATTCCCCCATTTCCCATGGAATGTTCCAGAAGACCCCATTTCCCATCCTAGATTCCATTCCCAGCCCATGGAATGTTCCGGAATTCCCCCATTCCCCATGGAATGTTCCAGAACTCCCCCGTTGCCCATTCCCGTTCCCCATGGAATGTTCCGGAACGCCCCCGTTTCCCATTCCCGTTCCCCATGGAATGTTCTGGAACACCCCCGTTTCCCATTCCCCCATTTCCCATGGAATGTTCTGGAACTCCCCCGTATCCCATTCCCCCGTTTCCCATTCCCCTGTTCCCCATGGAATGTTCCGGAACTCCCCCGTTTCCCGTTCCCCATGGAACGTTCCGGAGCTCCCCCGTTTCCCATCCCCGTTCCCCATGGAACGTTCCGGAGAACTGCCCCGTATCCCATTCCCCCGTTTCCCATGGAATGTTCTGGAACTCCCCCGTATCCCATTCCCCCATTTCCCATGGAACGTTCCGGAGCTCCCCCGTTTCCCGTTCCCCATGGAACGTTCCGGAGCTCCCCCGTTTCCCATCCCCGCTCCCCATGGAACGTTCCGGAGCTCCCCCGTTCCCTGTTCCCCATGGAATGTTCCGGAACTCCCCCGTTTCCCGTTCCCCATGGAACGTTCCGGAGCTCCCCCGTTTCCCATCCCCGTTCCCCATGGAACATTCCGGAGAACTCCCCCGTATCCCATTCCCCCGTTTCCCATGGAATGTTCTGGAACTCCCCCGTATCCCATTCCCCCGTTTCCCATTCCCCGTTTCCCACGGAACGTTCCGGAATCCCCCCCGTTCCCGCTCACAATGATCAGTTGCTGTTGTTGTTGTTGTTGTTGCTGCTGCTGCTGCTCCCGGCAGCCCCTGGGGGCTTTTCCAGAGGGGCCAAAGGGACCTGGGAGCTGCTCCAGGGGCCTGGAATGGGGGAAAATAATGGGGGGGAAATTCAGGGGGAAAAATGGGAACAAACTGGGAAAAAATCAGTGGAAAATCAGAGAAAAAAACTGGGAAAGAACTGGGAAAATCAGGGGAAAAATAGGAAAAATCAGGGAAAAAACTGGGGAAAAATCAGGCAAAAATCAGGGGAAAAACTGGGAAAAATCAGGGAAAATGGAAAAAATCAGGGGAAAAGTTGGGAAAAATCAGGGGGAAAATCAGGGCAAAAACTGGGAAAAAATGGGGAAAAACAGGGGGAAATCAGGGGAAAAACATGGGGAAAAATGAGGAAAAAGTGGGAAAAAAATGGAGAAAAAACTGGGAAAAATCAGGGAAGATAGAAAAAATCAGGGGAGAAAATGGAAAAAAATAGGAAGAATAAGGGAAAATCAGGGAGAAACGGGGGAAAATGGGAAACAAAGAGGGAAATTGAAAAAATGGGGGGAAAAGGGAAAAATTGGGAAAAATTGCTGAAAAATGGGGCACAAAGGGAAAAAAATGGGGCAAAATGGGAAAAAGTGGCGGAAAATGGGGAAAAATGGGGGAAATGTGGGAAAAAGAGGATAAAAAAGTAAAAAAGTGGGGGGAAAATGGGAAAAAAAGGCAAAAAATAGGGAGAAAAAGGGGGAAAATGGGAAAAATGGGGAAAAAGTGGAGGAAAATGGAAAAAAAGGGAAAAATTGGGAAAAAATGGGGAAAATGGGGGAAAAATGGGAAAAAAGGGGGAAAATGGGAAAGTGTCAGGAAAAGGGAAAAATTGGGGAAAAAATGGGAAAAAGATGGGAAAAATGGGGGAAAAGTGGGAAAAAACGGGAGAAAAAAAGGGGAAAATTGAAAAAATGGGGGAAAAATGGGGGGAAAATGGAAAAATGGAAAAATTGAAAAAATGGTGGAAAAAAGGGGGAAAATGGGAAAAAGTGGGGAAAGATGGAAAGAAAAAAGGGGGAAAAGGGAAAAAATGGGGGAAAAGATTGGGAAAAAATGGGGAAAACAAGGGGGAAAAAAGGGGAAAAAGGGGGAAAAATGGGAAAAAAATGGGAAAAAAAGGGGGAAAAAGTAGGGAAAAAATCTGGAAAAATGGGGGGAACATGGAAAAATGGGGGAAAAAGGGGAAAAAAAGTGGGGAAAAGGTGGAAGAGCAGCACTGGGACCTCACCTCCTCCTGCTGGGCAGGAAAATGGGGAAGAGCCCGGCCGGGCACGGAGAGCCTGGAAAACAATGGGAAAATCAATCCTGGAAAAATCCCGGAAAAATCCCAAAATTGGGAGCTCAGGGATTCCCAGCAGGAAAATTCCAGGAATTCCAGGGGAATTCCCAAGGTTTTCCCAACTCACCCAAGTCCTGCTGGGCCGGGGCATCCGGGGAATGCGGGCATGGAGCAGAGGGGGCCTGGGGAACAGGGAATGGGAACAATTGTGGGGTTTTCTGGGAATTCCCAGAAATTCCCAAAGAAATTCCCAGAAATCCCCAGGAATTCCCAAATTCCCCTGATATTTTCCCAGAAATCCATTGAAATTCTCCACAATTTCCTGAAATCCCCAGGAAAATTCCCAAGAAAATTCTCTGAAGTTCCAAGAAATTCCCCAGGAAATTCTCTGAAATTCCAATGGAAATTCCCAAGAAACATTCCCAAGGAAATTCCCCAAAGTTCCCCAATATTCCCAAAGAAGTTCCCAGCAATTCCTCAAAATCCCCTGGAAATTCCCAGAAGTTCCCTGGAATCCCAAGGGAAATTCCCAAGGACATTCCTGGGGAAATTCCCTAAGGAATTCCCTGAAAATCCCCAGAAATTCCTGGGGAAATTCCCAGAAATTCCCCAAAGTCCCTGGAAATTCCAAAGAAATTCCAAGGAAATTCCCAAAGAAATTCCTCAAAATCCCCTGGAAATCCCCAGAAATTCCCCAAAATTCCTCCAAGAAATTCCAAAAAAAACCCCAAAATTCCCAAGAAAATTTCTCAGAAATTCCCCAAAAAATTCCCAAAGAAAATCCCTGAAAATTCTGGGGGAAATTCCCAGAAATCCCCCAAAATTCCCAAAGAAATTCCCAAAGAAATTCCCCAGGAAATTCCCCCAAATCCCATGAATCCCCCATTTCCTCACCTCATTCCCGTTGCATTCCTGGGTTTTTTTCCCATTTTTTCCCTGTTCCCAATCCTTGGAGCATTCCCGGTTTTCCTTCCCCTCTTCATTTCCCGCCATTTCCGGAAGTTTCCTCTCCATTCCCGGAAGTTTCCTCTCCATTCCCGGAAGTTTCCTCGCCATTTCCGGAAGTTTCTGTTCCATTTCCGGAAGTTTCCGTTCCATTTCCGGAAGTTCCTTCTCCATTTCCGGAAGTTCCCTCTCCCTTTCCGGAAGTTTCCTCTTCATTTCCGGAAGTTTCCTCTCCATTTCCGGAAGTTTCCTCTCCATTTCCGCCATTTCCGGAAGTTTCCTCTCCATTTCCGGAAGCTTCCTCTCCATTTCCGGAAGTTTCCTCTCCCTTCCCGCCGTTTCCTGGGGCTCCTCCCCGGGGATTTTTTGGGATTTTCCCGGTTTTTTCCGGGCTCTGCTGAAGAAGGCGCAGCCCTGGGGGAGGCGCAGGCGCGGCCGAACCCCGGCCAGGAGCACCCGGAACGGGCCCGGCCGGGAATTCCCGCAATTCCCAACACTCCCGGAAATCTGGGAATTCCCATTCCTAGATATCCCAAGCTCGAAGTCCCTGGAAATCTGGGAATTCCCAGCGTTGGAAATCCGGGAACTGACGCCAATCTTGGCATTCTGGGAATTCTCAACCTTGGAAATCTGGGAATTTCCATGCTCAGAAATTTGGGAATTTCCATGCTCAGAAATTTGGGAATTCCCATTCCCGGAAATCCCAGAATTCTGGGAAATCCCAATGGTGGAAATCTGGGAATTCTCCAACTTGGAAATCTGGGAATTCTTGAGCTCAGAATTCCCAACTTCAGAAATCAGGGAATTCCTGAGCTTGGAATCCTGGGAATTCCCACCATTGAAAATCTGGGAATTCCTGAGCTCAGATTTCCGGGAATTCCTGAGCTCAGATTTCTGGGAATTCCCAACCTTGGAATTCCAGGAATTCCCGCTGCTTTTCCCCTTGGCATTGCCTTTGGGATTCTTCTTGGAATTCCCGGATTTCCCCCCGGAATTCCCAGATTTTTTGTTGGATTTCCCACCACACCTCTCAGATCCCGAATTCCTGGAATTCCCAGATCCAGAATTCCCGGAATTCCCGGATTTTTCTGGGATTTTCCCCTCCCCCCCCAGCAGCTCCCGCAGCCGTTTCCTCTCCAGGGGATCCAGGTAATTCCTCTGCCCATAGAAAACCCCCACGGAAAAGTGGGAATTCCTGGGAATTCCTGAATTTCCTGCTGGAATTCCCGAATTTCCCGCTGGAATTCCCGAATTTCCCTCTGGGAGCCGCAGTTTCCGGGATGGCGCCGCTTTCTCCCGGATTTCCAGCTCGGGACTGTGAGAATTCCGGGAATTTTGGGAATTCTGGGATGCAGATCCCGGAGCAGCTCGGGGCCATTTGCGCAGCGGGGTCCGGAATTCCGAGCAGGAGCTGGAAAAATAAAACCGGGAATGAGGAGGGGGTGGAATTCCGGACTTGGGGCTTTGGAGATTTTTGGGGATTTTTGGAAATTTCAAGGATTTTTTTGGGGCATTTTCCTGAGTTTTTGGGATTTTGATCCTATTGGAATTTGTGGGGGGTTTTTGGGGATTTTGGGTTTTTTTTTTAAGGATTTCTTTGGGGAGTTTTTGGACTTTTGGGGGGGGGATTTTTGTGATTTTTTTGGGGGTTTTTTTGTTGGAATTTTGGATTTTTTGGGGGGATTTTTGGAGGTTTTTTGAGATTTCGGGGGAGATTTTGGGAGTTTTTGGATTTTGGGGGGGATTTTTGGGATTAGGGGGGATTTGTTGGGGATTTGGGAATTTCGGGGTTTTTGGGTTTCAGGTCATTGAGATTTTTGGGATATTTGGGATTCTGGGTGGATTTTTAGGGGATTTTTTGGGCTCTCACCTGTCGGGCTCCCGGCTCCGTTTCCGGGGCGTTCCGGGGCTGCTGCAAATCCAGGAGGGAGTTCAGGGCTTGGGAGGGAATTCCAGGGGACCCAAACCCCCAAAAATCCCCCCAAAAAAAACCCGAACCCCAAACACCCCCAAAAAAAACCCGAACCCCAAACCCCAAAAAACCCCAAACATCCCAAATCCCCAGCTGGGGGTTCCGGTTCCCCACAGAGCCCCAAACCCCAGCCTGGAGCCCTCGGAGCTCCACCAGAGCCCCCCGCGGAGCTCCTCCATCAGAGCCCCCCGCGGAGCTCCTCCACCAGAGCCCCCCTCGGAGCTCCTCCACCAGAGCCCCCCTCGGAGCTCCTCCATCAGAGCCTCCTCGGAGCTCCACCAGAGCCCCACTCGGAGCTCCATCAGAGCCCCAAATCCCAGCTCAGAGCCCTTGGAGCTCCATCAGAGCCCCCCTCAGAGCTCCTCCATCAGAGCCCCCTCAGAGCTCCACCAGAGCCCCCTCGGAGCTCCACCAGAGCCCCCCTCGGAGCTCCATCACAGACCCAAATCCAAGCTCAGAGCCCTCTGAGCTCCATCAAAGCCCCAAATCCCAGCCCGGAGCCCTCGGAGCTCCATCAGAGCCCCCTCGGAGCTCCACCAGAGCCCCCCTTGGAGCTCCATCACAGACCCAAATCCAAGCTCAGAGCCCTTGGAGCTCCATCAGAGCCCCCCTCGGAGCTCCATCAGAGCCCCCCTCGGAGCTCCACCAGACCCCCACTCGGAGCTCCATCAGAGCCCCAAATCCCAGCTCAGAGCCCTTGGAGCTCCATCAGAGCCCCCCTCGGAGCTCCTCCATCAGAGCCCCCTCAGAGCTCCACCAGAGCCCCCTCGGAGCTCCACCAGAGCCCCCCTCGGAGCTCCATCACAGACCCAAATCCAAGCTCAGAGCCCTCGGAGCTTCATCAAAGCCCCAAATCCCAGCCCGGAGCCCTTGGAGCTCCATCAGAGCCTCCCTCAGAGCTCCACCAGACCCCCACTCGGAGCTCCATCAGAGCCCCAAATCCCAGCTCAGAGCCCTTGGAGCTCCATCAGAGCCCCCCTCAGAGCTCCTCCATCAGAGCCCCCTCAGAGCTCCACCAGAGACCCCTCGGAGCTCCTCCATCAGAGCCCCCCTCGGAGCTCCATCACAGACTCAAATCCAAGCTCAGAGCCCCCCTCGGAGCTCCTCCATCAGAGCCCCCCTCGGAGCTCCCTCAGAGCCCCTTGGAACCTACTCAGATCCCCTCAGAGCTTCCTCGAAGCTCCCTCGGAGCCCCTCAGAGCTCCCTCGAAGCCCCCTCAGAGCCCCTTGGAGCTCTCTAGGAGCCCCTCTGATCCTCCTCAGAGCTCCCTCAGAGCCTCCTCGGAGTTCCCGTAAAGCCCCCTCAGAGCTCCCTCAGAGCCCGCTGGAGCCCACTCAGATCCTCCTCAGAGCCTCCTCGGAGCTCCCTGGAAGCTCCCTCGGAGATTCCTCAGAGCCCCTTGGAGCCCACTCCGATCCCCTCAGAGCTTCCTCGGAGCCGCCCCAGAGCCCCTCAGAGTTCCCTCGGAGTTCCCTCCCAGTGAGACAGAGCAGAAATCCCTTTGGATTCAGGTGAAATGTAGGTGAATTCGGGTGAAATCTTTGAGCGAAGGCTGTAGTTTGAACACAGCCTGAGTCTGTTTTCAGTCTGTCTTTAGTCTGACTGCCTGTTCTCGTCAAAAGCCCAGGCTCGGAGGAACTGCCTCAGCCGAAGGCCAGAGATAAGGGGGGGAATCAGAGAGAGACAGAGAAACTGCAGTGAGAGCAGGCCAGCCTGAGCTAGGAATTGTTTCTGATAAAGACGAGCGAGCGCGGCAAATGTCACGCGAAATTTGCAAAAATGAATATGCATGAACCTATTGGGAAATTGCATGCATAAGTATTTAAGAGGGGGATAAAAAAGGATCTGGAGTTCCCAGAGGTACGCGTGTCTTTTAAGGAGAGTAATCTCCGCATGCGCCCAGCGCTGTAATAATAAACATCCCGGCTTTACAAATAATAATAAACACCCCGGCTTTACGACTTTCACAAAAGTTGTGGAATTTTGTTTGTCCCCGCAAAACAAAAGTTCCGTCAGAGCCCCCTCAAAGCTCCTCAGTGCTCCAGCAGAGCCCCTTGGAGCTCACTCGGGGCTCTCGCTGAGCTGCCTCGGATCCTCCTCAAAGTCCCCATCAGAGCTGCTCGGAGTTCCCGCAAAGCCCGCTCGGAGTTCCCTCAGAGTCCCATCAAAGCCTCCTCGGAGCCCCCCTCAGAGCTCCATCGGAGCCTCCTCGGAGCCCCCCTCAGAGCTCCATCGGAGCCTCCTCAGAGCTCCATCAGAGCCCCCTTGGAGCTCCCTCAGAGTCCCCACAGAGCTCCACCAGATCTCCTTCAGAGCCTCCACATATCTCCCGCCTCAGAGATCCTTCGCAGCCTCCTCAGAGCTCCCGCAGAGAGGCCCCTTGGAGGTCCCTCGGAGCGCCCTCAGAGCTCCACCACAATCCCCTCAGAGCCTCCTCTGTGCCCCCTTGGAACTCCATCAGAGCCCCCTCGGAGCCGCTTCCTCACCTCAGCGCCGCCTCCGCCATGGCTGCTTCCCGCCTTCAGCCTCGCGCCTTCGAACCGCCCGCCCTGCGCTCCCATTGGCTGAGCGCCGCGTCATCCAGGTGTGCTCCCTTGCCATTGGTTGAACAGCGCGCGGCTCCGGGTTGTACCCGCCTCCGCTGCTTTGCAGCCAATCAGAGAGCGCGCCTTTCCGCGCGGGCCCGCCATTAAACTACGACTCCCAGCGTGCTGTGCGAGAACACAGAGGCAGTTATGAGCTCTGCGGCGCGCGGGGGCTGATGGGAGTTGTAGTCTCGCCTCCGCGCGTCCCGGGCGGGCGCGGGAGATTCTGAGGGAAGGGAAGGCGTGCGGAGGGGTTGGGAGTTAATGGGCGGGTAACGAGGTGCTAATTAAGGATTCTTGTGTTAATTAGGGCACCGGGGATGTCTTCCACTGCCCCAGGGTGCTCCAAGCACCAATGGCCAGCCTGGGAAAAGGGGAAAAAAACGGGTAAAAGGAGAAAAGGCGGCTCTTGAGTGGATCTTTCACATTTTATCCACCAAAAACCAAAGCAAATTCTCCTTTATTGCTCTGAAATGGCCCAGCTGGGACGGTTTGGTTGCCTGTTGGTGATCGATCCCTTGCCTGGGATGTTCATTCGGTTCTAACCGTTCCTCTGGTTTTCCTGCAGTTTTGGGGCTAAAAAGAGGGGGAAAAGGGGAGGGGGAGGTGGAAAGGGAAGGGGTGAAAAAGGAAAAGGAAAAAGGGAAAGAGATGAGAGAAAGGGAAAGAGGGAAAGGGAAGGAGGCGAAAAAAGAGGGAAGGAGAAAGAAAAGGGGAAAGGGAAAAAAAGCAAAAGGAATAGGGGGAAAAAGGGGAAGAGGAAAAGGTAAGGGAAAAAAGGGGACACAGTGAAGGAAAGAGGGGAAAAGCCAAGGGGAGAAAAAAAAGGAAAGAAAAGGAAAAGCCAGAAAATTAGATATCCCCCACGACACTGCGCATGCGCAATTCACTTTACCGTGGTGTCATGGCAAGACTGCGCATGCGCAGTACGGTTTCCGTACGCTATCATGGCCGCCCTCTCATACGCAGTTTTATTTTCCGTACGCCGTCATGGCCGCTCCGCGCACGCGCAGTTCTATTTTCCGTACGATATCATGGCCGCCCTCTCATACGCAGTCCTATGATCCGTACGCTGTCATGGCGGCTCTGAGCATGCGCAGTCACGTTTGTGCGCAGCATGACGGCCATCGCGCATGCGCACTAAGATTTCCGTACAGTGTCATGGCCGCCCGCACACGCGCCGCTGCCGTTACCCACCGCTGCATAACTGCTCTGCGCATGCGCATTCCCCGCACGCAGCCCTGACGTCATTACGCACGGCCCCTTCCCGGCCGGGCCTTCCCTGCGGAAGAGGCGGCGGAGCCCCGGGACGGGCCCGGGAAAAAGCGGGATAAAAACGGGAAAAAAAGGGGAAAACGGGATAAACCCGGGATAAACCCGGGCTAACCGGGAGCGCCGGGAGCAGCGGGATCAGCGCAGCGCCCGCGCCGCCGCAGCCATGGTGTTCTACTTCACCTCCAACGGTGAGAGAGGGAATTCCCGGGAATTCTCGGGGAATTCCCGCCCAAATCCCCTTTTCCCGCGAATTCCCGCTGCAATTCCCGCCCTTCTCCCATGTTCCCGCCCTTTTCCCGCATCCCCCCCTGGAATCTCCGAATTCCCGGGATTTCTCCTTTTCCCGAGGTTTTCCCTCGGGATTTTTCCCGCGAGTCTTCGGAATTCCCGCGGGAAAACAACTGCAGGGAATGTTCCCGGCAAAAAGCGGGAATGGCTCCACAAAATCCGGGAATTCTCCTTGAATTCCCACTTTGGGGCCGAATTTCAGGAGCCGACTTTTCCTGGAATTTTCCAGGACTTTTCCTTCATTTTTCCTGGACTTTTCCTGCATTTTCTCACCCAATCCGGGACTATTTACAATTCCCACTTTCCCATGAGGATTTTTTTTTTTTGATTTTGGGCATTTTATGATGCAAACATTCCAAATTAAAAGGCAGGAGCAGGGTAGAATTTCGGAATTTTGGGAGGAATTTGGGAATTTTGGGAATTCCAGCTGGAATGTGCCAGAATTCCTGGGAATCCAACCCCCCGTGAATTCCCAGATTTCCCTTGAAAAGCCCAGGAGAGATTTCTGGGAATATCGGGCTGAGAATTCTGGAAATTCTGTGGGATTTTGGGCTTTTTCCCGGGTTTTCCATGGATCCATTCTGGGGTTTCCATGAATCCATTCCCGGGTTTTTCCCGGGTTTCCCATGGATCCATTCCCAGGTTTCCCATGGATCCATTCCTGGATTTTTCATGGGTCCATTGCAGGTTTCCCATTGATCCATTCTGGGTTTTCACGGATCCTTTTCTGGTTCTCCATAGATCCAGTTGCGGTTTCCATGGATCCATTCCCGGGTTTTCCATGCATCCATTCCTGGGGTGTTTTCATGGCTCCACTCCGGGTTTTCCATGGATCCATTCCCGGGTTTCCCATGGATCCATTCCCGGGTTTTTCATGGATCCATTCCCGGGTTTTTCATGGATCCATTCCAGATTTCTCATTGATCCATTCTGGGTTTTCATGGATCCTTTCTTGGTTCTCCATGCATCCAGTCCGGGTTTTCCATGGATCCATTCCTGGGGTTTCCCTGGATCCATTCCCGGGTTTTCCACTCTGGGTTTCCACCCTGGATCCATTCCCAGATCCACTCTGGGTTTTCCATGGATCCAATCCCAGTTTCCCATGGATCCATTCTGGATTTTCCATGGATCTGTTCCCAGGTTTCCCATGGATCCATTCCTGGGTTTCCATGGATCCATTCCTGAGTTTTCCCCGGGTTTTCCATGGATCCATTCCTGGCTTTTGCATGGATCCATAACTAGGTTTTCCATACATCCATTCCTGGGGTGTTTCCATGCATCCATTCCTGGGTTTTCCATGGATCCGTTCCCAGGTTTCCCATGGATCCGTTCCTGGGTTTTCCCTGGGTTTCCCATGGATCCAGTCCTGGCTTTCCCATGGATCCAATCCTGGGTTTCCCATGGATCCATTTTCATGTTTTTCCCGGGTTTTCCATGGATCCACTCCCAGTTCTCCTGGCTCTATTCCAGGTTTTGTGTGGATCCAGTCCTGAGTTTTTCATGGATCCATTCCTGGGGTTTGCATGGATCCATTCCCAAGTTTTCCCCGGATTTTCCATGGATCCATTCCTGGATTTTCCCCAGGTTTTCCATGGATCCGTTCCTGGGTTTCCATGGATCCATTCCTGGGTTTCCGTGGATCCATTCCCGAGGTGTTTGCATGGATCCATTCCCGGGTTTTTCCCAGGTTTTCCATGGATCCATTCCCAGGTTTTCTGTGGATCCATTTCTGGTTTTTCCATGGATCCATTCCCGGGTTTTCCATGGATCCAATCCCAGTTTCTCATGGATCCATTCTGGATTTTCCATGGATCTGTTCCCAGGTTTTCCCTGGGTTTCCCATGGATCCGTTCCTGGCTTTTCCATGGATCCAATCCCGGGTTTTCCATGGATCCATTTCCAGGTATTTCCTGGGTTTTCCATGGATCCATTCCCAGTTCTCCTGGCTCTATTTCGGGTTTTGCATGGATCCAGTCCTGAGTTTTGCATGGATCCGTTCCCAGATTTTCCCTGGGTTTTCCATGGATCCACTCTCAGTTTTCCATGGATCCAATCCTGGGTTTTCCCTGGGTTTTCCCCGGATCCATTCCCGGGTTTTCCCCAGGTTTTCCATGGATCCATTCCTGGGTTTTCCCCGGGTTTTCCATGGATCCATTCCCGGGTTTTCCCCGGGTTTTCCATGGATCCATTCCTGGGTTTCCATGGATCCATTCCTGGGTTTTTCCTGGTTTTTCATGGATCCATTCCTGGGTTTTCCCTGGGTTTTCATGGATCCATTCCTGGTTTTCCCTGCAGCCGCTGCCGCTGTCTACACCATCTACATGGGCAAGGACAAGTACGAGAGTGAGTGACCACTGGGAATTCTGGGAATATTTTGGGGAATTTTGGGAATATTTTGGGAAGTTTGGAAATTATTTTGGTAACTTCAGGAATTTGGGGAAGTGTTTTTTCTTAATTTTGGGGATTTTAGGGGAAATTCTTTTGGGGAACTATGGAGATGTTTTGAGAATTTTGGGATTTATTTTGGGAATTGTTTGGGAGGGGTTTTTTGGAATTTCTGGGTTTTTTTGGGAATTCTGGGAGTTATTATGGGAATTTCAAGGACTCTTTTCAGAATTTCAGGGATTTTTTGGGGGAATTTTGTGCCTGGGTTTGAGGTGGGAATTCCGGGATTTGGGGTGGGAATTCCGGGATTTGGGGCTGGATTTGGGGTGGGAATTGTGGGATTTGGGGTGGGAATTCTGGGATTTAGGGCTGGATTTGGGATGGGAATTCTGGGATTCAGGGCTGGATTTCTGGTGGGAATTGTGGGATTTGGGGTTGGATTTGGGGTGGGAATTGTGGGATTTGGGTTGAATTTGGGGTGGGAATTCTGGGATTTGGTGTTGGAATCCCAGGATTTGGGGTCGGAATTCCAGGATTTTGGGGCAGGAATCTGGGCTTTGGGGCTGGATTTAGGGCTGGATTTGCGGTGGGAATTCTGGGATTTGGGATTTTAGGGCTGGAATCCAGGATTTAGAGGATGGATTTGAGGCTTGAATCCAGGGCTTTGGGGTGGGAATTGTGGGATTTGGGGTTGGATTTGGGGCGGGAATTCTGGGATTCAGGGCTGGATTTGGGGCGGGTATTCTGGGATTTAGGGCGGGAATTCTGGGATTTTGGGGTTGGATTTGGGGTGGGAATTCTGGGATTTTGGGTTGGATTTGGGGTGGGAATTGTGGGGTTTGGGGCTGGATTTGGGGTGGGAATTGTGGGGTTTGGGGCTGGATTTGGGGTGGGAATTGTGGGATTTTGGGTTGGATTTGGGGTGGGAATTGTGGGATTTGGGGCTGGATTTGGGGTGGGAATTGTGGGATTTGGTCTGGATTTGGGGTGGGAATTGTGGGGTTTGGGGCTGGATTTGGGGTGGGAATTCTGGGATTCGAGGCGGGAATTGTGGGATTTGGGGCTGGATTTGGGGTGGGAATTGTGGGATTTGGTGTTGGAATCCCAGGATTTGGGGTGGGAATTCCAGGATTTTGGGGCTGGAATCTGGGATTTAGAGGATGGATTTGAGGCTTGAATCCTGGGATTTGGGGCGGGAATTCTGGGATTTTGGGCTGGATTTGGGGTGGGAATTCCAGGATTTTGGGGCTGGATTTGGGGCTGGAATCTGGGCTTTGGGGCTGGATTTAGGGTGGGAATTCTGGGATTCAGGGCTGGATTTGGGGTGGGAATTGTGGGATTTGGGGCTGGATTTGGGGTGGGAATTGTGGGATTTGGGGCTCGATTTGGGGTGGGAATTGTGGGGTTTGGGGCTGGATTTGGGGTGGGATTTCTGGGATTTGGGGCTGGATTTGGGGTGGGAATTCTGGGATTTAGGGCTGGATTTGGGGTGGGAATTGTGGGATTTGGGGTGGGAACTGTGGGCTTTGGGTTGGATTCCCGGGATTCGGGGCTGAGCCCGTGGCCGTTCCCGCAGACGAGGACCTGATCAAGTACGGGTGGCCCGAGGACGTCTGGTGAGCGCCGGGATCCCGGAATTCCAGCGGGAAACGGGAATGGGGGCCCGGGGGGGCTGCAGGGGCTGCGTGGGGTGGGGTCAGGGATCCTGGATCCTCCTGGGATCCCCTTGGATCCCCCTGGATCCCATTTGGATCCCATTGGCTTCCCCTGGATCCCGTTTTTCCCTGATTCCTTTTGGATTCCCTGGATCCCGTTTGTTCCCCTTGATCCCATTTCCCTGGGTCTCATTTTTCCCTGATCCCATTTGAATCCCATTTTTCCCTGGATTCTGCCTGTTCCCTGGATCTTTGGGTTTCCCTGATCCCTTTTGTTTTCCCTGGATCCCATTTGGGTCCTGTTTGTTTTCCCAGATCCCCTTTGTTCCCCTGATCCCATTTGAGTTCCGTTTGTTCCCCTGATCCCGTTTGCATTTCCCTGGATCCCATTTCCCCCGATCCCAGTTGTCCCTTGGATCCTCTTTGTTCCCCTGGATCCCATTTGGATCCCATTGGATTCCCCTGGATCCCCTTTGTTCCTCCGATCCCATTTGGATCCTGTCGGTCCCCCTGGATCCCATTGGATTCCCCTGGATCCCATTTTTTCCTGATCCTCTTTGTTCCCGCGGATCCCAGATTTCTCTGGATCCCGTTTGTTCCCTGGATCCTCGTTGGGTCCTGTTTGTTTCCCATTTGGATCCCATTTCCCCCTGGATCCCAGATTGCCCTGGATCCCGTTTGTTTTCCCTGATCCCATTTGGATCCTGTTGGTCCCCCTGGATCCCGTTTGTTTTCCCTGATCCCATTGGGTCCCCCTGGATCCTGTTTGTTTCCCTGGATCCCATTTTTCCCTCATCCCATTGGATTCCCTGGATCCCCTTTGTTCCCCTGATCCCGTTTGGATCCCGTTTGTCCCTGTGGATCCCATTGGATTCCCCTGGAACCCGTTTGTTTCCCCCCATCCCATTTTTCCCTGGATCCCATTTGTTTTCCCTGATCCTCTTTGTTCCCTGGATCCCATTGGATTCCCCTGGATCCCATTTGGATCCCATTGGTTTCCCTGCTCCTGTTTGGATCCCATTTTTCCTTGGATCCCCTTTGTTCCCCTGATCCCATTTTTTGTGGGTTTTTTTGTTTTCCCTGATCCCGTTTTCCCCTGGATCCCGTTTGGATCCCATTTCTTCCCCTGGATTCCTCTGGATCCCATTTCCCCCTTGACTCCATTCCTTTCCCTGGATCCCATTTCCCCCTGGATCCCGTTTGTTTCCCTGATCCCATCTGGATCCCATTTTTCCCTGGATCCCGTTTGTTCCTCTGGATCCCATTGGATTCCCCTGGATCCCATTTGTCCCTGTGGATCCCATTTCCCTCTGCATCCCATTGGATTCCCCTGGATCCCGTTTGTTCCCTGGATCCCAGATTCCCCTGGATCCCCTTTGTTTCCCCACATCCCATTTGTTCCCATGGGTCCCATTCATTTCCCTGATCCCATTTGGATCCCATTGGGTCCCCCTGATCCCATTTGGATCCCATTGGATTCCCCTGGATCCCGTTTGTTTCCCCTGGATCCCATTGGATTCCCCTGGATCCCCTTTGTTTCCCTGATCCTGTTTGGATCCCGTTTTTCCCCCTGGATCCCCTTTGTTCCTCTGATCCCATTTGGATCCTGTTGGTCCCCCTGGATCCCGTTTGTTTTCCCTGGTCCCATTTCCCCCTGATCCTCTTTGTTCCCCGGATCCCATTGGATTCCCCTGGATCCCGTTGGATCCCATTTTGTTTCCCTGCTCTTGTTTGGATCCCCTTTGTTCCCCTGATCCCATTTGGTTTTTCTTTCCCTGATCCCGTTTTCCCCTGGATCCCGTTTGGATCCCATTTCTTCCCCTGGATCCCTCTGGATCCCATTTCCCCCTTGACTCCATTCCTTTCCCTGGATCCCGTTTGTTTCCCTGATCCCATCTGGATCCCATTTTTCCCTGGATTGTGTTTGTCCCCCTGGATCCCATTGGGTTTCCCTGGATCCCATTTCTTCCCTTGATCCCATCTGGATCCCATTTCCCCCTGGGTCCCATTTGGATCCCGTTTGTCCCTGTGGATCCCATTGGATTCCCCTGGATCCCGTTTGTTTTCCCTGATCCCCTTTGTTCCCCTTGATCCCATTTCCCCCGATCCTCTTTGTTCCCTGGATCCCGTTGGATTCCCCTGGATCCCATTGGATTCCCCTGGATCCCGTTGGATTCCCTGCTCCTGTTTGGATCCCATTGGATTTCCCTGGATCCCCTTTGTTCCCCTGATCCCATTTTTGGGTTTTTTTTTTGTTTACCCTGATCCCGGTTTCCCCTGGATCCCATTTGGATCCCATTTCTTTCCCTGGATCCCGTTTGGATCCCATTTCTTTCCCTGGATCCCATCTGGATCCCATTTCCCCCCTGACTCCTCCGTTCCTTCCCCTGGATCCCGCTTTTCCCCCGTTTCCCGCTTTATTCCCAACTTTTTTCCCATTTTCCCCAATCCCCCCCTCCTCTCCTCAGGATTCCCAGGAATTCTCCCCGCTGTGGGAAAGGGTCGGGGATTATCCTGGATTCCCATGGATTCGGGATCGGGAATTCCCAGGGCTGCTTTTCCCGGGATTCCCGGGCTGGGCTCTGGGTTGGAATTCCCGGAATTCCCGGAATTCCCGGAATTCCCAGCGCCATTCCCGCCGTCCCCGCAGGTTCCACGTGGATAAACTCTCCTCAGCCCACGTCTACCTGCGGCTGCACCAGGTAATCCCAAGGGAAAACCGCGGGGGAAAATTTGGGAAAATCCCGGGAAAAAATTCAGGAAAATCTTGGGAAAAACCTCAGGGAAACTTCAGGAAAAACCTTGGGAGAAATCTCGGGAAAAACCCCAGGAAATCCTCGGGATAATCTTGGGAAAACGTTGGGAAAATCCTCAGGATATGCCCTGGGAAACCACAGGAAAAACCTTGGGAAAATCTTGGGAAAAATCTCAGGAAAAACCCCAGGAAAATTTGGGAAAAAATCTCAGGGAAAACCTCAGGAAAAACCCCAGGAAAATTTGGATGTGCCCAGGGAAAGTGTGGGGAAAACCTTGGGAAAAACGCAGGGAAAAAACTCAAGAAAATCAGGAAGAACCTTGGGAAAAACTCAGGGAAAACCCTTGGGAAAAGCAGCAGGAAAAAGTTGGGAAAAGTGGAAAAACCTTGGGAAAAATTCAGGAAAAACCTCGGGAAGGAGTTGGGAAAATCAAGAAAAATTTGGGAAAAACCTCAGGGAAAAAAAAACTTTGGGAAAATTGGGAAATCCCCTGGGAAAGCACAGGAAAAACCTGAGGGAAAAATGTCAGGAAAATCAGGAAAAATCTTGGGAAAAAGAGCAGGAAAATCTCAGGATATCCCCTGGGAAAATGCAGGAAAACCTTGGGGGAAACTTGGGAAAAATCCTGGGAAAAAATGCGGGGAAATGTCTGGAAAAACTTGGGAAAAACCTTGGGAAAATCGGGAAAAACCTCGGGAAAACCTGAGGAAAATTGGGAAAAACCTTGGGAAAATTGGGATTTCCTCAGGAAAAGTGGGATAGCCCCTGGAAACCTTGGGAAAACCAGGGAAATTGGGATAATCATGAGGAAAAGTTGGGATTTTCATGAGGAAAAATTGGGAAAATCAGGAAAAATCAGGATATTCATGAGAAAAAATCAGGATTTTCATGAGGAAAAATTGGGATAATCATGAGGAAAGGTTGGGAAAATCAGGAAAAATTGGGACTTTCATGAGGAAAAATCGGGATTTTCATAAGGGAAAATTGAGAAAATCAGGAAAAATTGGGATTTCCATGAGGAAAAATTGGGATTTATCATGAGGAAAAATTGGGAAAATCAGGAGAAATCAGGATTTTCATGAGTAAAAGTTGGGATTTTCATGAGGAAAAATTGGGAAAATCAGGAAAAAATTGGGACTTTCATGAGGGAAAATTTGGAATATCAGGAAAAATTGGGATTTTCATGAGGTAAAATTGGGATTTTCATATGGGAAAATTGGGAAAATCTGGAAAAATTGGGATTTCCATGAGGAAAAGTTGGGATTTATCATGAGGAAAAGTTGGGAAAATCAGGAAAAATTGGGATTTTCATGAGGAAAAGTTGGGATTTTCCTGAGGAAAAATTGGGATTTTCATGAGGAAAAATTGGGAAAATCAGGAAAAATCAGGATATTTATGAGAAAAAATCAGGATTTTCATGAGGAAAAATTGGGATAATCATGAGGAAAAGTTGGGAAAATCAGGAAAAATTGGGACTTTCATGAGGAAAAATCAGGAAAAATTGGGATTTTCATGAAGAAAAATTAGGAATATCAGGAAAAATTGGGATTTTCATGAGGTAAAATCAGGATATTCATGAGGAAAAATTGGGAAATCAGGAAAAATTGGGATTTACCATGAGGAAAAATTGGGAAAATCCGGAAAAATTGGGATTTTCCTGAGGAAAAATTGGGATTTTCCTGAGGAAAAATTGGGATTTTCATGAGGAAAAGTTGGGATTTTCATGAGGGAAAATTGGGATTTTCATGAGGAAAAGTTGGAAAATTGGGATTTTTATGAGGTAAAATTGGGATTCTGATGAGGAAAAGTTGGGAAATCAGGAAAAATTGGGATTTTCATGAGGAAAAATTTGGGATATTCATGAGGAAAAATCGGGATTTTCATGAGGAAAAGTTGGGAAATTCAGGGAAAAGCTCGGGAAAGTTGGGAAAAGGGGGTGTGAATGTGGGCTGAGGTGGGAATTTGGGAATTCCCTGCAGGGCCAGAGCATGGATGACATCCCCAAGGAGGTGCTGAGCGACTGCGCCCACCTGGTGAAGGCCAACAGCATCCAAGGTACCCGGGAAAAATGGGGAAAATGGGAAAAAATGGGAAAAAATGGGGAAAAATGGGAAAAAATGGGAAAAAAAATGGGAAATACAAAAAAAAAAAACCAAAAAAACCACGGAAAATTCTGGGAAGTCCTGGGGAAAAAAAGGGGAAATCCCAGAAGAAAATGGGAAATTCTAGAAGAAGAAAAATGGGAGATTCTGGGAAATCCAGGAAAACCTGGGGAATTTCCTGGGAAATCCTGGGGAAAAAAAAACCCTGGGAATTCTTGGGGAAAAGCCTGAGGAATTCTGGGGGGGAAAAGGGAAATTCTGGGAAATCTCAGGGAAAAAAAAAAAAAAGGGGAAAATCCTGGAAAAAGGAAAAAAAAAATTCTGGGAAATCCCAGGGGAAAAAAATGGGAAATCCAAGAAATCAAATGGGAAATTCTGGGAAAAACCCAAGAAATTCTGAGGAAAAAAAAAATTGGGAAACACCTGAAAATAAACCAGGAAAAACCACAGGAAATGCCCAGGAAAAGGGTTGGGATCTGCTCCAGAAAATCCTGGAAAATGTTGGGAATTTTCTGGGAAATCCCCCGGAAATGCCAGAAAATCCTGGGAAAACCCCAGAAAAACCCAGGTTTTTTCCTGGTTTTCCCTACTTTTCCCTTATTTTCTCCCAATTTTTCCTCTTTCCTCCATTTATTTTCTCTGGTTTTTCCATTTATTTTCCCCATTTTTTCCCATTTTTCCCTGTTTTTCCCCCATTCCCAGGCTGCAAGCTGAGCTCAGTTACGGTTCTTTACCCCATTTCATCCATTTTTTCCCATTTTCTCCCATTTTCACCCCATTTCCTGCAGGCTGCAAGCTGAGCTCAGTGACTGCTGTTTACCCCATTTGATCCCATGTAATGCCATTTTTCCCCATTTTTCCCCATTTTTCCCCATTTTTCCCCATTTTTCCCCCATTTCCAGGCTGCAAGCTGAGCTCGCTGAAGGTGGTTACCCCATTTTACCCCATTTTATCCCATTTTTTCCCATTTTATCCCATTTTTCCCTGGTTTCACCCCGTTTCCTGCAGGCTGCAAGCTGAGCTCGGTGACCCTGTTTTACCCCATTTTATTGCATTTTTCCCATTTTCCCCCATTTTCACCCCATTCTTAGGCTGCAAGCTGAGTTTGGTGACCACACTTTACCCCATTTTATCCCATTTTTAGCTGTTTTTCTCCCGTTTTCCCCTGTTTTCACCCCATTTTTCCCCGTTTCCTGCAGGCTGCAAGCTGAGCTCAGTGACTGTGATTTACCTGACTTTACCCCATTTTATCCCATTTTTGGCTGGTTTTACCCCATTTTTTCCCATTTTTGGCTGGTTTTTTCCCATTTTTCCCCATTTTTACCCCATTCTTAGGCTGCAAGCTGACCTCAGTGACCGTACTTTACCCCATTTTACCCCATTTTTTCCCATTTTTAGCCGTTTTTTTCCCATTTTTTCCCATTTTTAGCTGTTTTTTTCCCATTTTTCCCTGTTTTCACCCCGTTTCCTGCAGGCTGCGAGCTGAGCTCAGTGACTGTGATTTATCATATTTTATCCCATTTTTAGCTATTTTTACCCCATTTTCACCCCATTCTTAGGCTGCAAGCTGAGCTCGGTGACCACACTTTACTCCAATTTTTTCCCGTTTTTCCCGTTTTCCCCAGTTTTTACCCCATTTTCGCCCCATTTCCTGCAGGCTGTGAGCTGAGCTCGGTGACCGTGGTTTCCCCAATTTTACCCCAATTTTTCCCATTTTTGGCTGGTTTTACCCCATTTTCCCCCCGTTTCCTGCAGGCTGCAAGCTGAGCTCGGTGACCCTGCTTTGCCCCCCATTTTTTTCCCATTTTTTCCCATTTTTCCCCTGTTTTTACCCCATTTTCACCCCATTTCCTGCAGGCTGCAAGCTGAGCTCAGTGACCCTGTTTTACCCCATTTTATTGCATTTTTCCCATTTTCCCCCATTTTCACCCCATTCTTAGGCTGCAAGCTGAGCTCGGTGACCACACTTTACCCCATTTTATCCCATTTTTGGCTGTTTTTACCCCGTTTTCCCCTGTTTTCACCCCATTTTCTCCCCGTTTCCTGCAGGCTGCAAGCTGAGCTCAGTGACTGTGACCATGGTTTACCTGATTTTACCCCATTTTCTCCGTTTTTTCCCATTTTTTCCCATTTTACCCCATTTTCAGGCTGCAAGCTGAGCTCGGTGACCACACTTCACCCCATTTTTTCCCATTTTTAGCTGTTTTCACCCCATTTTTTCCCCGTTCCCTGCAGGCTGCAAGCTGAGCTCAGTGACCGTGACCGTGCTTTACCTGATTTTACCCCATTTTGTCCATTTTTTACCATTTTTTCCCGTTTTCGCCCTGTTTCTTGCAGGCTGTGAGCTGAGCTCGGTGACCGTGGTTTACCTGATTTTACCCCATTTTTTCCCATTTTTGGCTGGTTTTTTACTATTTTTCCCAATTTTCACCCCGTTTCCTGCAGGCTGCAAGCTGAGCTCGGTGACCATGCTTTCCCCCATTTTTTCCCGTTTTCCCCTGTTTTTACCCCATTTTTCCCCGTTCCCTGCGGGCTGTGAGCTGAGCTTGGTGACCATGCTTTACCCCATTTTATCCCATTTTTTCCTCTGTTTTTAGCTGTTTTCACCCCATTTTTTCCCATTTTCACCCCATTTCCTGCAGGCTGCAAGCTGAGCTCGGTGACCGTGCTTTACCCCATTTTACCCCATTTTTTCCCATTTTTAGCTGTTTTTTTTCCCATTTTGTCCCATATTTGCCCCATTTCCTGCAGGCTGCAAGCTGAGCTTGGGGACCACACTTTACCCCATTTTTTCCCTTTTTTGGCTGTTTTTATCCCATTTTTTCCTGTTTTCGCCCCGTTCCCTCCAGGCTGCAAGCTGAGCTCGGTGACCGTGGTTTCCCCCCCGTTTTTTCCCATTTTTGGCTGTTTTTACCCAATTTTCGCCCCGTTTCCTGCAGGCTGCAAGCTGAGCTCAGTGACCGTGATTTACCCCATTTTTTCCCATTTTTAGCTGTTTTCACCCCATTTTCGCCCCGTTTCCTGCAGGCTGCAAACTGAGCTCAATGACCGTGGTTTCCCCCCCATTTTTTCCCATTTTTGGCTGTTTTTACCCCATTTTCACCCCGTTTCCTGCAGGCTGCAAGCTGAGCTTGGTGACCCTGCTTTACCCCATTTTTTCCCATTTTTCCCATTTTCCCCATTTTCCCCTGTTTTCACCCCATTCTTATGCTGCAAGCTGAGCTTGGGGACCACACTTTACTCCTTTTTTTCCCATTTTTTGCCGTTTTCCCCTGTTTTCACCCCATTTTCACTCCATTTCCTGCAGGCTGTGAGCTGAGCTCGGTGACCGTGCTTTACCCCATTTTACCCCATTTTTTCCCATTTTTCCCATTTTCCCCTGTTTTGACCCCATTCTTAGGCTGCAAGCTGAGCTCAGTGACCGTGGTTTCCCCCCCATTTTTTCCCATTTTCCTCTGTTTTTACCCCATTTTTCCCCATTCCCTGCAGGCTGCAAGCTGAGCTCGGTGACCGTGACCGTGCTTTACCTGATTTTTACCCCATTTTGTCCATTTTTTCCTATTTTTCCCCGTTTTCACCCCGTTTCTTGCAGGCTGTGAGCTGAGCTCAGTGACTGTGGTTTATCCCATTTTTAGCCATTTTTGGCTGTTTTTACCCCATTTTTGCCCCATTTCCTGCAGGCTGCAAGCTGAGCTCGGTGACCACGCTTTACCCCATTCTTTCCCATTTTTGGCTGTTTTTATCCCATTTTTTCCTATTTTCACCCCGTTCCCTGCAGGCTGCAAGCTGAGCTCAGTGACCGTGGTTTCCCCCATTTTTTCCCGTTTTCCCCTGTTTTTACCTCATTTTTCCCCATTCCCTGCAGGCTGCAAGCTGAGCTCGGTGACCGTGACCGTGCTTTACCTGATTTTACCCCATTTTGTCCATTTTTTCCCATTTTTTCCTGTTTTTGCCCCATTTCCTGCAGGCTGCAAGCTGAGCTCGGTCACCGTGGTTTACACGCCCTGGAGCAACCTGCGCAAAACGCCCGACATGGACGTGGGGCAGATCGGCTTCCACCGCAGCAAGGACGTGAGTGGGGGAATGTGGGAATGAAATCTGGGAATGTGGGAATAAAATCTGGGAATGTGGGAATGAATCTGGGAATGTGGGAATGGGGGCAGATCGGCTTCCACCGCAGCAAGGACGTGAGTGGGGGAATGTGGGAATGAAATCTGGGAATGTGGGAATGAATCTGGGAATGTGGGAATAAAATCTGGGAATGTGGGAATGAAATCTGGGAATGAATCTGGGAATTTGGGAATGAGTCTGGAAATGGGAACAGATTGGCTTCCACCACAGCAAGGATGTAAGGGGATGGGGATAAATCTGGGAATGTGGGAATGAAATCTGGGAATTTGGGAATGAATCTGGGAATGTGGGAATGGGGGCAGATCGGCTTCCACCGCAGCAAGGACGTGAGTGAGGGAATGTGGGAATGAATCTGGGAATGTGGGAATGAATCTGGGAATTTGGGAATGAATCTGGGAATGTGGGAATGAAATCTGGGAATGTGGGAATGAAATCTGGGAATTTGGGAATGAATCTGGGAATTTGGGAATGGGATCAGATCGGCTCCCACCGCAGCAAGGACATGAGTGAGGGGATTTGGGAATGGAAAATCTGGGAATAATATCTGGGAATGAATCTGGGAATAATCTGGGAATTTGGGATCAGATCGGCTTCCACCGCAGCAAGGACGTGAGTGAGGGAATGGATAATCTGGGAATTTGGGAATAAACCTGGGAATTTGGCTTCCACCGCAGCAAGGACGTGAGTGAGGGAATAAATCTGGGAATTTGGAGATAAATCTGAGAATAATATCTGGGAATTAGGGAATGAATCTGGGAATTTGGGAATGGCAGCAGATCGGCTTCCACCGCAACAAGGATGTGAGTGAGGAGGGAACCTGGGAATAATATCTGAGAATGAATCTGGGAATAATCTGGGAATAATCTGGGAATAAATCTGGGAATAAATCTGGGTATGTGGGAATAAATCTGGGGATTTGGGAATGGGATCAGATGGGCTGCCAGCGCAGCAAGGACGTGAGTGAGAGACATGGGAATGGATATGGGAATTTGGGAATGTGGGAATGGGAGCAGATCGGCTTCCACCAGCACAAGGACGTGAGGGACATGGGAATGGGAATAAATCTGGGAATTTGGGAACAGAGGAATGTGGGAGTGGGAACGGGAACGGGAACAGCGGGAATTGGGAAGGGGGAGCCTTGGGAATCAATTCGGGAATAGGAACCTCAGGAATTTGGGAATGGTCTTTGGGAATCTGGCAGTGGAAACAATGGGAACAGCGGGAATGTGGGAATGGGAACAGCGGGAATGTGGGAATGGGAACAGTGGGAATCCATCCGGGAATGGGAACAGCGGGAATGTGAGAATGGGAACAGCGGGAATGTGAGAATGGGAACAGCAGGAATGTGGGAATGGGAACAGCGGGAATGTGAGAATGGGAACAGCAGGAATGTGGGAATGGGAACAGCGGGAATGTGGGAATGGGAACAGCAGGAATGTGAGAATGGGAACAACGGGAATGTGAGAATGGGAACAGCAGGAATGTGGGAATGGGAACAGCGGGAATGTGAGAATGGGAACAGCAGGAATGTGGGAATGGGAACAGCGGGAATGTGGGAATGGGAACAGCAGGAATGTGAGAATGGGAACAACGGGAATGTGAGAATGGGAACAGTGGGAATCTGGGAATGGGAACAATGGGAATGTGGGAATGGGAACAGTGGGAATGTGAGAATGGGAACAGCGGGAATCCATCCGGGAATGGGAACAGCGGGAATGTGAGAATGGGAACAACGGGAATGTGGGAAAGGGAACAATGGGAATGTGGGAATGTGGGAACAGTGGGAATGTGGGAACAGTGGAAATCTGGGAATGGGAACCTTGGGAATCCGGGAATGGGAACACCAGGAACATTCCGCATTCCCGGTCTCCCCACAATTCCCAACACAAACCAAGACTGGGACGTTTTTCCCGTTGGGAGCAGCCCCTATTCCCGCTTTTCCCGCAATTCCCGCTTTTCCCGCAATTCCCGACACCGCCAGCAGAGAGCAGCGCCGGGACGCGTCTCCCGCTGGGAGCAGCCCCATTCCCGCGTTAATTCCCGCTTTAATTCCCAGTTCAATCCCCACTTTACTTCCCGGTTTCACTCCCGGTTCAATCCCTGTTTTCCAGGTGCTCCCGGTCATAGGGGGGACGGTGGAGCAGCGCGCTCCCGTTAATCCCAGTTTAATTCCTGTTATTCCCTGCGTCATTCCCAGTTTATCGCCGGTCTAATCCCCAGTTTAAGCCCAGTTTGATCCCGGTTTAACCCCGGTTCATCCCAGTTTAACCCCCGATTTAGCCCCAGTCTAACCCCATATTCCAGGTGCGCTCGGTGACGGCGGAGCGGCGCGGGGCGGGGCAGCGCACTCCCGTTATCCCAGTTTAACTCCTCCGTTATCCCAGTTTAACTCCTCCATTATCCCAGTTTAACTCCTCCATTATCCCAGTTTAACTCCTGTTAACCCCTGGTTCAATCCCAGTTCAATCCCCAGTTTAACCCCGGTTTAACCCCAGTTTAAGCCCAGCCTCACCCTCCATTAGGTCCGTTCTGTGACGGTGGAGCGGCGTGGGGTGGAGCAGCACACTCCCGCTATCCCAGTTTAATTCCTCCGTTATCCCAGTTTAACTCCTCCATTATCCCAGTTTAACTCCTGTTAACCCCTGGTTCAATCCCAGTTCAACCCCACTTCAATCCCCAGTTTAAGCCCAGTTTAAGCCCAGTCTAACCCCATATTCCAGGTCCATTCTGCAACGATGGAGTGCCGTGGGGTGGAGCAGCGCACTCCCATTATCCCAGTTTAACCCCGGTTCAATCCCCAGTTCCATCCCAGTGTAACCCCAGTTCAATCCCAGTTTAAGCCCAGCCTGACCCCCCATGTTCCAGGTGCACTCGGTGACGGTGGAGCGGCGCGGGGCGGAGCAGCGCAATCCCATTATCCCAGTTTAAGCCCGGTTCAATCCCAGTTTAAGGCCGGTTCAATCCCCAGTTCCATCCCAGTTTAACCCCGGTTCAATCTCCAGTTCAATCCCAGTTTAACCCCAGTCTAAGCCCAGCCTAACCCTCCATTAGGTCCGTTCTGTGACGGTGGAGCGGCGCGGGGTGGAGCAGCGCACTCCCGCTATCCCAGTTTAACCTCGGTTCAATCCCATTTTAAGCCCAGTTTAACCCCGGTTCAATCCCAGGTCAATCCCCAGTTCAAGCCCGGTTTAACCCCGGTTTAAGCCCAGCCAGTTTAAGCCCAGTTTAAGACACCCCCGTGTCGCAGGTCCGTTCTGTGACGGTGGAGCGGCGCGGGGTGGAGCAGCGCACTCCCGCTATCCCAGTTTAACCTCGGTTCAATCCCATTTTAAGCCCAGTTTAACCCCGGTTCAATCCCAGGTCAATCCCCAGTTCAAGCCCGGTTTAACCCCAGTTTAAGCCCAGCCTAACCCCCTATGTCGCAGGTCTGTTCTGTGACAGTGGAGCGGCGCGGGGTGGAGCAGCGCATTCCCGTTATCCCAGTTTATTCCCAGTTCAATCCCAGTTTAACCACGGTTCAATCCCTGGTTTAACCCCAGTTTAAACCCAGCCTAACCCCGCCGTGTTCCAGGTGCGCTCGGTGACGGTGGAGCGGCGCGGGGCGGAGCAGCGCACTCGCGTTATCCCAGTTTAACCCCGGTTCAATCCCAGTTTAACCCCGGTTCAATCCCCAGTTTAACCCCGGTTCAATCCCCAGTTTAACCCCGGTTTAACCCCAGTCTAAGCCCAGCCTAACCCTCCATTAGGTCCGTTCGGTGACGGTGGAGCGGCGTGGGGCGGAGCAGCGCACTCGCGTTATCCCAGTTTAACCCCGGTTCAATCCCAGTTTAACCCTGGTTCAATCCCAGTTTAACCCCGGTTCAATCCCGGTTTAACCCCGGTTCAATCCCCAGTTCAAGCCCGGTTTAACCCCAGTCTAAGCCCAGCCTAACCCTCCATTAGGTGCGTTCGGTGACGGTGGAGCGGCGCGGGGCGGAGCAGCTGCGGCGGCTGGAGCGGACGCGCGTGGAGCGGTTCCCGGACCTGGCGGCCGAGCGGGAATGCCGGGACCGGGAGGAGCGGGGGCGGCGCCGGATGGAGCTGCAGGAGCAGCGCCGGGAGCAGCGCGAGGAGCAGCGCCGGAAAAAGGAGATGGAGGAGCTCAGGTGGGAGCGGAGCCGGGAATGCCGGGAGTGTTCAATTGGGAATGCCGGGAATGGTTGGTGGGAGCGTTCAGTGAGAGTTCTGGGAATGTTTGGTGACGACGTTGGGAATGGTTGGCGGGAATGCTGGGAATGGTTGGTGGGAACGTTCGGTGAGAGTTCTGGGAACGTTCGGTGACAACGTTGGGAACGTTCGGTGGGAATGCTGGGAATGGTTCGGTGGGAATGTTGGGAATGTTTGGTGGGGATGTTGCGAATGTTTGGTGGGAATGTTTGGTGGGGATGGTGGGAATGCTTGGTGGGAATGTTTGGTGGGGATGGTGGGAATGTTTGTTGGGAATCTGGGCAATGCTTGGTGGGAATTCCAGGAACATTTGTTGGCAATTCTGGGAACGTCTGGTGAGAATTCCAGGAATGTTTGGCGACAACGCTGAGAGTGTCCAGTGGGAATGTTGGGAATGCTTGGTGGGAGTACCAGGAATGCTTGGTGGGAACGTTTGGTGAAAATTCTGGGAACGTTTGGTGGGAATGTTGGGAATGGTTGGTGGGAATGTTTGGCGAGATTTCTGGGAATATTGGGAATTCCAGGAATGTTTGGTGGGAGGAATGTTTGTTGGGAATGCCGGGAATGTTTAATTGGGGACGTTCTTCAGTGAGAGTTCTGGGAATGTTTGGTGACGACGTTGGGAATGGTTGGCTGGAATGTTGGGAATGCTTGGTGGGAATGTTGGGAATGGTGGGAATGCTTGGTGGGAATGCTGGGAATGTTTGGTGGGAATGTTTGGCGGGGATGTTTGACGGGGATGTTTGGTGAGAATTCTGGGAATATTTGGTTGGAATGTTGGGAATGCTTGGTGGGAATGCTTGGTGGGAATGTTTGGCGAGATTTCTGGGAATATTGGGAATCCCTGGAATGTTTGGTGGGAGGAATGCTTGGTGGCAACGTTTGGAATGCTTGGTGGCAATTGGGGACGTTCTTCGGTGAGAGTTCTGGGAATGTTTGGTGACGACGTTGGGAATGGTTGGCTGGAATGTTGGGAATGCTTGGTGGGAATGTTGGGAATGGTGGGAATGCTTGGTGGGAATGTTTGGTGGGGATGTTTGGTGAGAATTCTGGGAATATTTGGTTGGAATGTTGGGAATGCTTGGTGGGAATGCTTGGCGAGATTTCTGGGAATATTGGGAATCCCTGGAATGTTTGGTGGCAGCGTTGGGAATGTTTGCTGGGAGTGCCAGGAATGCTTGGTGGGAATGCTTGGTGGGAATCTGGGCAATGCTTGGTGGGAATTCCCGGAATGTTTGTTGGCAATTCTGGGAACGTCTGGTGAGAATTCCAGGAATGTTTGGCGACAACGCTGAGAGTGTCCGGTGGGAATGTTGGGAATGCTTGATGGGAGTACCAGGAATGCTTGGTGGGAATGCTGGGAATGTTTGGCAGGGATGTTTGGTGAGAATTCTGGGAATATTTGGTTGGAATGTTGGGAATGCTTGGTGGGAATGTTTGGCGGGGATGTTTGGTGGCAATGTCGGGAATATTGGGAATTCCAGGAACATTTGGGTGAATGTTTGGTCGGAATGCTTGGTGCGAATGTTTGCTGGGAATGTTTGTTTGGAGTGCCGGGAATGTCTGGTGGGAATGTTGGGAATGTTTGCTGGGAATGTTTGGTGAGAATTCCAAAAAGGTTTGTTGGAAATATACGGCGGGAATGTTCCGTGAGAATTTTTGGGGATATTGGGAATTTCAGGAATTTTTGGGGGAACGTTCGGTGGAAACGTTGGGAACGTTTGTTGGGAACGTTTGTTGGGAATGTTTGGTGAGAATTCTGGGATTATTGGGAAATCCAGGAATGTGTGGGGGAATATTTGGTGGCAGCGTTGGGAACGTTTGCTGGGAATGCCGGGAATGTTTGGTAGAAATGTTTGGTGGAAATGTTGGGAATGCGGGGAATGTCTGGCGGGAATGTTGGGAATGTTTGGTGGGAATTCCTGGAATGTTTGGGATTTCCGGGATCTGAACTCCTGAGGGTTTTCCAGGGAGAATCCCGGCCTCGGGCAGGGAGTGGGGACTGGGAATGCTGGGGGAGAGAGCCTGGAACTGCCCCTGGAATTGCCCCAATTCCCTCTGGAATTCCCTTTGGAATTGCCCTAATTCCTTTTGGAATTCCCTCTGGAATTGCCTTTGGAATCGATCCTGGAATTTTCTCTGGAATTCCCTTTAGAATTGTCTCTGGAATTGCCCCAGTTACCCCTGGAATTCCCTTTGGAATTTCCCTGGAATTCCCTCTGGAATTCCCTCTGGAATTGCCCAAGGAATTCGGGATTCCCAGGATTCCCTTGGGAGCCTCTCTGAGCTGCACAAAATCTGGGATCGAAGGAAATCTGGGAATTTCCTGGGATCCAGGCTGGGAAATCTGGGATCGGGATCCCAAAGCTGGGATTTTCCAGCTGGGAGATCCCAGAGAAAAACCTCGGGGCGGGGGGGGGAAAAAAAAAAGGAATTCCGGGATAATCGACGAGGGGCGGAATTCCGGAGGGGGAAAATCCTCGGGGGAATTCTGGGATCCGCTCCCGGTTTTCCGTGGGAATTCCCTCGGAATTCCGGGATGATTCTGGGAATTGTCCCTGCAGGAGCTACTCGTCCCTGATGAAGGCCGAGAACATGTCCTCCAACCAGGTGAGCGGGAACCCGGAATTCCGG
This sequence comes from Molothrus aeneus, assembly GCF_037042795.1. NCBI lineage: Eukaryota > Metazoa > Chordata > Aves > Passeriformes > Icteridae > Molothrus > Molothrus aeneus. Next base: position 112,422,341 of record NC_089648.1, on the reverse strand, counting down.
GAATTCCTCGGGAATAACGGGAATAACGGGGATAATGGGATTGGGAATGATTGGAATGGGAATGATGGGAACGATGGGAACGGGATTGGAATAATGGGAACGATGGGATTGGGACTAACAGGAATGGGGATAATGGGGATAACGGTAAATATGGGAGTGGGAATATTGGGAATGGTGGGATTGACGGGATTGGGAATAATTGGAATGGTAAAAAATGGGATTGGGAATAATGGGAATGGGACTGGAAAGGGAATAATGGGGATGGGAATAACGGAATTGGGAATGATAGGAATGGGATGGAAATGATGGGATTAATGGGAATGATGGGCATGGGAATAATGGGATTGAAAATGATGGGAATGATTGGAATGGGAATGATGGGATCGGGACTAACAGGAATGGGAATAATGGGGATAATGGGGATAACGGTAAATATGGGAGTGGGAATATTGGGAATGATGGGAATGATGGGATTGGGAATAATTGGAATGGTAATAATGGGAATGGGACTGGGACTGGGAATGGAATGGGAATAATGAGATTCGGAATAATGGGAATGATGGGAATGGGATTGGGAATAACGGGATTGGGAATGATGGGAATGCGATTGGAATAATGGGAATAACAGGAATGGGATGGAAATGATGGGATTAATGGGAATGATGGGATTGAAAATGATGGGAATAATTGGAATGGGAATAAGGAGAATAACGAGAGTCATGGGAATAATGGGATAAATGGGATTGGGAATAATTGGAATGGGAATTATGAGAATTATGCCATTGATGGGAATAATGAGATTGGGGATGATGGGAATGGGATTGGGAATGGGGACGGAATGGGAATGGGAATGGTGGGAGTGATTGGAATGGGATTGGCAGTGATGGGAATGATGGGATTGGGAATGATGGGAATGATGGGATTGGGAATGATGGGAATTATGGGATTGGGAGTGATGGGAATGATGGGATTGGCAGTGATGGGAATGATGGGATTGGGAATGATGGGAATGATGGGATTGGGAATGATGGGATTGGGAGTGGTGGGAATTCCTGGAGCTGCAGACCCCGAGGTGCCCAGGGAAAGGCCGGGGCGGAGCCCCCCGGGATCCCGGGAAATGTTGGGATTGGAACGGGAACGTCCCGAAATCCCCACCCCCCCCCCAAACCACCCCGGCATCCCCCATCCCCGCGGCTCCGATTTCCCGGGAATTGCCGCAATTCCCAGGAAACCCCGGCCCGCGGGAATTCCCAGCAATGCCCATTCCATTCTCATATTCCTATTCCCAAATTCTCCCAAATCCCACATTCCCAAAGTCCCCAATTCCCAAAACCCCAAATCCCCCAATTCCCACATTCCCAGTTCCCGTTCCCAGTTCCTGTTCCCATTCCCAGATTTCCACATTCCCATTCCCACGTTCCCAAATTCCCACATTCCATTCCCAGTTCCTGTTCCCAAATCCCACATTCCCAGATTTCACATTCCTATTCCCAAATTCCCCCAAATCCCCAGTTCCCAAAATCCCCAATTCCCCAATTCCCAAATTCCTACATTCCCACATTCCCCAAATCCCCCAATTCCCACATTCCCAGTTCCTGTTCCCACATTCCCAAATTCCCACATTCCATTCCCAGTTCCTGTTCCCAAATCCCAGATCCCACATTCCCGTTCCCAAATTTCCCCAAATCCCCAGTTCCCGAAAATCCCCAATTCCTACATTCCCACATTCCCAATTCCCATTCCCAGTTCCTGTTCCCAAATCCCACATTCCCAAATCCCCCAATTCCCACATTCCCATTCCCAGTTCCTGTTCCCAAATCCCAATTCCCAGATCCCACATTCCCATTCCCACATTCCCCAAATTCCCCCCAATTCCGAAATTCCCAAATCCCCCAAATCCCCCAATTCCTACATTCCCAAATTCCCACATTCCCGTTCCCAGTTCCTGTTCCCAAATCCCACATTCCCAGATCCCACATTCCCGTTCCTAAATTTCCCCAAATCCCCAGTTCCCGAAAATCCCCAATTCCCACATTCCCACATTCCCAATTCCCATTCCCAGTTCCTGTTCCCACATTCCCACATTCCCACATTCCCATTCCCAGTTCCTGTTCCCAAATCCCAAATTCCCGTTCCCACGTTCCCGTTCCCAATTCCCCCATTCCCGGCATTCCCAATTCCCCCATTCCCGGCGTTCCCACATTCCCGAATTCCCGCTGTTCCCTGCAGGACGGGAACGACTCCGACGATTTCATGTGAGGATCCCTCCCGGAAGATCCTCCCGGAATTCCCAGGAAAACGGAATTCCCGGGAAGAGGAACTCGGGCTCCGGCCCCGCAGGAACCTCGGGAACGCTCCCGGACTTTGGGGGGGGGAATTCCCGGGAATGTCGGAGCCAACAAAGGCTGGGATTGGCCGGGGCCGCCTCTGGAATTCTTCCAATGGGAAAATTCGGGAACGGAGCCGGCCGGGGTTTGGGATTTCTGGGATTTTCCTTCAGGATCGCGCGGAATTCCCGAAGGCGGGGGGGGGGGGGGGGAATCCCCGGAGCGGGAGGGGATTGGGGGAAAAAATGGGGAAACTGGGAAAAACCTGGAAAAATGGAGGGGAGGGGAAGAACAGAGAAAAACTGGGAAAAAACGGGAAAAACCTGGGAAAATGGGGAAGAAATGGGGAAAAAGGGGGGAAAACAGGGAAAACCCCGGAAGAACTGGGAAAAACCAGGAGAAAGTGGGGGAAATGGGAAGAACGGGGAAAAAGCTGGGAAAAACGGGGAAAAACCGAGAAAAACCGGGAAAACGGGGGGCAAACCTGGGAAAAGTGGGAAAACTGGGAAAAACTGGAAAAAAAAAACCAGGAAAAACTGGGAAAAACGGGAAAACTGGAAAAAAAAAGAGGGGAAAAAAGGGAAAAAGCCTGGGAAAGGGGAAGAGTTCTCTCCAGGGCTGGGATCCTGGCGGGCTTGGCGGAAATCCAGGAATATTCCTGGGAAAAGAGGATTCCCAGAGATCCCAGGGCAGATTCCCTCGGTTCCCACATCCCAGGGATCGGGAATGGGATCGGGAATGGGGCCGGGAATGGGATTCAGGAGCTGTCCTGGATCCCTGGGAAGCAGCAGCGGCTCCGGAGCCTGGGATGGCTCCGAATTTTTGGGATTTGGGAAAGGCGGGAAAACCGGGGGGCTGCTTCCCCACGGGAATGGGAGGAGGTTTGGGAATGTGGGAATATTTTGGGATTTTGTGGGAATATCTGGGAATGTGGGCAAGAGCCCTCCCAGCGCTCCGTCCATGGCTCCGACCGACCGGGAGCATTCCCGGAGCTTTTCCCGGCCTTTCCTGGGATCCTTGGGGTGTCCCAAGCTCCCCCCATTCCCAAAGATCCGGGAGATTCGGGGTCTCCTTTTCCCCCATTCCCAAACTCAGGAAGGTTTTGGGGTCCCCAGCCCAGCCCAGGGGGGGATTTTGGGGTGTTCCCCTCCCCCCCCCCCCCCACGTCCCCTTTTGGGATCACCCAAATCCCACTGGGATGATCCCGGCACTTCCCGGGGCTCAGCCCCCACCCCCAGTTCCCCAAAATCTCCCCCAAATCCTCCCCAAATTCCCAAAAATCCCATTGGGATGGTCCCAACCCTTCCCAGGGCTCAGCCCCCACCCCCAGTTCCCCAAAATCTCCCCCAAATCCTCCCCAAATTCCCAAAAATCCCATTGGGATGGTCCCGGCACTTCCCGGGGCTCAGCCCCCCCAAAATTCACCCGAAATTCCCCCAAATCCCACTGGGATGATCCCGGCACTTCCTGGGGCTCAGCCCCCACCCCCAGTTCCCCAAAATCTCCCCCAAATCCTCCCCAAATTCCCAAAAATCCCATTGGGATGGTCCCGGCACTTCCCGGGCCTCAGCCCCCCCAAAATTCACCCGAAATTCCCCCAAATCCCATCGGGATGATCCCAACCCTTCCCAGGGCTCAGCCCCCACCCCCAGTTCCCAAAAATCTCCCCCAAATCCTCCCCAAATTCCCAAAAATCCCATTGGGATGATCCCAACCCTTCCCGGGGCTCAGCCCCCCCAAAATTCCCCCGAAATTCCCCCAAATCCCACTGGGATGATCCCAACCCTTCCCAGGGCTCAGCCCCCACCCCCAGTTCCCCAAAATCTCCCCCAAATCCTCCCCAAATTCCCAAAAATCCCATTGGGATGATCCCAACCCTTCCCAGGGCTCAGCCCCCCCAAAATTCCCCCCCAAAATTCCCCCCCAAATCCCATTGGGATGATCCCAACCCTTCCCAGGGCTCAGCCCCCCCCAAAATCCCCCGAAATTCCCCCAAATCCCGGGACTGGGATGATCCCAACCCGGTCCCATCCCTGCAATGAGTTCCCGGTCTGAGCCCCCCTCAAATCCCCACCCTCCCCAAATTCCCAAAAATCCCCTCCCGGAAAATGCCCCCACCCCCTTCAATTCCCAAAAATCCCCCAAAAATCTTCAAAAATCTCCCCAAATTCCCAACAATCTCCCCAAATTCCTGAAAATTCCCAAACCGCTCCCCAGGTTCCCAAAAAATCCCCCCAGGATTCCAAAATTCTTCCCCCAATACCCCCGAAAATCCCGGCCCCCAAATCCTCAAAAATCCCCCAAATCTTTCCCCCAAAATTCCCAAATTTCCCCCCCCCCCGCACTGTTTTCCCAGTGGCTGGGATTGGGGATCCCCTGAAATCTGGATTTGGGATCCAGGGTTGGGATAAGGGAAAGGGGAACGGGAATCCCGAAATTCAGGATTTGGGAATCCCCTAAGTCCGGGATTTGGGGCCTTGTTGTGCTCCTTCCATTGGAATTTTGGGATTTGGGAATCCCTGCCCAAGTTTGGGATAAGGGAACGGGGGGGGATGGGATTCCCCCAAAGCCGGGATTTGGGATTCTGGATGAGGGGAGGGGAGCGAGAACCCCAAAGCTGGGATCAGGGAGCCGCCAATATCGGGATTCGGGATCCCCTCAAAAATCCAGCATTTGGGAGCCCCTAAATTTGGGATTTGGGATCCTGCATGAGGGAAGGAGAGTGGGAATCCAAAGCTGGGATTTGGGAACCCCTAAAACCGGGATTTGGGAGCCCCTAAAACCGGGACTGGGGGGTCCCCTAAAGCTGGGATTCGGGATCCCCTAAAACCAGGGTGTGGGATTTGGGATTCAGGATGGGATCCCCCAAAGCCGGGATTTCGGATTCCCTAAAACTGGGATTCGGGTCTGGGATTCGGGTCTGGGATTCGGGAAAGGGGATGGGATCCCCCAAAGCCGGGATTTGGGATCCGGGGCTCGGAGTGTTCCCACCCAGTTCCCGCTGGGCTGTCCCGGAATTCCCGGAATTCCCAGAATTCCCAGTTCAGGAGGCACAGGGGCCTTTATTGAGCTGCAACACCCCGGGGACACCTCGGGGACACCCTGGGGACACCCCGGGGACATCTCGGGGACACCCCAAGGCCCACTCGGGACCCCCCGGCCCGCGGGGACCCCCTCGGATTCCCGAAAAATTCCCCAAAAAAATTCCCAAGGAATTCCCGGGGGCGGGGAGCGGCCCCTGGCCCCGAGCCGGGAGGGGACGGGGACACGGCAGGGGTGGCACTGGGACCCTGCTGTCCCTGTCCTTGTCCCTCTGTCCCTCTGTCCCTGCCACCCCGTGTGACACACGGCTCTGTCCCTCTGTCCCTCTGTCCCTCTGTCCCTCTGTCCCTGCCACCCCGTGTGACACACGGCCCTGTCCCTCTGTCCCTCTGTCCCTGCCACCCCGTGTGACACACGGCCCTGTCCCTCTGTCCCTCTGTCCCTGCCACCCCGTGTGACACACGGCTCTGTCCCTCTGTCCCTCTGTCCCTCTGTCCCTCTGTCCCTGCCACCCCGTGTGACACACGGCCCTGTCCCTCTGTCCCTCTGTCCCGGGGGTGGCACTGCTGTCCCCCTGTCCCCACCACGGTCCCGGAGGTGGCGCTGCTGTCCCTGTTCCTGTCCCCCCTGTCCGTGTCGCTGTCCCTCTGTCCGTGTCCCGCTCTCCGTGTCCCTGTCCCCTGCCACTGTCCCGCTCAGGGTCCCCTTCTTGGTGGCGCTGCTGTCCCCCTGTCCCCGTCGCTGTCCCGGGGGTCCGGGTGGCCCCGGGGGTCCCCTCCCTCCGGGCTCTCCCGCTGTCCCCTGTCCCCGTCCCCCTGTCCCTGTCCCCGGTGTCCCCCCTCTCTCCGGGCTGTCCCCTGTCCCCGTCCCACTGTCCCTGTCCCCGGTGTCCCCGGCGGTCCCGGTGTCCCCGGTGTCCCCTCTCTCTCCGGGCTGTCCCCGCTGTCCCTGTCCCGGTCAGAGTCCCGGGGGTCCCCTCTCTCCGGGCTGTCCCTGTCCCCCTGTCCCCAGTCAGAGTCCCGGTGGCCCGGGCGGTCCCGGTGTCCCCGGTGTCCCTGTCACTGTCCCCTGTCCCGGTCAGAGTCCCGGTGTCCCGGGCGCTCCCCTCTCTCCGGGCTCCCCCGCTGTCCCCGCTGTCCCCCCGGCTGTCCCGCTGTCCCCTGGCTGTCCCCAGCTGTCCCCGCTGTCCCTGTCCCCGCTGTCCCTGTCCCCGCTGTCCCTTTCCCGGTCAGAGTCCCGGCGTTCCCGGTGGCCCGGGCGGTCCCGGTGTCCCCGCTGTCCACGGTGTCCCCTGTCCCTGTTCCCCTATCCCCAGCCAGAGTCCCGGCGGTCCCGCTGTCCCCGTGTCCCCGCTGTCCCCGGCTGTCCCCGCTGTCCCCCGGCTGTCCCCGGTGTCCCCGCTGTGTCCCCGCTGTGTCCCCACTCTGTCCCCGCTGTGTCCCCGCTGTCCCCGCTGTCCCCGCTGTGTCCCCGCTGTCCCCGCTGTCCCCACTGTCCCCGCTGTCCCCGCTGTCCCCGCTGTGTCCCCGCTGTCCCCGTGTCCCCGCTGTGTCCCCACTGTCCCCGCTGTCCCCGTGTCCCCGCTGTGTCCCCGGCTGTCCCACTGTCCCCGTGTCCCCGCTGTCCCCAATGTCCCCCGGCTGTCCCCCGGCTGTCCCCGCTGTGTCCCCGCTGTCCCCGGTGTCCCCTGTCCCTGTTCCCCTATCCCCAGCCAGAGTCCCGGCGGTCCCGCTGTCCCCGCTGTCCCCCCGGCTGTCCCCGCTGTCCCCAATGTCCCCAATGTCCCCGCTGTCCCCCCGCTGTCCCCGGTGTCCCCCGGGCTCCCCGCGTGCTCGGGATTCCCACCCCAGCCCCAGCGGGATTTTTGGGATCCCTTCCCGGTGGGATTTTGGGATTCTCCCCGGGTGTGTTTTTTGGGATTCCCGAGCGGGATTTTGGGATTCCCTCCTGGAAGTTTTTGGGATCCCCTTTGATGGGATTTTGGGATTCTCCCCAAGTGCGTTTTTGGGATCCCCTCCCAGCAGAATTTTGGGATTCTCCCGGCTAGGTTTTGGGATTCTCGGGTGGGATTTTAGGATTCTCCCCCAGTGGGTTTTTGGGACTCCCCCCGGTGGGATTTTGGGATTCTCCCCCCGCAATGGGATTTTGGGATCCCCTCCCAGTGGAATTTTGGGATACTCCCAGCTAGGTTTTGGGATCCCCAAGTGAGATTTTGGGATTTCCCAAGTGGGATTTTGGGATTCCCGAGTGGGATTTTGGGATTCCCTCCTGTAAGTTTTTGGGTTTTGGGTTCCCCTTCCTTGGCATTTTGGGATTCTCCCCCGGTGGGATTTTGGGATCCCTTCCCAGTGGGATTTTGGGATTCTCCCCCCCACTCCACCTGGGGGTTTTTGGGATCTCCTCCAAATGGGATTTTGGGATTCTCCCCAGGTGGGTTTTGGGGATCCCCTCCCAGTGGGATTTTGGGATTCTCCTCGCTAGGTTTTGGGATTCCCGAGTGGGATTTTGGGATTGTTCCCAGGTGCATTTTTGGGATACCCTCCCAGTGGGATTTTGGGATTCCCTCCTGCAAGTTTCTGGGTTTTGGGTTCCCCTTCCCTGGCATTTTGGGATTCTCCCCCGGTGGGATTTTGGGATTCTCCCCCCACTCCGCCTGGGGGTTTTTGGGATCTCCTCCAAATGGGATTTTGGGATTCTCCCCAGGTGGGTTTTGGGGATCCCCTCCCAGTGGGATTTTGGGATTCTCCTTGCTAGGTTTTGGGATTTCTGAGTGGGATTTTTGGGATCCCCTCCCAGTGGGATTTTGGGATTGTCCCGCAGTGGGATTTTGGGATTCCCGGCCCAGGTGGGATTTTGGGATTGTCCCGCAGTGGATATTTGGGATTCTCCCGGCTCGGTTTTGGGATTCCCGAGTGGGATTTTTGGGATCCGCTCCGGCTGGGATTTCGGGTGCTCACCTCACATGGCCCCCGGGCCGGGCTCAGCGCCCCCAATTCCCGGAATTCCCCGCCCGGAGCAGCTCCGGGAGCGGCGGCCCCGAAACCCGCGGAATTCCCGGCGGGATCGAGCGGGAAAAACCGGGAAAAACTGGGAATAGCGAGAAAATCCGGGAAAAAAGGGAACGGGGGAAAAACGGGGAAAAAAAACGGGAATAGCAGGAATAACGGGGAAAGTGGAAAAAGGGGGGAAAGTGGGAATAGCGGGAAAACGGGGAAAGCTGGAAAAGAGGGAAAAGAAGGAAAAAAGGAGAAAGTGGGAAAAGCCGGAGGAGCGCGCCCCGGCCGGGCTGGACAGCGGCCACCAAAAACCGGGATTTGGGATCGGGGCTGGAAAAGGAGCGGCCGAGCCCGAGCCCGCCCCCAAGGAGGGGAAATGGGCGGGATCGGGAATGGGATTGGGAACGGGGCTGGGATTGGGGGCGGGATCGGGAATGGGATTGGGGGCGGGACCGGGAATGGGATTGGGGTCTGATCGCTGGATTTGGGGCCAGGAGGGGTTTGGGGTCTGATCCCTGGATTTGGGGTGGGAATGGGGAATGGGTTTGGGGTCTGATCCCTGGATTTGGGGCGGGAATGGGGAATGGGTTTGGGATGTGATCCCTGGATTTGGGGTGGGAATGGGGAATGGGTTTGGGATCTGATCCCTGGATTTGGGGCGGGAATGGGGAATGGGTTTGGGGTCTGATCCCTGGATTTGGGGCGGGAATGGGGAATGGGTTTGGGGTCTGATCCCTGGATTTGGGGCGGGAATGGGGAATGGGTTTGGGGTCTGATCCCTGGATTTGGGGCGGGAATGGGGAATGGGTTTGGGGTCTGATCCCTGGATTTGGGGCGGGAATGGGGAATGGGTTTGGGGTCTGATCCCTGGATTTGGGGCAGGAATGGGGAATGGGTTTGGGATGTGATCCCTGGATTTGGGGTGGGAATGGGGAATGGGTTTGGGATCTGATCCCTGGATTTGGGGCGGGAATGGGGAATGGGTTTGGGGTCTGATCCCTGGATTTGGGGCGGGAATGGGGAATGGGTTTGGGGTCTGATCCCTGGATTTGGGGCGGGAATGGGGAATGGGTTTGGGGTCTGATCCCTGGATTTGGGGCAGGAATGGGGAATGGGTTTGGGATGTGATCCCTGGATTTGGGGTGGGAATGGGGAATGGGTTTGGGATGTGATCCCTGGATTTGGGGTGGGAATGGGGAATGGGTTTGGGATCTGATCCCTGGATTTGGGGCGGGAATGGGGAATGGGTTTGGGGTCTGATCCCTGGATTTGGGGCGGGAATGGGGAATGGGTTTGGGGTCTGATCCCTGGATTTGGGGCGGGAATGGGGAATGGGTTTGGGGTCTGATCCCTGGATTTGCGCTCTGATCTCTGGGTTTGGGGCAGGCGTTGGAAAATGGGGATGCTGAGAATGAACCCCTGGATTTGGGAATGTGGATCTGGGGATCCCATGTGGGAAACAGATCTGGGGTGGGATTCCTGGACCTGGGATGGGATTCCTGGGTTTGGGATGGGATTCCTGGGTTTGGGATCTGGGACAGGGATTCCTGATCGGATGAGATTCCTAGGTTTGGGATGGGATTCCTGATCTGGGATGGGATTCCTGGGTTTGGGATTGGGATTCCTGGGTTTGGGATTGGGATTCCTGGATCTGGGACAGGGATCTGGGCCTTGGATCAGGGATCCTGGGAACACTCCCTGGATCTGGGGCCGGGTCCCTCCCGGATCCCGGGGCGGTTCCGGTGATCCCAGGGCAGGGATGGGATTCCCACGGGATCGGGGCCATCCCGGGGTCCCTCAGCCCCCCCATCCCACCCAGGGAATTTAAAATTCCCGGGAATCTGAAGGAGCAGAGCCCCCCTCGGGCTGTGTCCCCAGCTCATTCCCGCATTTTGGGGATCCCGGGATCTTCCTCCTCATCATCCCCATCCCTGGGAATTCCCAGCCCCTGGAGCTGATCCCAAATCCCCGCTCCGGGATTTCCCAGCTGGTGGATCCCGGTTTGGGATTCCTGGGATTTTGACCCCTCAGGGCTCTTTTCCCGCCCCAGTTTTTTCCAGAATTCCGGGGTCTCAGGGGTCAGAGGGGCTCAGGAGCCTGAAGTGGGGAAAATGGGAAAGGAGGATCCGGAACCTTCGGAAGGAGCCTCGGGAAAAGCCCCTGGAAAAATTCAAATCGGGATCTTAATTGGGATTCAAACTGGAATTTTAATTGGGATTCAGATTGGGACTTTAACTGGGATTTTAACTGGAATTCAAATCGGGATTTTAATTGGGATCTTAATTTGAATTCAGACTGGGATTTTAATTGGGATTTTAATTGGAATTATGATTGGGATTTTAATTTGAATTCAGATTGGAATTGTAATCAGAATTCAGATTGGGATTCGTATTGGGACTTTTAATTGGGATTTTAATTGGAATTAAGATTGGGATTTTAATTGGGACTTTATTTGGGATTTTAACTGGAATTAAGATTGGGATTTTAACTGGGACTTTAATTGAGATTTTAATTAGAATTCAAATTGGGATTTTAATTGGAATTCAGATTGGGATTTGGGCCCCAAAATTCCCTGGATCTGGGGATGGATTCACTAAAAACTCCCCCTGGAATGTGAGGAGGAGGAAGGACCTTGGGGCCGTGGAGATACCCCAAAGAATTCCCGAAGAATTCCCGCTCATCTCCAAGGATTTAACCCCATCCTGCCCGGAGCCAACGGGAACGGGACGGGAGAAGCAGGAAAAGTCAAGGCTGGAGTTTAAACTCGGTTTTAATGAAAGCAACGAGAGGTAGAAAAAGGAGGGAAAACATTCCATAAAAAAACATTCCATAAAAAACACATTCTGTGGGAAAAATTCCAGTGAAAACATTCCATAAAAAACATTCCAGGGGAAAAACATTCCATAAAAAAAAAACATTCCATGGGAAAAATTCCAGTGAAAACATTCCATAAAAAACATTCCGGCGGAAAAACATTTCCCTGCCGGCGGAGCAGGAGGCTGAGCCAGGCTTAGTCCAGCCTGAAATCTCTCCCGGGCCTAAGTGTGCCCCAAGTCCAGCCTAAAAGCTTCATCAGTCCTAAAAGGTCCCAAATCCAGCCTAAAACCTGTCCCAGTCCAGCCTAAAAGCTTCAGCAGTTCGAAAAGCTCCTCAGTCCAGCCTAAAGCCTCTCCCAGGCCCAAAACCTCGCTCAGTCCCACCTAAAATCTCTCCCTGGCCTAAAAGTCCCTCAGTCCTGACTTAAATCTTCACCAGTTCTAAAAGGTCCCAAACCCCACCTAAAAGCCCCACCCAGTCCGGTTTAAAAGAGCCCCGGTCCTGCCTAAAACCTCTCCCAGGCCCAAAGCTCTGCTCAGCCCTGCCCAAAAGGCCCCAGCCCCACGCAAAAGCCTCTGGGTCCCGCCTAAAAGCTTCACCAGCCCTAAAACCTCTCCCAGTCCCCCCTAAACCCCTCCCAGCCCTGCTTAAACCCAGCCTCCGTCCCACCAAAATCCCCCGGCACAGCCCAACCTCCCCCAGCCCCTCGCAGTGGGGCCCCGATCCGGCGCATCCCAATCCCGGATCCCAGATCCCAATCCCGGATCCCAGATCCCAATCCTGGATCCCAGATCCCAATCCCGGATCCCAGATCCCAATCCCACCTCTGGACACCAGATCCCAATCCCGGATCCCAAATCCCAATCTCAGTCCCAGATCCCACTCCTGATCCCAGCTCCCAGATCTTGGTTCCTGATCCCAATCCTGGGTCCCAGATCCCAATCCAGAATCCAGGATCTCAATCCCAGATCGCGATCCCAGCTCCTAATCCCAGATCCCAGCTCCTGATCCTGGCTTTGGATCCCAATCCTGGATCCTGATCCCAATCCTGGCTCCTGGATCCCAAGCTCAGATCCCGATCCCAGCTCCCAGTCCTGGCTCCTGACCTCAGATCCTCATCCCAGATCCCAGCTCCCAGTTCTGGCTTTGGATCCCAATCCAAGCTCCCTAGTCCCAGCTCTCAGATCCTGATCCCGATGCCAGCTCCCAGATCTTGGTTCCTGATCCCAATCCCAGCTCCCAGATCCCAGCTCCCAATCCCAGCTCCCTGATCTTGGTTCCTGATCACAGATCCCAGATCCCGATCCTAACCCCCAGATCCTGATCCCGATGCCAGCTCCCAGATCTTGGTTCCCGGTCCCAGCTCCTGCCGGAGCGCGTTCTGCACCCATTCTGGCTGGAACAGAGGAGCAGCGGGCGGCAGCTCCGGGGCTGCTCCTGCAGCTCCTGCAGCGCCTCCGGTGCCGCCTCCTCCTCTTCCTCAGGGCCCCGCCACAGCTGCAGCCGCCACCGCTCCTCCAGCCTGACGGCAGCCAAGGCCAGGGACTGTTTTCCAGAGGATCCCTTCTCCATGGCCAGGAACCAAACGGTGGCTTTGGGAATGTTGGCAGGCAGCTGCCAGAGCGCTGAGGCCAGCAGGATGGACACGGTTTGGGATTCCTGCAGCCCTGGAGCCAATGGGATGGACACGGTTTGGGATTCCTGCAGCCCTGGAGCCAATGGGATGGACACGGTTTGGGATTCCTGCAGCCCTGGAGCCAATGGGATGGACACGGTTCGGGATTCCTGCAGCTCTGGAGCCATTGGGATGGACACGGTTTGGGATTCCTGCAGCCCTGGAGCCAATGGGATGGACACGGTTCGGGATTCCTGCAGCTCTGGAGCCATTGGGATGGACACGGTTTGGGATTCCTGCAGCCCTGGAGCCAATGGGATGGACACGGTTTGGGATTCCTGCAGCGCTGGGGCCAATGGGATGGACACGGTTTGGGATTCCTGCAGCTCTGGAGCCATTGGGATGGACACGGTTTGGGATTCCTGCTGCTCCGGGGCCATTGGGATGGACACGGTTTGGGATTCCTGCAGCTCTGGAGCCATTGGGATGGACACGGTTTGGGATTCCTGCAGCTCCGGGGCCATTGGGATGGACACAGTTTGGGATTCCTGCAGCCCTGGAGCCAATGGGATGGACACGGTTTGGGATTCCTGCAGCTCCAGGGCCAGCGGGATGGACACGGTTTGGGATTCCTGCAGCTCTGGAGCCATTGGGATGGACACGGTTTGGGATTCCTGCAGCCCTGGAGCCAATGGGATGGACACGGTTTGGGATTCCTGCAGCCCTGGAGCCAATGGGATGGACACGGTTTGGGATTCCTGCAGCGCCGGGCCCTTGGTGGTCACCATCGCTCCGGGAGCTCGCAGTTGCCGGTGTAGCCATCGAGCCCCTGCTCGCCTCGGAGCAGGTAACGCCCGGCGGGGCCCTGGATGAAGATGGGAGCCGGCCCCGTGAGTTTCTTGAAGGCCTGGATAGCCCGGACGGCCGCCAGGCACGAGGCGTCCTGCAGGGTCCCGCTCTGGCCGCTGAGCTTGAAGGAGCCGTGCCGCACCGGGAGCAGCGCTCCCGCCTTCTCCTGCAGCAGCACGGCTCCCACCGAGCGCTCGTGCACCGACAGCCGGATCACGAAGGGCCGGGATTTGAAAGGGAGGAGCAGGGTGGGCGCCGTCCTCAGAGCCTCCTTCAGCTGCTGCAGTCGCTCCCGGCCTTCCCGATCCCATTCCTGCTGCCACTCCCGTCCCCGCTGCCCTTCCCACTTCTCCGGCACCGCCAGGCTCTGCAGCGGCAGCGCCAGCTCCAAGTAGTCGGCGATGAATTCCCTCAAATCGTTGAACTTGCCGAGGACGGAGCGGAGCCGGGCGGGACCCCAGGGCCCGGCAGGGTCGCACTCCTGGCAGATCTGCCGCAGCTTCTCGTGGGGCACGCGGCGCCCCGCGGCGCTCAGGGTCAGGCCCAGGTAATTCACCTTGGGCTGCACCAGCTGCGCCTTGTGCCGGTTCACTTTGAAGCCGGTGCTTTGGATCAGCCGCAGCACGCGGCGGGTCCGGAACCGCAGCTGCCGCCGGCGCTTCCCGGTGACCAGGATGTCGTCGTAGTAGTGGAAGACGCCGCGGGCGACGCCGGGGTCCAGCTGGGCCAGCATGGCGGCCACGCGGCGGTGCAGGATGGAGCTGGCGCCGCGGAACGTCGGCGGCAGCCGCGTGAACAGGAACTGCCGGCCCTGGAAGGTGAAGGCGAAGCGGTGCCAGCAGCTGGGGGCCAGCGGGATGGCGAGGCAGGCGTTGGACAGATCCAGCACGGAGAAGAAGCGGCTCCGGGGGTTGATGGAGGTCAGGAGCCCGTCCCGGTCCAGCGACTCCTGCGGCACCGCAGGGGTGGCGTCGTTGAGGGCGGCGCAGTCCAGGCTCAGGTAGACGCCGCGCCCGTGCGGTTTCCGGTGGAGAATCAAGGGATTGTTGGATTCGGAGGTGCCCTCCACCACGATTCCCTGCTGCAGGTACTCCTGCAGCAGCTCCGCCATCTGCCTCTCCTCGTGCGGGCGCAGCCGGCGCTGCCGCTGGAAGGGCACCGGGTCCCCGTCCAGATCCTCCTCCTGGGCCACCCGCCCGCAGTCCGTGCGGGAGTTTGCCCACACCTCCGGGAACCGCAGCTCCAGGCGGCTGGGAGGCTGCTCCTGCTCCTGCTCCTGCTCCTGCTCCGAGCCAGAGTCCTCCTCCGCGCTCTCGGCGTTCCCGCTGGCCCTCAGCATTCCGACGAAGCTCCCGTAATTCCCGCTGGGAATGTCGCCATCTGCGCTGGCCCCAGAGCCCTGCTCCTGGTCCGAGCCTGAGTCCTCCTCCATGTTCTCAGTGCTCTGACTGGCCCTCAGCATTCTGAGGAGGCTCCTGTAATTCCCGCTGGGAATGTCGCCATCTGGGCTGGCCCCAGAGCCCTGCTCCCGGTCTGAGCCTGAGCCTGAGCTGGAGCCTGAGCTTGAGCCTGAGTCCTCCTCCACGTTCTCAGTGCTCTGACTGGCCCTCAGCATTCTGAGCAGGTTCCAGTAATTCCCGCCGAGAACGCTGCAGTCTGGGCTGGCCCCAGAGCCCTGCTCCTGCTCCGAGCCTGAGCTGGAGCTTGAGTCTGAGCTGGAGCCTGAGTCCTCCTCCACATTAGTGCTCTGATTGGCCCTCAGCATTCTGAGGAGGCTCCCGTAATTCCCGCTGGGAATGTCGCCATCTGGGATGGCCCCAGAGCCCTGCTCCTGCTCCGAGCTTGAGCCTGAGCTGGAGCTGGAGCCTGAGTCCTCCTCCACGTTCTCAGTGCTCTCGCTGGACCTCAGCATTCCGAGCAGGTTCCGGTAATTCCCGCCGGGAATGCCACGGTCCAGGCTGGCTCCGGAGCCCCGCTCCCGCTGCCGGGCGCTGCAGAGGGGCCGGGTCCCCGCGATGCGCCGCGCCAGCCCGGCCGCCAGCTCCGCCGTGGGCCTCCCCTGCCAGCTCTGCATGTCCTCTCCCAGCTGGAGCAGCCTCTGCCAGAGCCACTCCCTGCGCTCCGCTCCCGACGGAGGCTCCGTCCGTCTGTCCCTTCTGGGAGCGGTGGTGGCGGCAGCGGTGGCCGTGTCCCTCCCCCGGCTCCGGGAATTGCTGCTGGGCTTTCCCTCCTCATCCTCCCTGCTCCCAGCCCAGGGCGGGAGTGGGGGTGGGACCCGACACCGAGGCCGATCCATCCCTTCCCTGGGCACATTCCCATTCCGGGTGGCACTGTCCTTGTCCTGGCTCCGGGAATAGCCTCTGGCCTCTCCCTCCTCATCCTTCCCGCTGACAACCCTGACCGTGGGCAGCCGCACCTGCCGATCCATCACTTCCCTGGGCACATTCCCATTCCGGAGGGCAGTGTTCTTGTCCTTGTCCTTGTCCGTGTCCCTCCCCCGGCTCTGGGAATTGCTGCTGGGCTTTCCCTCCTCATCCTCCCTTTTGACAACCCAGACCGAGGGCAGGCGCACGGGCCCATCCATCCCTTCCCTGGGCACATTCCCATTCCAGGTGGCAGTGGCAGTGTCCTTGTCCTTGTCCCTCTCCTGCCTCTGGGAATTGCTGCTGGGCTCTCCTTCCTCATCCTCCCTGCGCCCAGCCCGGGGTGGGAGCGGGGGTGGGAGCGGAGCCCGACGCCGAGGCCGATCCGTCCCTTCCCTGGGCACATTCCCATTCCGGGTGGCAGTGCCAGTGTCCCGGCTCTGGGAATTGCTCCGGGAATCGCCTCTGGCCTCTCCCTCCTCATCCTCCCCGCTGCAAACCCAGACTGTGGGAATGCACACGGGCCGATCCGTCCCTTCCCTGGGCACATTCCCATTCCAGGTGGCACTATCCTTGTCCTTGTCCATGTCCCTCCCCTGGCTCTGGGAATTGCTGCTGGGCTCTCCTTCCTCATCCTTCCTGCGCCCAGCCCGGGGTGGGAGCGGGGGTGGGAGCGGAGCCGGATGCCGAGGCCGATCCATCCCTTCCCTGGGCACATTCCCATTCCGGGTGGCAGTGTCCATGTCCTTGTCCATGTCCCTCTCCTGGCTCTGGGAATTGCTGCTGGGCTTTCCCTCCTCATCCTCCCTTTTGACAACCCAGACTGAGGGCAGGCACACGGGCCCATCCGTCCCTTCCCTGGGCACATTCCCATTCCAGGTGGCAGTGCCAGTGTCCCGGCTCTGGGAATCGCCTCTGGCCTCTCCCTCCCCATCCTCCCCGCTGCAAACCCAGACTGTGGGAATGCACACGGGCCCATCCGTCCCTTCCCTGGGCACATTCCCATTCCAGGTGGCACTGTCCTTGTCCTTGTCCTTGTCCCTCTCCTGCCTCTGGGAATTGCTGCTGGGCTTTCCCTCCTCATCCTCCCCACTGCAAACCCAGACTGTGGGAATGCGCACGGGCCCATCCGTCCCTTCCCTGGGCACATTCCCATTCCAGGTGGCACTGTCCTTGTCCTTGTCCTTGTCCGTGTCCCTCCCCCGGCTCTGGGAATGGCTGCTGGGCTTTCCCTCCTCATCCTCCCTTTTGACAACCCAGACCGAGGGCAGGCGCACGGGCCCATCCATCCCTTCCCTGAGCACATTCCCATTCCGGGTGGCAGTGGCAGTGTCCTTGTCCTTGTCCCTCTCCTGCCTCTGGGAATTGCTGCTGGGCTCTCCTTCCTCATCCTCCCTGTGCCCAGCCCGGGGTGGGAGCGGGGGTGGGAGCGGAGCCCGACGCCGAGGCCGATCCGTCCCTTCCCTGGGCACATTCCCATTCCGGGTGGCAGTGCCAGTGTCCCGGCTCTGGGAATTGCTCCGGGAATCGCCTCTGGCCTTTCCCTCCTCATCCTCCCCGTTCCCAGCCCGGGGTGGGAGCGGGGCCCGACGCCGAGGCCGATTCGTCCCTTCCCTGGGCACATTCCCATTCCTGGCTTGCCGTGGGACACCAGCCTTGTCCCCAAACTCCTTCCCGAGGGCTTGGATTCCTCTGGGGCTGTTCCCCACCTCTGTTTGCTCCCGCCGGGCTCCCCCGTTCTGGTGGACCCCCGGCTCTTTCCCATTCACCTGCGCACACCCGGGCCCGTCTCCTGCCTCTCCCGGTATTCCGGCGTTTCTCCCGGTGTGCCCGGCTCCTGGGGAATGCCGCGTCCCGTCCTGACCCCACAGCCAGGCCTGGCCCTGCCCGGGCTGCCGGTGCCAGGACTGGGTGGAAAACTCCTCCGGCAGAGCTCCGCGATCCCCGGCTCCGGGGGGACCCTCCGGGAGAGCTCCGCGATTCCCGGCTCCGCGGGGACCCTCCGGGAGAGCTCCGCGATCCGCGGCTCCGGGGGGACCCTCCGGGAGAGCTCCGCGATCCGCGGCTCCGCAGGGACCCTCCAGGAGAGCTCCGCGATCCGCGGCTCCGCGGGGACCCTCCGGGAGAGCTCCGCGATCCCCGGCTCCGCGGGCATCCTCAGGGAGAGCTCCGCGATCCCCGGCTCCGCGGGCATCCTCAGGGCGCCTCCTCCTGCGGGACAGGAAGCGGAACATGGCCCCGGAAAGCGGGACAGGAACGGGGCCTCCTCACCTTGCTGGGGCTGCCCCGGCAGTGCCGAAGCTGCCCCGGAAATTCCAAAAGCGGCCCGGGAATTCCGGCAGTGCCGGGGGTGTCCAGGGAATTTTCTCAGTCCCAAGAGTGTCCCAAGGGTGTCCCAGGAATTTTCTCAGTCCCAAGAGTGTCCCGGGATGTCCCAAGAGTGTCCCAGGAATTTTCTCAGTCCCAAGAGCATCCCAGGAGTTCCAGTAGTCCCGGGGAGGTCCCAGAAGTGTCCCAGGGGTGTCCCGGGGGTGTCCCGGGAATCTTCTCAGTCCCAAAGGTGTCCAGGGGATTTTCTCAGTCCCAGGAGTGTCCCGGGAATTCCGTGAGCGCCGGGATGTCCCAGGAATTCTGTGTCGGTGCCGGGATGTCCCTGCGGTGTCGCAGCAGCGCGGGCCCGACGGTTCCGTGCCTGGGGCAGGAAGAGGAAGTTGGGCACGAGGAGGAGGAGGAGGAGGAGGAGGAGGAGGAGGAGGAGGATGAAGAAGGTGCGCGCCCTTTCTGGGGCCACCGAGGTCACTGCGCCCACCCCGCTGATTCCCGGCCAGGATTCCCGATCCCAGGGAATGTCCGGAGCTGCGGGAGTGAAGCCATTTATTATATTGAACAATAGTTTTTGAGAAATAAAAGAATTAAAAGACACTTAAAAGTATATCAAGGGAATCGCAGAAGTTAATAAATAACCTAAAATACACTATTAGGAAGAACTTTGATCAGATATTTAGATAAGTTAATAAATAGCCTAAAATACACTGTTAGGGAGCCCTAACTTTGATCAGATATCTAGATAAGTTAATACATAATCCAAAAAAACCACTCACAGAAGAAACTTTGGAATTAGAATATTTGAAGAGGAAACATTGGAATTAGAATATTTGAAGAAAAAAGCAGAAATGGAAGCCAATAAGTTAAAGTGACCTGCCAAGCCGTTAGAATCAAGCCAACTACAACAATAACTTCTGCCAAGCCATGGAAAAACATGCCAAGAATAACAGGAAACTGCCCAAATTAGGAAAAGCTTAAAATTTAACTAAGGAAGACCAAGAATTCCCGGAAGACTCCGCCTGTACTCCTGCCTACCTATGAATATGCTTGTAATCCTTCTTCAAAATTGTATAAAAACCTGCTTTTGCTGTACATAATTCAGAAATCCATTTAGCGATTTCTCCAATGCGTTGCCAATAAATACCTCCTGCCTATAGACCTCAAATCCAGTCTCTGGGCAGCTTATTATCGCCTTTTGGGGCAAAATTCGGCATCAGGAGCAGCGAGACACAAACTTCAATGAATTTCGAGATTTTAGAGGAGCTTTTAGTCGCAGATAAGCTTTGCTGGAGTTAATTAAAAAAAAATAATAATAAATGGGTAGGCCTTGATGAAGTTAAGAGTTGGTAGTTAACTAATAATTGATTGATTGTTTGTCAGCACAATGTTTGGTCGGCTGGGTTCATAACGAAGGATTTAGAAATTGATAAATAGCTTTTGATTGATAAGTAGGAATTGATAAGTAGAAATTGGTAAATAGAAATTGATAAGTAGAAATTGATAAATAGAAATTGGTAAATAGAAATTGATAAATAGAAATTGATAAATAGAAATTGATAAGTAGAAATTGATAAATGTAAGACAATTGTAGGAACACAAGACAAATTCTTCTGTTCTGAAACCAAACGAAGACGGGGGGAGGAATGGGAGTCCTGCCAAGGGTTCGTTTGTCACATTTGCATTGAAAAGGCCACAACGAAGAAAACTTCACTCACTTCCTCATTTTGGGACCCCTCCCCATGGAAGGGATCGCCCGACCCATTTTAAGGAATTAACGGCTTCTGAACTAATTACCGTGCTTAATGGCTTTCGAACTAATTACCAAAGCTATGAATGTTTGTATTTTGGGTATTCGAGACCCAAATATGGATAAAATTCTTTTCTAACTCCACACTGTCAGTTTTAGTCCCTCCCCGCTGGATCTCGGTACTCGATCGATATCCATATCCATATTTTTATATTTTTAATAAATCAGCAGAGCCGGGAGTGACCCCCCCCACCCCCGGCACGGCCGCCCCTCCCCCATCCCCGCGCTGCACCCCAAATTTCCCCTCCCCCCCCCCCCCTTCCTGTGGGGCTGGGACCCCCCCCAAAATGGGGGCAGCGACCCCCGGGATGCGGGGAGGGAAAAGGAACCCCCGGGAGAAGGCGCGAAACGCCGGGGAAACCCGGCCCGACGTGTTCCGACATGTCCGGACATGGCCCCACACACATGTCGCGACATGGCCCCCGCCGAGCGCGACCCGGGATCCCCCCCGCATTCCCGGGATCCCCCCCGCATTCCCGGGGTCCCGTTCCCATTCCCGGATCCCGTTCCCATTCCCGGATCCCGTTCCCATTCCCGGGATTCCCCCCCACATTCCCGGATCCCGTTCCCATTCCCGGGGTCCCGTTCCTATTCCCGGGGTCCCGTTCCCATTCCCAGATCCCGTTCCCATTCCCGGGATTCCCCCCCACATTCCCGGAACTCGTTCCCATTCCTGGGGTCCCGTTCCCATTCCCGGCTTCCCCCCCCACATTCCCAGGGTCCCGCTCCCATTCCCGGAATTCCCCCTCCTATTCCCGGATCCCGCAGGCCCCCGAGGGTCCCGCACGCACTCCCGGGATCCCTCCAAATTCCCGGGATCCCCCCGCACTCTCGGGGTCCCGTTCCCATTCCCGAGTGTCCCGCACGCATTCCCGGCATCCTCCCAAATTCCCGGGATCCCGCTCCCATTTCCAGGGTTCCGCTCCCATTCCAGGATCCCGCTCCCATTCCCGGGGTCCCCCCTCCGCATTCCCAGGATCCCGCCCCGATCCCGGGGTCCCTCCCGCATCCCCGGGGTCCCGCAGCTCCCCGAGGGTCCCGCTCCCATTCCCGGGATCCCCCCCACATTCCCGGAACTCCCGTTCCCATTCCCGGATCCCGCAGCCCCCCGAGTGTCCCGTACCCGCTCCGGGGTCCGCAGCCGGGCCGGGGGTCCCCGATCCTGATCCTGATCCCGATCCCGATCCCGGTCCCGGTCCCGGTCCCGAACCGGGTCCGAGTCCCCGCGGGCCGGGGGCGGTCCCGGAGCCGCCCCGCCCCCGTCCCGCGTTCCCGGTTCCCATCGTTCTCCGGGAATGACGGACGGATCGGGCGGGACCCGGGGGGGCGGGGGCCGTGCCTCAGTTTCCCCAGGAATACCGCGGGAAGAAGTGGAAATTTGGGGGCACAAGGATGGGGGGGGTAAATTGTGGAGTTGTGCCTCAGTTTCCCCGGGAATGTGCGGCTCCAGGAAGGAGCGGGAATCTGGGGAGAGGTCCCAGGATGTTGGCGTGGCTGTGCCTCAGTTTCCCCCTGGAATCCCGCAGGAACCAGGAGGAATTTGGGGGATCCCAGGATGAGGAGGGGAGGGGGGGGATTTTGTGCCTCAGTTTCCCCCAGGAATGTGCAACCCCAGGAATTTGGGGGATCCCAGTGTAATACGTGATGTACAGTAACCCGTGCTTAGGCGGGAAATGTATAAAATATAAAATTGTAAAATAAAAAATTGTAAAATAAATTAAACACCCAGCGGGCCTCTGAGCGCAGACAGGCCCCGGACAGATTGCCGCAGGGGAATTCCCGAATTCCCGGGGGCGGCGGGAGAACAATTCCTCATTTAATAACGAAAGGACGGGCTCGGAGCCGTCAGGGAACACCCGAGGGCGATCGCCGCTTGATAAACGCCATCGATCGGCACGAGAGAAGTGGAGAGGAGCACAAATCCGAATATTCCACTTGCCCCGACACCATCGGAGTTTGCCACACCGGAGCTGCTGGGATGTGTAATGTGAAATAATTCATGCTCAGAGGTGGAATATGTGATGTAAAACAATTCATACTCAGAGGTGGGATATATAATGTAAAGTAATTCAGGATTAGGCAAAAAAAATATATAATATATTTTATTATATAAAAATATAAATATATATATTGTAATTTATAATAGATATAATGGATTTATACCTATATAATATAAAATAAAAGTTATAGAGTAAATTAAGCATGTAATGAAAATCCAATGGGCCTCTGACCACAGACGGCCCAGAGACAGATTGCCACACTGGAGCTGCTGTAATAGATCATGTAAAATAATTCATGCTTAGAGATGTAATATATAATGTAAAGTAATTCATGCTTAGAGGTGTAATATATAATGTAAAGTAATTCATGCTTAGGCGAAAAATAAAAAATATAAACATATATAATATAATATAATATAATATAATATAATATAATATAATATAATATAATATAATATAATAGGAAAAATAAAAAGGAAATTCACGATCGTGTGCGGGGTGACCAAAGAACCCAGGGCACCCCTGGCCCAGGCAGGAGAAACGGAACCAAAGAGCCCTGGGGGAAACGGCGCGGGTGAACAGAGCAGGCTCCGCGGCGATTGAGGCCGGAGCTGGGTTCACCCAGCGCCGATCCGGGCCTCGGTGCTGCCCCTTGGGCTGTGACTTCTGAGAACTGAATTTTTAGTCACAAAAATAAAATCTTTCGCATTTATTAATTTGGATTTCTCGTTGGTCATTTATAACATGAACAGAGGGGGATCCTGTGATAGAGGTCAGATCCGGGTTCACCCAGCGCCCATCCCAGGCTCCACGCTGTCTCTTTGGCTGTGGGTTTTGAGAACCGAATTTGGGTTTTGAGAACCGTATTTTTAGTCACAAAAATAAAATCTTTCACATTTATTAATTTGGATTTCTCGTTGGTCATTTATAACATGAACAGAGGGGAGATCCGATGTGATAGGGGTTGGATCCAGGTTCATGCAGGGCCCATCCCGGGCTCCACGCTGCCTCTGGCTGTGGGTTTTGAGAAATGAATTTTTAGTCACAAAAATAAAATCTTTCACATTTATTAATTTGGATTTCTCGTTGATCATTTATAACATGAACAGAGGGGGATCCTGTGTGATAGAGGTTGGATCTGGGTTCATGTAGGGCTCATCCCAGGCTCCACGCTGTCCCTTTGGCTGTGGGTTTTGAGAAATGAATTTTTAATCACAAAAATAAAATCCTTTGCATTTATTAAATTGGATTTCTCGTTGATCATTTATGACATGAACACAGGGGGATCTGATTTGATAGAGGTTGGATCTGGGTTCATGTAGGGCTCATCCCAGGCTCCACGCTGTCCCTTTGGCCGTGGGTTTTGAGAACCGAATTTGGGTTTTGAGAAATGAATTTGGGTTTTGAGAACCCAATTTGGGTTTTGAGAACCGAATTTTTAGTCACAAAAATAAAATCTTTCGCATATATTAAATTGGATTTCTGATTGATAATTTATAACATGAACAGAGGGAGATCCGATGCGATCGAGGTCGGATCTGGGTTCACCCAGCACCGATCCCGGCCTCAACTCTGTTCCTTTGGCGGCGACTTTTGGGAACCAAATTTTTAGTCACAAAAATAAAATCTTTCGCATTTATTAATTTGGATTTCTCGTTGGTCATTTATAACATGAACAGGGGGGGATTCAATGCAATAGAGGTTTTATAACATAAAAATAATATGTTATATATAGAGGTCGGATCCGGGTTCACCCGGCGCCCATCCCGGGCTCCACGCTGCCCCTTTGGCTGTGACTTTTGAGAACCGAATTTTTAGTCACAAAAATAAAATCTTTCACATTTATTAATTTGGATTTCTGACTGATAATTTATGACATGAACGGAGGGAGGTTCAATGTGATAGGGGTCGGATCTGGGTTCGCCCTGCGCCCATCCCAGGCTCCACGCTGTCCCTTTGGCTGTGGGTTTTGAGAAATGAATTTGGGTTTTGAGAACAGAATTTGGGTTTTGAGAAACGAATTTGGGGTTTGAGAACCGAATTTTTAGTCACAAAAATAAAATCTTTCACATTTATTAATTTGGATTTCTGATTGATAATTTATAACATGAACACAGGGAGATCCAATGCGATCGAGGTCAGATCTGGGTTCATCCAGCGCCGATCCCAGCCTCAACTCTGTTCCTTTGGCAGCGACTTTTGGGAACCAAATTTTTAGTCACAAAAATAAAATCTTTCGCATTTATTAATTTGGATTTCTCGTTGATCATTTATAACATGAACAGGGGGGGATTCAATGCAGTAGAGGTCGGATCCAGGTTCACCCAGCGCTGATCTTAGGCTCGACGCTGCCTCTTTGGCTGTGGGTTTTGAGAAATGAATTTTTAGTCACAAAAATAAAATCCTTTGCATTTATTAAATTGGATTTCTCGTTGATCATTTATAACATGAACAGGGGGGGATTCAATGCAGGAGAGGTTGGATCTGGGTTCATGCAGGGCCCATCCCGGGCTCCACGCTGTCCCTTTGGCTGTGGGTTTTGAGAACCGAATTTGGGTTTTGAGAACTGAATTTGGGTTTTGAGAACTAAATTTTTAGTCACAAAAATAAAATCTTTTGCATTTAAAATTTGGATTTCTCGTTGGTCATTTATAACATGAACAGGGGGGGATTCAATGCAATAGAGGTTTTATAACATAAAAATAATATGTTATATATAGAGGTCGGATCCGGGTTCACCCAACTCTGATCCTGGGCTCTACGCTGCCCCTTTGGCTGTGGGTTTTGAGAACTGAAATTTTAATCACAAAAATCAAATCCTTTGCATTTATTAATTTGGATTTCTTGTTTGTGACAGCGTTCGCAGGGGTCCGAGGGAGAGGGCGGAGACGAGAATGCTGACTCCATGTTTCAGAAGGCTGATTTATTATTTTATGATATATATATTACATTAAAACTATACTAAAAGAATAGAAGAAAGGATTTCACCAGAAGGCCTGCTGAGAATAGAAAAAGAGAGAATGAATAACAGAGGCCTGTGGCTGTGGCTGGCTGTGATTGGCCAGTGATTAGAAACAACCACACGAGACCAATCCCAGATGCGCCTGTTGCATCCCACAGCAGCAGAAAATCAATGTTCACATTCTGTTC
Source organism: Molothrus aeneus (assembly GCF_037042795.1). Classification (NCBI taxonomy): domain Eukaryota; kingdom Metazoa; phylum Chordata; class Aves; order Passeriformes; family Icteridae; genus Molothrus; species Molothrus aeneus. Next base: position 112,397,050 of record NC_089648.1, on the reverse strand, counting down.
CTGTTGCATCCCACAGCAGCAGAAAATCAATGTTCACATTCTGTTCCTGAGGCCTCGCAGCTTCTCAGGAGGAAAAATCCTAAGGAAAGGGATTTTTCATAAAAAATCTCATGGCTACACTTGTTGGTCATTTATAACAGCCAGGAATGCGGCAGCTCCAGGAAGGAGCGGGAATTTGGGGTGGGAATTTGGGGTGGGAATTTGGAGGGAGGGGGCGGGGGTGATAAATGGATGTGATTCGTGCTAAATTGAAATTATATCAATATTTTAGAATATAAAAAATATATCTATTTTATATGTATATTATATACATATTAATAGAAATATTTTTATATATATTTTTATATATATATAAATATATAAAAATATATATTTATATATATAATATATAGATATATATAATAATATATATTTTATTATATTCATATATAATATATATATTTTATATATATATAAAAATATATATTTTATATATATAATATATATATAAAATATTCTATATATTTTTATATATATTATCTATATTATAGCTAGATAAAATATATCTATATTATATATAATATATAATTTATTTTATACTTTTATAAATATAATTTATAATATTAATATTAATAATTATAATATTAATAATTTATATATTAAAACTATATTTTAATATTTTAAAATACATTCTAATATAATATATATATAAATGCTTTTTTGTTATTACTTGTTATAAAGTAGGAAAGGAAAAGTATATGTGATTAGTGTGATAAATGGATATGATTCGTGCTGACTAAATTGTAACTACATCAGTATTTTAGAAAATAAAAAGATATATAAAAATATGTATTCTAAGATGTATATATTATATACATATATAATATATTATATTTATTTTATATATGGATTAAAATATACATTATGTAAAATATAATTATATAGATATTAGATAAAAAATTATATAATGTAATGTAATAAAATGTAATGTAATAATGTAATATAATGTAATATAATGTAATATAATATAATGTAATGTGATATGATATAATATAATATAATGTAATGTGATATAATATAATATAATATAATATAATATAATATAATATAATATAATATAATATAATATAATATAATATAATATAATATAATGTGATATAATATGATATAATATAATATAATATGATATAATATAATATAATATAATATAATATAATATAATATAATATAATATAATATAATATAATATAATATAATATAATATAATATAATATAATGTGATATAATATAATATAATGTGATATAATATAATATAATGTGATATAATATAATATAATATGATATAATATAATATAATATAATATAATATAATATAATATAATATAATATAATATAATATAATATAATATAATATAATATAATATGATATGATATAATATAATATAATATAATATAATATAATATAATATAATATAATATAATATAATATAATATAATATAATATAATATAAATAAAAACCACTTTTCCTTTATTACTTATAATAAAATCACAGATGTTCCGTGTGAAAATCAGGACACAGGATGGAATATTGGGAAAAACAAGATCCCAGTTCTGATCCTGACCTTGGGACGGACAAAGTCGGGACAATTCCAGGTTTGGAATCCAAGCTGTGATTTTATCTCTGAAATAATGAGGCTTGATTGGGGCTTAATTGCTTAATTATGTAACTCAGAGCTCAGTGCGCATGCGCAGCCCGGAAAGGTTATCCAGGGGGCAGCGAGGGAGAGAAACACCCCAAAATCCAGCATCCCCCCCAAATCCGGGATCCTCAAAATCCCAGAGCCCCAAAATCCGGGATCCCCAAAATCCAGAGCTCCAAAAATCCAGGAGCCCCAAAAATCCAGGAGCCCTAAAATCCAGAGCCCTAAAATCCAGCAGTTCCAAAATTGAGAAACCCCAAAATCCAGGAGCTCCAAAATCGAGGAGCCCCAAAATCCAGGACTCCCCAAAATCCAGAGCCCCAAAATCCAGGATCCCCAAAATCCAGAGCTCCAAAAATCCCGGAGCCCCAAAAATCCAGGAGCCCAAAATTCCAGGAGCCCAAAAATCCAGGATCCCCAAAAATCCAGGAGCCCCAAAATCCAGAGCTCCAAAAATCCCGGAGCCCCAAAATCCAGGAGCCCAAAATTCCAGGGCCCCAAAATTCAGAGCCTCAAAATCCAGGAGTTCCAAAATCCAGCACCCCCTAAAATCCTGGAGTTCCAAAATTGAGGAACCCCAAAATCCAGGACTCCCCAAAATCCGAGGTCCCCAAAATCCAGAGCCCCAAAATCCAGGATCCCCAAAATCCAGAGCCCCCAAAATCCAGAGCCCCAAAATCCAAGGGCCCAAAAATCCAGGAGCCCAAAAAATCCAGGAGCCCCCAAAATCCAGAGCCTCAAAATCCAGAGCCCCAAAATCCAGGAGTTCCAAAATCCAGCACCCCCTAAAATCCAGGAGCTCCAAAATCGAGGAACCCCCTAAAATCCAGGAGTTCCAAACTCGAGGAACCCCAAAATCCAGGACTCCCCAAAATCCGGGATCCCCAAAATCCAGAGCCCCAAAATCCAGGATCCCCAAAATCCAGAGCTCCAAAAATCCAGGAGCCCCAAAAATCCAGGAGCCCAAAATTCCAGGAGCCCAAAATTCAGAGCCCCAAAATTCAGAGCCCCAAAAATCCAGGATCCCAAAAATCCAGGAGCCCCAAAATCCAGGGTGCAGGATTGGACCCCAAAAATCCAGGACCCCCAAAATCCCGTATCCCCCAAAATCCCGGTGCAGGAATGGACCCCAAACTCCAGGATCCTCAAAAATCCAGGATCACCCAAAATCCAGGATCACCCAAAATCCAGGAGCCCCCAAAATCCAGGATGCAGGACCGTGCTCCTTGCAGGCAGTGACTGAATTATCTTCTGTTTGCTCAAAAAGGAAAAAAACTCCGAGGTTTCTTTCTTAAATTTGATTTAAAAAAGACAATTAGTGAGACTTTCACGATTTCACTTGAAATCTGGAGTTGTTAATTCGACAGAGGAGAAAAGGTTTTGCTGAGGCAATTCACGAGGAAAGGAAGAGAACAAAAGGAAAATTCACTTATATATTATATAAGTAACATATTACATATATTATATTGTGTTATGTTGTGTTATGTTGTATATAATATTTATAGTATATTATATATATAATATATTGTAGATTATGGGTACAGTTTGTTATATAGAGAATATTATATATATTACAGATAGTGTATTATATATAGCACTTTATATATTATATAAATAGTATATTATATATAGCCTATTATATATTATAGATATAGTTTGTTACAGATATAGTATAGTACATATTATAAAAATAATATGTTATATATAGAGTATATCGTAGATTATATATGTTATAGATAGTACATAATAGATTATATATACAGTTAATTATTTAGATAATAAATGATATATTATATATTATAATATTATATATTATATAATCTATTACAGTAGACTATATCTTATATATAGTATATTAGTATTATAATAGTATTTTAATTATGTATTATAATTAGTATATAATATACTTTATTATAGTATAATATATAGTATATATAGTATATATAGTATAGTATTATAATCTATAATATACAATATATAATATACAATATGTAATATGTAATATGTAATATGTAATATAATATATATTATATATTATATATTATATATTATATATTATATATTATATATATTGTATACTTTATACTATACATTGTATATTATGGGTATAGTGTATTACATATATATTACATATATTATATATCGTGTATTAAATATTTTATATTATACATATTATGTATTATATATTATATAGTATATATAGTAAAATATTATAATCTATAATATACAATCTATAATATGTAATCTGTAATATAATATATAATATATAACATATAACATATAACATATAACATATAACATATAATATATAATATAATATATAATATATAATATATAATATATAATATATAATGTATATTGTATATTGTATATTGTATATTATACATTGTATATTATGGATATAGTGTAATACATATATATTACATATATTATATTGTGTATTAAATATTTTACATTATACATATTATATATTATATATTATATATTATATATTATATATTATATATATAATGTATATTATATGCTGTATATTACATATATAGCATATTATGCATTATATATGTAGTATATTCCATATTCTACATCATTTATATTTTACAGTACATATTATACGGTACAGTATAGATTATTTCCAGAATCAAAAATGGGAGCAGATTTACAGGACACTATTGATGAATATCTCTTAGCATCCAGCATATGAACAGTGTGGAAAATGCACATGATCTGATTGGCTCTTGGCAAACATTCAATTGATCATTAAAATTAATAAAAATCAATTAGTATTGCATAGTAATTAAAACGAATGCTGTCCGTGTTATGTTGGAGCGTTTTGCTGTATTAATCTCTTTCAAGCAGAGTGGTGGGTACAGTTTTTAGGCTATAAAATCACATTAAAATCGGAGCTCTGTGATGTGAGATAATTTCTGTAAGGAACACAAAAATCTAACGAGATAACCAAGGAATTCCTCACTCTTGGCCACAGATGTAAAATGTAAAAATCCTTTTTTGGCCGAGTCCCAGGCACCCGGAGAGCCGGAATTCTTTGCTTTTTATTGTTTCCTGTTTTCAAGTAAATTTTAAAATAAAAAACTTCTTATTGTTTCCTATTTTAAAGTCAATTTTAAAGTAAAACACTTTTTATTGTTTCCTGTTTTCAAGTAAATTTTAAAATAAAAAACTTCTTATTGTTTCCTATTTTAAAGTAAATTTTTGAGTAAATTCTTTACTTTCTATTGTTTTATTGTTTATTTATATTGTATTGTACTTTTAATATTCTTAACATCCTAATTTTTATTACTAATTTATTACTATTTTATTACCATTTTTATTACCATTTCTATTACTATTTTATTACAATTTTGTTACTATTCTATTACCATTTTATTACCATTTTATTACCATTTTGTTACTAATTTATTACCATTTCTATTACTATTTTATTACCATTTTGTTACTATTTTATTACAATTTTTATTACTATTTTATTACTGTTTTGTTACTATTTTATTACCATTTTTATTACCATTTTGTTACTAATTTATTACCATTTCTATTACTATTTTATTACAATTTTGTTACTATTTTATTACCATTTTTATTACCATTTTGTTACTAATTTATTACCATTTCTATTACTATTTTATTACTATTTTATTACCATTTTTATTACCATTTTGTTACTATTTTATTACCATTTTATTACTATTTTATTACTGTTTTATTACTATTTTATTACCATTTTTATTACCATTTTGTTACTAATTTATTACCATTTCTATTACTATTGTATTACAATTTTGTTCCTATTTTATTACCATTTTTATTACTATTTCATTACTGTTTTGTTACTAATTTATTACGATTTTTATTACTAATTTATTACTATTTTGTTGCTATTATATCACCATTTTTATTACTATTTTATTACCATTTCTATTACTATTTTGTTACTATTCTGTTACTAATTTTTTACCATTTTTATTCCTATTTTATTACCATTTTGTTACTATTTCATTACCATTTTTATTATTTTTTCATTATTATTTTCATTACTATCAAACGTCTAAAATGTTAACACAAGTGAATGGCGTTTTCCACAGGGGGGAATTTGGGGTGGGAATTTGGGGGGGTCCGAGGATGAGGAAGGGGGGGATTCGTGCCTCAGTTTCCCCCATGGAATGAGGCAGCTCCAGGAAGGAGAAGGAATTTGGGGCAGGAATTTGGGGGAGATTCGTGCCTCAGTTTCCCTCCCTGGAATGAGGCAGCTCCAGGAAGGAGCGGGAATTTCGGGCGGGAATTTGGGGTGGGAATACGGGAGATCCCAGGATGGGAGGGGTGGGGTCGGGTCTGTGCCTCAGTTTCCCTCCCCGGAATGCTGCAGGAAAGAGCGGGAATTTGGGGGAGCGGGGTGGTCTGAGGATAGGGGGGGATTCGTGCCTCAGTTTCCCTCCCTGGAATGAGGCAGCTCCAGGAAGGAGAAGGAATTTGGGGCGATAATTTGGGGTGGGAATTTTGGGGGTCATAGGATGGGGGGTGTGTGTGAGATGTGCCTCAGTTTCCCCTGGAATGCTGCAGGAAGGAGCGGGAATTTGGGGCGGGAATTTGGGGGCGGGATCCGAGGATGAGGGGGGGGGGGGGTTGGGATTGGTGCCTCAGTTTCCCCCGGAATGTTGGAGCTCCAGGAAGGAGCGGGGATTTGGGGGGTCCCAGGATGGGCAGGGGGAGATTTTGTGCCTCAGTTTCCCCAGGAATGGCAGCTCCAGGAAGGAGCGGGGATTTGGGGGAGGGCGGGGGTCTGAGGATAGCGGGGATTTGTGCCTCAGTTTCCCCCCTGGAACGCTGCAGGAAGGAGCGGGAATCTGGGGCGGGGGGGTGAGGGCTGTGCCTCAGTTTCCCCAGGAATTCTGCAGCTCCGGGAAAGAGCGGGAAATTGGGGGCGGGGATTTGGGGGCGGGGATTTGATTTGGGGGCGGGGATTTGGCGGGGGGCGGGGAGAAATTTCGGGTGTTTCCAGAATGAGGTAGGGGGGGGCTGTGCCTCAGTTTCCCCTGGAATGCGGCAGTTCCAGGAAGGGGCGGGAATTGGGGGGGGGGGGAGTTTTGGGGGCGGGGATTTGGGGGGCGGGGATTTGGGAGCAGGAATTTGGGGGCGGGGATTTGGGGGGTCCCAGTATAGGGAGGGGGCGGGGTTGTGCCTCAGTTTCCCCCGGGCAATTCGGGGGTCCCGGGTTGGGATCCGGGGCTGTTTTGGGGGCGGGGCGAGGCTCAACCGTGGCCCCGCCCACCTCGGGGAGGAAGGGGGCGGGGCGAACCCCCCGGGCCGGGGCGGGAATTAATTAATAACTTTATTAATTAATAAATTAATTAATATTTGCAAACTCCTCCCCTCCGGGCCGGCTCGGGAATCCCCGGGGCAGTTCCGGGAATTAATTAATTAATTAATTTTAAAATTAATTGCGAAACCCTCCCCCCCCCCTCCATTCCCCCCAGGCCGGCTCGGGAATCCCCGGGGTAGTTCCGGGATTTAATTAATTAATAAATTAATTAATTGCGAAACCCTTCCCCCCCGGACCGGCTCGGGAATCCCCGGGGCAGTTCCGGGAGTTAATTAATGAATAAATTCATTAATATTTGTAAACACCCCCCCCTCCCCCCCCCCCGGGCCAGGTCGGGAATTAATTAACAAATTAATTAATTTGCGCACTTCCTCGGTGTGGGTCAGGAATTCCCGAGGCCCTTCCGGGAGTTAATTAATGAATATATTCATTAATTAATTAGCGAGGCCCCGGGCCCGCGGCCGGGCCGGGCCGGGGGCGGTGCCGGGAGTTAATTAATGAATATATTCATTAATTAATTAGCGAGGCCCCGGGCCCGCGGCCGGGCCGGGCCGGGGGCGGTGCTGGGAGTTAATTAATGAATACATTAATTAATTAGCGAGGCCCCGGGCCCGCGGCCAGGCCGGGGCGGTGCCGGGGCCGTTCCAGAAAGCTCCGGGAGCGGAACGGGAGCGGGAACGGGGCGGGACCGGGACCGGCCCGAGGATAAAGCGGCACCGGAGCGGCCCCGGCCCCGGCACCGGAGCGGGACTGCGGGTACGGGACTGCGGCAACCCCGAACCCCTGAATCCCCGAACCCCTGAATCCCCGAACCTCCGAATCCCAAATCCCCGAACCCCTGAATCCCTGAACCCCGAACCCCAAATCCCTGAACCCTGAATCCCCCAACCCCTGAATCCCAAATCCCCGAACCCCTGAATCCCTGAACCCCGAATCCCAAATCCCCGAACCCCTGAATCCCCGAACCCCTGAATCCCCGAACCCCAAATCCCCGAACCCCTGAATCCCTGAATCCCCGAACCTCCGAATCCCAAATCCCCGAACCTCCGAATCCCAAATCCCCGAACCTCCGAATCCCTGAACCCTTAAACCCCTGAATCCCAAATCCCCGAACCCCTGAATCCCTGAACCCCGAACCCCAAATCCCCGAACCCCTGAATCCCCGAACCTCCGAATCCCAAATCCCCGAACCCCTGAATCCCCGAACCCCTGAATCCCCGAACCTCCGAATCCCAAATCCCCGAACCCCTGAACCCCAAAACCCCGAACCCTCAAACCCCTGAACCCCCAAATCCCCGAACCCCCAAATCCCTGAACCCCGAATCCCTGAAAAATCTCTGAACCCCCAAATCCCCGAATCCCAAATCCCTGAACCCCGTATCCCCGAATCCCCAAATCCCCGAATCCCCCAACTCTGAACCCTCGGATCCCCGAACCCCCCAAATCCCTGACCCCTGAATCCCGAACCCCCAAACCCCCGAATCCCAAATCCCTGAATCCTGAACCCTCAAACCCCAAATCCCTGAATCCCGAATTCCTAAATCCCCAAATCTCGAACCCCCGAACCCCCAAATTCCCAAATCCCTGAATCCCTAAACTCCCCAATCCCTGAACTCGCATCCCCAAATCCCCGAACTCCCGAACCCCCAAATCCCTGAACCCTGAATCCCAAATTCCCGAAGCCCCAAATCCTCGAACTCCAAAACCCGAACCCCCAAATCCCCAAACTCCGAATTCCCGAACCCCCAAATCCCAGAACTCCCCAAATCCCCGAACCCCCAAATTTCTAAATCTCAGAACTCCCCGAATCCCAAAACCCCAAATCCTCGAACCCCCGAAACCCCAAATCTCTGAACCCCCAAATTCCAAAAGCCCCCAAACCTCTGAATCCCCAAATCTTCGAATCCCAAATCCTGAACCCCAAATCCCCCAATTTTCCCCTCTTTTTTCCCTTTCCCCCCCCCAGTTTTGGGGTCCCCCCGGGCGGTTTTTGGGGTGGGGGCGGGGATGGAGCGGGCGGAGGCTCGGCGGGAATTTCCCACAATTCCCCGCGCCGGGCAGGACCCAACGGGGATTTGGGATTTGGGGCGATGATTTGGGATTTGGGATTTCGAGGGGGGGGATTTGGGATTTGGGGTGCAGGGGGGGTTATTTGGGATTTGTGGGGTTTTTTTGGGGATGGGGAGTTATTTGGGATTTGGGGTTTATTTGGGATATGGGAGGGTTATTTAGGATTTGGGCTGCAGGGGGGTGATTTGGGATTTGGGGTACGTGGGGTTATTTTGGGATTGGGGGGGGTTTATTTAGGATTTGGGGGGATATTTTGGGATGGGGGGTAAATTAGGATTTGGGATATGCGGGATTCTTTGGGATTGGGGGCGTTATTTGGGACAGGGGGGTTATTTTGTGGGCTTTGTTTGGGATTTGGGGGGAGTTATTCGGGATTTGGGATGTATGGAGTTATTTGGGATTTGGGGGGGCCGTTTGGAATGGGGGGATTATTTGGGATGTGGGATGGGGTTTTGGGGCTGTGGCAATGGGGGTTTTTGGGGTGTCGGGGGGGTTATTTGGGATTTGAGGGGGTTATTTGGGATGTGGGATGGGGTTTTTGGGATGGGGTTTTTTTTGGGGATTTGGGGGCATTGTTTGGGATGGGGTTTTTGGGATTTCAGATATTTTTGGGGGGTTTGGGGATGGGTTTTTGGGATGTGGGATGGGTTTATTTGGGATGGGGGTTTATTTGGGACTTGGGCGGCTGTGGGATGGGGGTTTTAGGGTTTGGGAGTTTCGGGGATTTGGGGGTTCGGGGATTTGGGATTCAGGGATTTGGGATTCAGGGATTTGGGAGTTGAGGGGTTTGAGGGTTCGGGGTTTTGGGATTCAGGGGCTGTGGGATGGGGGTTTTGGGGTTTGGGGAGGTATTTGGGGGCGTTGTTTGGGATTTGGACAGTGGGTTTGGGCTGCAGGGTGTGGGTTTGGCATTTGAGGGGGATTGTTTGGGATGTGGGATGGGGTTGCTGGGGTGTCGGGGGGGGTATTTGGGGTTTTTTAGGATCTGGGGGGGCTGTTTGGGCTGTGGGCTCTGGTTTTGGGCTGTGGGACGGGTTTTGGGCTTTGGGGCTGTGTTTTGGGGCTGGGTTTTTGGGTTTTTGGGCTGTGTTTTTGGGTTTTTGGGGTTTCTGGGCTGTGTTTTGGGGTTTCTGGGCTTTTTTTGGGGGTTTTTGGTTGTGTTTTGGGTTTTTGGGGTTTCTGGGCTGTGTTTTGGGGTTTTTGGGCTGTGTTTTTGGGTTTTGGGGTGTCTGGGCTGTGTTTGGGTTTCGGGGCTGTGTTTTTGGGTTTCTGGGCTGTGTTTTGGGCTGTGTTTTTGGGGTTTCTGGGCTGTGTTTTTTTGGGTTCTGGGCTGTGTTTTTGGGTTTCTGAGCTGTGTTTTGGGCTGTGTTTCTGGGGTTTCTGAGCTGTGTTTTTTGGGTTTTTGGGCTGTGTTTTGGGCTGTGTTTTTTTGGGTTTTTAGGCTGTGTTTTTGGGTTTTTGGGCTGTGTTTTTCTGGGCTGTGTTTTTTTGGGTTTTGGGGCTGTGTTTTTGGGTTTCTGAGCTGTGTTTTTTGGGTTTCGGGGCTGTGTTTTTGGGTTTTTGGGCTGTGTTTTTTTGGGTTTCTGGGCTGTGTTTTTTTGGGTTTTGGGCTGTGTTTTTGGGTTTCGGGGCTGTGTTTTGGGCTGTGTTTTTTTGGGTTTCGGGGCTGTGTTTTGGGCTGTGTTTTTTTTTGGTTTTTGGGCTGTGTTTTGGGCTGTGTTTTTGGGCTGTGTTTTTTGGGTTTCGGGGCTGTTTTCCTGCAGTGTCACCCTGCAGGGGGGGTTGGGGACAGTGGCCCCCCCGGGCTGGGCCCGCATTGCACAAGGCTGGGGAGGGAAGGGGGGGCTGGGCCGGGCTTAGCTGGGTTTACTTGGGTTTTATTTGGGTTTTATTTGGTTTTACTTGGGTTTTATTTGGATTTTATTCGGGTTTTATTTCATTTTTATTTGGTTTTATTTGGGTTTTATTTGGGTTTTATTCGGGTTTTATTTGGGTTTTATTCGGGTTTTATTTAGGTTTTATTCGGGTTTTATTTGGGTTTTATTTGGGTTTATTCGGATTTTATTTGGGTTTTATTCGGTTTTTATTCAGGGTTTATTTAGGTTCTATTTCGGTTTTTATTCGGGTTTTTTTCGGTTTTTATTCAGGGTTTATTTGGCTTTTATTCGGGTTTTATTCAGGTTTTATTTGGGTTTACTTGGGTTTTATTTGGGTTTTATTTTGTTTTTATTTTGTTTTTATTTGGGTTTAATTGGGTTTTATTTGGGTTTATTTAGGTTCTATTTCGGTTTTTATTTAGGTTTATTTGGGTTTTATTCGGTTTTTATTCGGGTTTCATTCGGTTTTTATTCGGGTTTCATTCGGTTTTTATTTGGATTTATTTAGGTTTCGGTTTTTATTTGGATTTATTTAGGTTCTTATTTCGGTTTTTATTTGGGTTTTATTCGGTCTTATTTCGGTTTTTATTTGGGTTTATTCGGGTTTTTATTCGGGTTTTATTCGGGTTTGGTTTTTTTTTTTTTTTTTGTGTTAAATTCCGGATTCATTTGGTTGTATTTGGGTTATTTTGGGTGTGTTTGGGTTTCATTTGGGAATTGCACAATCCCGGAGGAGGCGGCGGCGGCTCCCACTGGGGGGGCGGGGGGGACGGGGGCCGCTCCTTTTTTTTGGGGGGCGGGGGGGGCCCGGGGCCGCTCCTTTTTTTTGGGGGGGGGCGGGGGTTGCGGTTTGGGCCCCGCCCGGGAAATTCCGAAATTCCGCCCGCGGTCCCCGGGCCCGGGGGGGGGGGGGGGGGGGCACGGCCGGACCCCCCCAGGGACCCCCCCGTGCCCAGGGACCCCCCCCAGAGCCCCCCTAAACCCCCCGTGCCCCCCCAAACACCCCCAATGCTCAGAGACCCCCCCCCAAAGTGCTCAGGGACCCCTCAATGCTCAGGGAGCCCCACAAGTGCGCCCCTAAACGCCCCTAAATCCCCTCTGATCCCCCAATGCTCAGGGAGCCCCACAAGTGCGCCCCTAAACCCCCCAGTGCGCCCCTAAATCCCCTCTGATCCCCCAACGCTCAGGGAACCCCACAAGTGCGCCCCTAAACGCCCCTAAATCCCCTCTGATCCCCCAATGCTCAGGGAGCCCCACAAGTGCGCCCCTAAACGCCCCTAAATCCCCTCTGATCCCCCAATGCTCAGGGAGCCCCACAAGTGCGCCCCTAAACCCCCCCAGTGCGCCCCTAAATCCCCTCTGATCCCCCAATGCTCAGGGAACCCCACAAATGCGCCCCTAAACGCCCCTAAATCCCCGCCCCCCCCCGGACCCCTAAACCCCCCCAGTGCCCCCCCCCCCCCCCTCTCCCCTCCCCTCCCCTCCCCCCCCGTTTCCCGCTCCCGGGTTTGTTTGGTTTGGGGGGGGGGCGGGGAGGGGGGGGAGGGGATGAGTCACAGTCCCGTGAGGGTGGGGGAGGGGCAGGCCCGGCCCTGACCCCCCCCGTCCCCTCTGTCCCCTCTGTCCCCCCCTGTCCCCTCTGTCCCCCCCTGTGCCCCCCCTGTCCCCCCCTGTCCCCTCCTGTCCCCAATCCATGTCCCCCCCATGTCCCTTCCTGTCCCTGTCACCCCCCTGACCCCCATTTCCCCCCCTGGCACCCCGGTCCCCATTGCTGTCCCTGTCCCCTCCCTGTCCCTGACCCTCCCATCCCCTCCTGTCCCCAATCCCTGTCCCCTCCTGTCCCCCCCGACCCCCATGTCCCTGAGCCCCCTGTCCCACCCTGTCACTCCTGTCCCCTCCTGTCCCCCCCGTCCCTTCCTGTCCCTGTCCCCCCCTGACCCCCCTGTTGCTGTCCCCCGCTCTGTCCCGCCCTGTCCCCCCATGCCCGTCTCTGTCCCCTCCCCCAGACCATGGCACTGTCCCCGTCCCCTCCTGACCCCCGCCTTGTCCCTGTCCCCAATCCCTGTCCCTGACACCCCAGCCCCTCCTGGCCCTGTCCCCCATCCCTGTCAGTGTCCCTGACCCCCCTGTCCCACCCTGTCACTCCTGTCCCCCCGTCCCCTCCTGTCCCCTGGCCCCCCTGTCCCTTTCTGTCCCTTTCTGTCCCTGTCCTCCCCCGTTGCTGTCCCCCCATCTCACCCTGTCCCCCCCAATCCTGTCCCTGTCCCCCCCTGTCCCTGTCCCCTCCTGAGCCCCCTGTCCCTTGTCCCTGACCCCCCTGTCCCCATCCTTGTCCCTGTCCCCAGACCATGGTGCTGTCATTGTCCCCTGTCCTTCTCCCTGTCCCCAGGCCATGGCACTGTCCTTGTCCCTGTTGCTGTCCCCTCACCCTGTCCCTCACCCTGTCCCTGTCCCCAGGCCATGGTGCTGTCACTGTCCCTGTCCCTGACCCCTCATCCTGTCCCCTGACCCCGTCCCTGTCCCCAGACCATGTCACTGTCAGTGTCCCCTGTCCCTGTCCCCAGGCCATGGCACTGTCGCTGTCCCTGTCCCCTGTCCCTGTCCCCTGTCCCTGTCCCCAGGCCATGGCGCTGTCACTGTCCCTGTCCCCTGTCCCTGTCCCCAGGCCATGGCGCTGTCACTGTCCCTGTCCCCTGTCCCTGTCCCCAGGCCATGGCGCTGTCGCTGTCCCTCTGCCTGACTCTGTCCCTGTCCCTCTTGTCCCCAGGCCACGGCACTGTCCCTGTCCCCTGACCCTGTCCCTGTCCCCAGGCCATGGCGCTGTCACTGTCCCCTCACCCTTGTCCCTCTTGCTGTCCCCAGGCCCTGTCCCTGTCCCCTGTCCCCTCACCCTGTCCCTGTCTCTGTCCCCAGGCCATGGCACTGTCCCTGTCCCCTCACACTGTCCCCTGTCCCCTGTCCCTGTCCCCACTCCCTGTCCCCTCACCCTGTCCCTGTCCCCAGGCCATGGCACTGTTCCTGTCCCCTCACCCTGTCCCCTCACCCTGTCCCTGTCGCTGTCCCCTCACCCTGTTGCTGTCCCCAGGCCATGGCACTGTTCCTGTCCCTGTCCCTGTCCCCTCACCCTGTCCTTGTCGCTGTCCCCAGGCCATGGCGCTGTCCCTGTCGCTGTCCCCTCACCCTGTCCCTGTCGCTGTCCCCTCACCCTGTCGCTGTCCCCTCACCCTGTCCCTGTCGCTGTCCCCAGGCCATGGCGCTGTCCCTGTCCCCTCACCCTGTTGCTGTCCCCTCACCCTGTCGCTGTCCCCTCACCCTGTCGCTGTCGCTGTCCCCTCACCCTGTCCCTGTCCCTGTCCCCTCACCCTGTCCCTGTCCCTGTCCCCAGGCCATGGCGCTGTCGCTGTCGCTGTCGCTGCTGGCGCTCCTGGCCCTGGGGGGGGCACGGGCACTGCTGCCCCCCGGGGAGCTCCGAGGTGAGGAGGGGAAATTTGGGGGTTTGGGGCTAAATTTGGGGGGGTTTGGGGTTAAATTTGGGGCGTTTGGGGTTAAATTTGGGGGGGTTTGGGGTTAAATTTGGGAGGTTTGAGGTTAAATTTGGGGCGTTTGGGGTTAAATTTGGGGGGGGTTGGGGTTAAATTTGGGGGGTTTGGGGTTAAATTTGGGGTTAAATTTAGGGGGGTTGGGGTTAAATTTGGGGGGTTTGGGTTAAATTTGGGGGGTTACATTTGGGGGGTTTGGGGTTAAATTTGGGGGGGTTTGGGGTTAAATATGGGGGGGGTTTGGGGTTAAATTTGGGGGGGTTTGGGGTTAAATATGGGGGGTTTGGGGAGGGGGAGTCATGGCATCTCATTTTGGTGCATTAGGGACAGTGGTGGGGGTCACGGGTTTTAATTTTGGGGGGGTTGGGGTCACAGGGTCTCATTTGGGGGGGGTCGCATGCTGGGGGGGGTCACGGGTTTTAATTTTGGGGGGGGTTGGGGAGGGGGGGTAATTTTTCCCCAATTTTCCCCATCTTTTCTCTGTATTTCCCCCATATTTTCCCCACTTTTCCCCCCAATTTTCCATCACTTTTCCCCCCAATTTTCCCTCACTTTTCCCCCCAATTTTCCCTCACTTTTCCCCCCAATTTTCCCCCATCTTTTGCCCGCTCTTCCCCAATTTTCCCCACTTTCCCCCCCATTCTCCCCCCATTTCCCCTCACTTTTCCCACGAATTTTCCCCATTTTCTCCCCAATTTTCCCCCACTTTTCCCCCAATTTCCCCATCTTTTCTCTGTGTTTCCCCCTTCTTTTCACCCTTCTTTTCCCATTCTTTTCCTCAATTTCCCCTGGATATTTCCTCCACTTTTCCATCCACTTTTCCCCCAAATTTCCCCATCTTTTCTCTGTGTTTCTCCCTTCTTTTCCCCCTTCTTTTCCCCCACTTTCCCCCCATTTTTCCCCCTTCTTTCCCCCCACTTTCCCCTGGATATTTCCCCCACTTTCCCCCCACTTTCCCCCCACTTTCCCCCCAATTTTCCCCATCTTTTCTCTGTGTTTCCCCCTTCTTTTCCCCCTTCTTTTCCCCCTTCTTTTCCCCCACTTTCCCCCCATTTTTCCCCAATTTTCCCCCCCATTTCCCCGCCACTTTCCCCCCTCTTTCCCTCGGATATTTCCTCCACTTTTCCATCCACTTTTCCCCCCAATTTTTCCCCAGTTTCCCCCGGATATTTCCCCCAATTTTCCTCCACCTTTCCCCCCGCTTTTTCCCCACTTTTCCCCAATTTTTCCCCAATATTCTCCCGCCCCTGCAGAGCTGTCTGCGGCCGGCAGCCGCGTGGTGGACGTGGAGGTGGAGCGGGCGCTGCAGGGCGTGCGCAGGATGCAGGAGCTGCTGCAGCGCAGCGGCCGCGGGCACCAGGAGCTGCTGCGCTCCCTGCAGCAGGCCCAGCGCGGGAAGGAGGTGTGGGAGCGGGAATGGGATTGGGATTTGGGATTGGGATTGGGATCGGGATCGGGATCGGGATTGGGATCAGGAACGAGAACGGGAGTGGAGCACAGCGGCCGCGGGCACCAGGAGCTGCTGCGCTCTCTGCAGCAGGCGCAGCGCGGGAAGGAGGTGTGGGAGCGGGAATGGGATTGGGATTTGGGATTGGGATTGGGATCGGGATCGGGATCGGGATTGGGATCAGGAACGAGAACGGGAGTGGAGCACAGCGGCCGCGGGCACCAGGAGCTGCTGCGCTCCCTGCAGCAGGCGCAGCGCGGGAAGGAGGTGTGGGATTGGGATTGGGATTGGGATTTGGGATCCGGATTGGGATTTGGGATTTGGGATTGGGATTGGGATTTGGGAATGGGATGGAATCAGGAACGGGAACGGGAGTGGAGCACAGCGGCCATGGGCACCAGGAGCTGCTGCGCTCCCTGCAGCAGGCGCAGCGCGGGAAGGAGGTGTGGGATTGGGATTGGGATTGGGATTGGGATCGGGATTGGGATCAGGAACGGGAATGGGAGTGGAGCACAGCGGCCGTGGGCACCAGGAGCTGCTGCGCTCCCTGCAGCAGGCCCAGCGCGGGAAGGAGGTGTGGGAGCGGGATTGGGATTGGGATTTGGGATCCGGATTGGGATTTGGGATTTGGGATTGGGATTGGGATTTGGGAATGGGATGGAATCAGGAACGGGAACGGGAGTGGAGCACAGCGGCCATGGGCACCAGGAGCTGCTGCGCTCCCTGCAGCAGGCGCAGCGCGGGAAGGAGGTGTGGGAGCGGGATTGGGATTGGGATTTGGGATCCGGATTGGGATTTGGGATTTGGGATTGGGATTGGGATTTGGGAATGGGATGGAATCAGGAACGGGAACGGGAGTGGAGCACAGCGGCCATGGGCACCAGGAGCTGCTGCGCTCCCTGCAGCAGGCGCAGCGCGGGAAGGAGGTGTGGGATTGGGATTGGGATTGGGATTGGGATCGGGATTGGGATCAGGAACGGGAATGGGAGTGGAGCACAGCGGCCGTGGGCACCAGGAGCTGCTGCGCTCCCTGCAGCAGGCCCAGCGCGGGAAGGAGGTGTGGGAGCGGGATTGGGATTGGGATTTGGGATCCGGATTGGGATTTGGGATTTGGGATTGGGATTGGGATTTGGGAATGGGATGGAATCAGGAACGGGAACGGGAGTGGAGCACAGCGGCCATGGGCACCAGGAGCTGCTGCGCTCCCTGCAGCAGGCGCAGCGCGGGAAGGAGGTGTGGGAGCGGGATTGGGATTGGGATTTGGGATCCGGATTGGGATTTGGGATGGGGATCGGGATCGGGATTGGGATCAAGAACGGGAGTGGAGCGCAGCGGCCGCGGGCACCAGGAGCTGCTGCGCTCCCTGCAGCAGGCCCAGTGCGGGAAGGAGGTGTGGGAATGGGAATGGGAATGGGGATCCAGATTGGGATTTGGGATGGGATTGGGAATGGGATTTGGGAGCTGCTGCGCTCCCTGCAGCAGGCGCAGGGCGGCAAGGAGGTGTGGGAATGGGATTTGGAATGGGATTTGGGATCAGGATTGGGATTGGGATTTGGGATTGGGATTTGGGATTGGGATTTGGGAATGGGATGGAATCAGGAACGGGAATGGGAGTGGAGCGCAGCGGCCGCGGGCACCAGGAGCTGCTGTGCTCCCTGCAGCAGGCGCAGCGCGGGAAGGAGGTGTGGGAGCGGGATTGGGATTGGGATTTGGGATCGGGGACAGAAATGGGGTTGGGATTGGGAATGGGATTTGGGAATGGGATTGGGATCAGGAATGGGAATGGGACTGGGAATGGGAAGGGGATGGGAACAGGAACAGGAATGGAATGGGGATGGAATCAGAATGGTCCAGGAATGGGAAAGGGATGGGGATGGGAATGGCAACAGGACAGGAATGGGATCGGTATGGGAAAGGGATGGGAATGGGATTGGGCTGGGAATGGGAAAGGGATGGGAATGGGCTGGGGATGGACTGGGAACGGGATGGTCTGGGAATGGGGAATGCCATCCCAGGAATGGGGGATGCTGTCCTGGGAATGGTGTGTCCTGGGTCCTGGAATGTCCCGAGAATCTGGGAATGCTGTGTCAGGGGTTGGGTGTCCTGGGAATGGGGATTGCTGTGTCAGGGGTCAATGTGTCCTGGAACAGGGAATGCCGTCCCAGGAACAGGGAATGCTGTGTCAGGGGTTGGGTGTCCTGGGAACAGGGAATGCTGTGTCAGGGATCGGAGTGTTCCGGGAACAGGGAATGCTGTGTCAGGGGTTGGGGTGTTCCGGGAACAGGGAATGCTGTGTCAGGGATTGGGTGTCCTGGGAATTGGGAATGCTGTGTCAGGGGTTGGGATGTCCCAGGAACAGGGAATGCTGTGTCAGGGATCGGAGTGTTCTGGGAACAGGGAATGCTGTGTCAGGGGTTGGGTGTCCTGGGAACAGGGATTGTTATCCCGGGGGTTGCTGTGTCCCGGGAACAGGGGATGCCCTGCAGGAGTTGGGGTGTCCTGGGAATCTGGGAATGCCATGCTGGGGTTCAGCTGCTCCCAGGGCTCTGGGAATGCTGTGCTTGGGATCAGGGTGTCCTGGGAACCTGGGAGTGCTGTGCTGGGGACTGGTGTATCCCAGCACTCTGGGAATGCTTGGGAATTGTGTGTCCTGGAACTCTGGGAATGCCATGTGGGAGTTGGGGTGTCCCGGGGCTCTGGGAATGCCCGTGCTGGATATTGGGGTGTCCTGGAACTCTGGGAATGCCGTGCTGGAGTTTGGGGCATCCTGGGAATCTGGGAATGCCAGGATTGGGATTGCTGTGTCCCAGGGCTCTGGGCATGCTGTGTGGGAGTTGGGGTGTCCTGGGAATCTGGGAATGCCGGGATCGGGGTGTCCCAGGACTCTGGAAATGCCGTGCTGGGGATCAGGCTGTCCTGGGAATCTGGGAATGCTGTGCCAGGGACTGGGGTGTCCTGGGAATCTGGGAATACTGGGATTGGAGTGTCCCAGCACTCTGGGAATGCTGTGCTGGGGATCAGGCTGTCCTGGGAATCTGGGAATTCTGTGCCAGGGATTGGGGTGTCCTGGAACTCTGGGAATGCTGGGATTGGGGTGTCCCGGGACTCTGGGAATGCCGTGCCAGGGATTGGGGTGTCCCGGGAATCTGGGAATGCCAGGATTGGGATTGCTGTGTCCCAGGGCTCTGGGCATGCTGTGTGGGAGTTGGGGTATCCCGGGAATCTGGGAATGCCGTGCCAAGGATTGGGGTGTCCTGGAACTCTGGGAATGCTGGGATTGGGGTGTCCTGGGAATCTGGGAATGCCGTGCCGGGGATCAGGGTGTCCCAGGAATCTGGGAATTCTGTGCCAGGGATTGGGGTGTCCCGGGACTCTGGGAATGCCAGGATTGGGGTGTCCCGGGACTCTGGGAATGCCGTGCCGGGGACTGGGGTGTCCTGGAACTCTGGGAATGCCATGCTGGGACCTGGCCGTCCCCGGTGGCCCGGGCGCGCGGCTCTGAGGGCGGCATTCCCGGCAGGAAGCGGTGCAGCTGGCGCGGCAGAAGGAGCAGGAGCTGTCGGCGCGGGGCGAGCGCTGCAACGCCTCGGTGCAGGCGCTGTGGGAGAGCTGCAAGCCCTGCCTGCGGCAGCGCTGCCTCCGCTTCTACTCTCGCACCTGCCGCAGCGGCGCCGGGCTCGTGGGCCGACAGGTGAGCCGCCGCGGCAGCGGGGAAAATGACTGGGAAACGGCGCGGAAATACCGGGGAAACAATGAGGAAACACCGGGAAACAATGGGGAAGCAGCGGGGAAGCAGTGGGGAAACACCAGGGAAAAAATGGGGAAACAACAGGGAAATAACGAGGAAACAGCGGGGAAACAACAGGGAAATAATGAGGAAACAACGGGGAAACAACAGGGAACTAATGAGGAAACAGTGGGGAAACACCAGGGAAAAAATGGAGAAACAACAGGGAAATAACGAGGAAACAGCGGGGAAACACCAGGGAAAAAAATGGGGAAACAGCAGGGAAACAAACAATGGGGAAACACAGGGAAACAATGAGGAAATGCTGAGAAACAATGAGGAAACACTGGGGAAACACCGGGGGAAAAGAGGGAAGCAAGGGGAAAAAATGGGGAAGTACCAGGAATGTAGAAGGGGACAGCAGGGAACCAATGCCGAAACAGCATGGAAGCAATGGGGAAACAATAGGGAAATAGCAGGGAAATAATGGGGGAGCACCAGGGAAATACCATGAAGATACCAGGGAAACAGTGGGGAAAGAACCAGGAAACAACAGGGAAACACCAGGAAAACATTGGGGAAACATTGGGAAACAATGGGGAAACAGTGGAGAGATACTGGGAAAATACCAGGGAAACAATGGGGAAAAGGGAGGGAAACAGTGGGGAAACAGCAGGGAAAAACCAGGAAATAATGGGGAAACACCAAGGAAATAGCAGGGAAACAATGGGGAAACAACGGGGAAACAACAGGAGATGCTGGGGAAATACTGGAAAAACAACAGGGAAACAACGGGAAGCAATGGGGAAACAACAGGGAAACACCAGAAAACAATGGGGAAACAATGGAGAAACAGGGCGGAAACACTGGGGAAAGAAACACCGGTGGAAAAATGGGGAAACAGCGGGGAAGCAACAGGGAAGTAATGGGAAAATACCAGGGAAATAAGGAAATGTAGGGGAAACAATGGGGAAACAGTAGAGAAACACTGGGGGAAACAATGGGAAAAAAATGGGAAACAACAGAGAAACAGTGGGGAAACACCAGGGAAACATGGAGAAAACAATGGGGAAAAAATGGGAAACACTGGGGAAATACCAGGAAAACAAAGGGTAAACAATGGGGAAACACCAGGGAAATAATGGGGAAATACCAGGCAAACACTGGGGAAATCCTGGGGAAGTACCAGGAAAACGTCAGGGAAACTACGGGAAAACGGGGGGATTGGGGATGATCCCCTTCCCATTCCCATTAGCCAGAGTGTCAGCGGCTGAGAGACACAGGAATACCAGGAAAAGGCGATTTGGGGTGATCCCATTCCCACATTTGGGGTGATCCCATTCCCGTTAGTGACCCCACACAGGTCAGGGGCACCGGGATACAGGAAAAGGGGATTGAGCGTGATCCCATTCCCGTTAGTGACCCCACACAGGTCAGGGGCACCGGGATACAGGAAAAGGGGATTGAGCGTGATCCCATTCCCATTCCCGTTAGTGACTCCAGGCAGGGGAGGGGCACCGGGATACGGGAAAAGGGGGAACTCAGCCTCACCCGACTCCCGTTCCCATTAACTGGAAAACTGCCGGGGAGGGACCCCACATCACACGGGAATACCGGGAAGGGCCTTGGTCTCATCCCATTCCCAGGGCTTGGGCTGCTGAGGGATCCCACAAGGATACTGGGAATGGGGGACTCTGTCCTGATCCCATTCCCAGAGGGTTTCCAGGTGTGGGATCCTGGGAATGGCCGGGTTTTGATCCCATTCCCAGAGTGTGGGATCCCACATGGCACAGGGATCCCAGGAAAGGGGGATTTTCCCCTGACCCCATTCCCAGAGGGTCTCCAGGTGCGGGATCCCACATGGCACAGGGATCCCGGGAATGGCTGGGTTTTGATCCCATTCCCAGAGGGTCTCCATATGCAGGATCCCACATCACACAGGGATCCCAGGAATGGGGGATTCTGCCCTGATCCCACTCCCAGAGAGTCTCAAAGTGCAGGATCCCACATGGCCCAGGGATCCTGGGTTTTGTTCCATTCCCAGAGGGTCTCCGGTTTGGGATCTTGGGAATGGCTGGGTTTTGATCCCATTCCCTGAGGGTCTCCAGGTGCAGGATCCCACATCACACAGGAAAGTGGGATTTTTCCCTGATCCCATTCCCAGAGGGTCTCCAGGTGGGGGATCCCACATGGCACAGGGATCCCGGGAATGGCTGGGTTTTGATCCCATTCCCAGAGGATCTCCGGCTGAGGGATCCTGGGAACGGCCAGGTTTTGATCCCCTTCCCAGAGGGTCTCAGGTGGGGGATCCCACATGGCACGGGGATCCTGGATTCTGGCCCCATTCCCAGAGGGTCTCCAGGTGTGGGATTCTGGGAACAGCTGGGGTTTGACCCCATTCCCAGAGGGTCTCCAGCTGTGGGATCCCACATTGCCCAGGGATCCCAGGTTTTGATCCCATTTCCAGAGGGTCTCCGTGTGTGGGATCCTAGGAATGACCAACCTTTGATCCCATTCCCAGAGGGTCTCCAGGTGAGGGATCCCACATCACACAGGGATCCTGGGTTTAGTTCCCATTCCCAGAGGGTCTCAGGTGCAGGATCCCACATTGCCCAGGGATCCCAGGTTCTGACCCCATTCCCAGAGGGTCTCCAGCTGTGGGATCCCACATGGCCCGGGGATCCTGGGTTTAGTTCCCATTCCCAGAGGGTCTCAGGTGCGGGATTCCACATGTCACGGGGATCCTGGGAATGGCAGGGTTTTGTTCCCATTCCCAGAGGGTCTCCAGCTGTGGGATCCCACATGGCCCGGGGATCCTGGGTTTTGTTCCCATTCCCAGAGGGTCTCCAGGTGCAGGATCCCACATGGCCCGGGGATCCCAGGTTCTGACCCCATTCCCATTCCCATTCCCAGCTGGAGGAATTCCTGAACCACTCGTCTCCCATCTCCATCTGGGTGGACGGCGAGCGCCTGGACTCGCTGCTGGAGCGCGACGAGCGCCAGGAGCGGCAGCTGCAGGACCTGGAGGAGCGCTTCGGCCTCATGGAGGACGGCGTCCAGGACATCTTCCTCGACAGCTCCCGGGTCCAGGGCCGCCTCCACCCCTTCTTCCAGGTGCCCTTCGGCGGCTTCCGCGAGGCGCTGGGGCCGCCGGTGCAGCGGCTGCGCCTCCCGCGCCGCTCCCGGCGCTTCTCCGGGGACTTCTTCCCGTTCTTCCCGCACCGCCACGGCGGCTTCCAGCAGCTCTTCCAGCCGCTCTTCCAGATGACCCAGCGCATGCTGGAGGACGCCCAGGGCAGCTGGGAGAATCCCACCGGAGAGTTCGGGACAGGTGGGAATGGAGGGGAGCGGGACGGCGGGTGGGGGATCCACCGAATTCCGGTGGGGTTTGGGGAAAAGAGTCGCGGGGAAATCATCTGGAGTTCCGAGGATTCTGAGAAAGGACGCCCAGAAAACCCTTCCCGGGTTTAGAGGATTTGGGGGATTCTGAGAAAAGATTCCCAGAAAATCCTTTGGAACGTTGGAGGATTCTGAGAAAAGATTCCCAGAAAATCCTTGGTAACTTTGGAGGATTTGGAGGATTTCTGGGAAGAGATTCGCAGAAAATCCTTGGCAACGTTGGAGGATTCTGGGAAAAGATTCACAGAAAATCCTTTGCCACCTTGGAGGATTCTGGGAAAAGATTCGCAGAAAATCCTTTGCAATCTTGGAGGATTCTGAGGTTTCTGAGAAGATTCCCAGAAAATCCTTGGCAACTTTGGAGGATTTGGGGGATTCTGAGAAAAGATTCCCAGAAAATCCTTAGCAACGTTGGAGGATTCTGGGAAAAGATTCCCAGAAAATCCTTGGCAATGTTGGAGGATTCCCTAAAGGGAGTTCCCGTGGAAACCTGGGAATCAGGAGCTTCGCTGGTGGTGGGCTGGGATTTTTGGGTGTTGTCCCACCTCAATCCCAGCTGCCATCATGGGAATGGGGTTTTTTTTTTTGGAATTTTGCAGGTGTTTGGGTTTTTTGGGAATGCTGCTGATGGGTTTTTGTGGGGGGAAGAATGTTGCAGGTGTTTGGATTTTTTGGGAATATTGCAGGCTGGTTTTTTTAAGGAATGTTGGAGGTATTTGGGTTTTTTGGGAATATGCAGGTATTTTTTAATGGGAATATTGCAGGTGGTTTTTACAGGGAATATTGCAGGTGTTAGGTTGTTTTTGGGATTGTGCTGATGATTTTTTGGTGTTTGTTTTTTTTTGGGATTACAGCCGATGTTTTTTCGGTGTTTGTTTTTTTTTTTTGGGATTACAGCCGATGTTTTTTCGGTGTTTGTTTTTTTTGGGATTACAGCTCATGTCTTTTTGGTGTTTGTTTTTTTTGGGAATGTCGCAACCGGTGCCATCACCGTCTGCCAACGCAGCCCTGGGGACGGGAGGGGCCCAAATTCCAAGGAAAAATCCCTTTTCTGGCACCTGGGGGGGACCTCCCGGGGCTGGGGGGGGGATTTGGGGAGCTGAGGCCGGCCCGGAATTCCCGCAGAATCCCGGAATTTCAGCAATGACCGGATGGTTTGCCGGGAGATCCGGCGGAACTCGGCCGGCTGCCTGCGGATGAAGGATGAGTGCGAGCAGTGCCGGGAGATCCTGGCCTTGGGTGAGCCGGGAACGGGAACGGGAATGGAAAAGGAGATGGAAAAATGGGGGTGGGGATGGGAATGGGGGAATGGGAACGGGGATGGGAATGGGAACAGGGAATGGGGACAAGGATGGGAGTGGGGATGGGAATGGGGGAATGGGAATGGGAATGGGGGAATGGGAACAGGAATGGGGGAATGGGAATGAGGAATAGGGGAATGGGAATGAGGAATGGGGACAAGGATGGGAGTGGGGATGGGAATGGGGAAGGGAACAGAGATGGGAATGGGGAACAGGGATAGGGATGGGAATGGGAATGGCAATGGGGAACAGGGACAGGAATGGGAATGGAGACGGGAACGGGACAGGAACAAGGATGGGAACGAGCATGGGGATGGGAATGGGATGAGAATGGGGATGGAACAGGGATGGGAATGGGGAACAGGGACAGGAATGGTGATGGGAATGGGAACGGGGATGGGGATGGGAATGGAATGAGAATGGGGATGGAACAGGGATGGGAATGGGGAACAGGGACAGGAATGGGAATGGGGACAGGAATGGGGATGGGGATGGGAATGGAATGAGAATGGGGATGGAACAGGGATGGGAATGGGGATACGGACAGGAATGGGAATGGGGACAGGAATGGGGACGGGAAAGGAGATGGAAAACTGGGAGTGGGAATGGGAATGGGATGGGAAAGGGAATGGAAATGGGGATGGAACAGGAACAGGGATGTGGATGGGAACAGGGATGGGAGGCGCAATTCAGGCTTTGGGGTGCACAGGGTGGGGGGGGGGGTTGGAGTGCATTTTGGGGTGGGGGGACATGGGATGGGGATAGGATGGGGCGGGATGAACCCCGCAGGGCCGTGCTGACCCCATCCCGCCCCGTCCCAGACTGCGGGCAGGAGGATCCCTCCCAGCAGGAGCTGCGGGAGCAGCTGGAGGACGCCGTGCGCGTGGCCGAGCGCTTCACGCGCCGCTACGATTCCCTGCTCCGGGAATTCCAGGAGGAAATGTTCAACACCTCCGGCCTGCTGGACCAGCTGAACCGCCAGTTCGGCTGGGTGTCCCGCCTGGCCAACCACTCCATGGGCTCCGACGGCTTCCTGCAGGTCACCACGGTGAGGCCGGCTGGGATGGGGCCGGGATGGGGCCGGGATGGGAGCGGGGCCAGGGGCGGGAAGGCGGAAAGTGGGACAGGGCCACAAAGGGCTCTTTGTGCTCCGGCCGGGAATCTCTTGGCAGAGCCGGATGCCGGGATGGGAGCCAAGGTCAGGGGCCTGCCTGGGGCTCTCCCGCGGCGGCTCCGACCTCAGAAATTCAGAATTTCCCATGGGATGACCCCGGTGTCCATTCCAGGTGCTGTCCAAGGCTCCGAACCCCGAGGATCCCTCGGTGCCCCCGGACACGCAGGTGACGGTGCAGCTCTTCGACTCGGAGCCGCTGGCGCTGACCGTGCCCGGGGACATCCCCTGGGACGACCCCCGGTTCATGGAGAACGTGGCCCAGCAGGCGCTGCAGCACTTCAAGGAAAACGCCGTGTGAGTCCTGTGGGACCTTCCCAAACCCCCCCTGAGGGATAACAGAGGGCTCATCCCGAATTTTCCCTCATTTCCAGAGAGTAGCCGGGCAATGCCGCCGCTGCCGCCCCTCCGGATCCCCCTTCCCGGGGGGAATTCTCAGCATCGCTGCCACCTCTCCCCTCCTGACCCTTCCTGCTGCCAGGACCCTGCTGGGCCCCAAACAGAAAATAAAGGTAGAGTTGAACACCCTGGAACTGCCTACGGAGTTTTTGGGATCATCCTGTGGGAAAAAGAAGGAAAACAAGCATCGGAATTTTCCATAATTTCGTCATTGCGGAATTGTGGAGTTGAGGAATCAGGATCCGGTCCCGGATCTGATCCAGCAGGAGCTGCCGAGGATTGTGGACCTATCCCCATCCTGTGGGACACAAATCCCAGTGCCAGGGCCTGTCCAAGTGCCATAGACACAGATCCCAGTGCCAGGACCTGTCCCCATCCCAGTGCCATGGACACAAATCCCAGTGCCAGGGCCTGTCCCAATCCCATGGACACGGATCCCAGTGCCAGGGCCTGTCCCCATCCCAGTGCCATGGACACAAATCCCAGTGCCAGGGCCTGTCCCAGTGCCATGGACACAGATCCCAGTGCCAGGGCCTGTCCCAATCCCATGGACATGGATCCCAGTGCCAGGGCTGTCCCCATCCCAGTGCCATGGACACGGATCCCAGTGCCAGGGCCTGTCCCAATCCCATGGACAGGGATTCCAGTGCCAGGGCCTGTCCCCCTGCCATGGACACAGATCCCAGTGCCAGGGCCTGTCCCCATCATGTGGGACACAAATCCCAGTGCCAGGGCCTGTCCCGGTGCCATGGACACGGATCCCAGTGCCAGGGCCTGTCCAAGTACCATGGACACAGATCCCAGTGCCAGGGCCTGTCCCCATCCTGTGGGACAAAAATCCCAGTGCCAGGGCCTGTCTCAGTTCATGGATCCCAGTGCCAGGGTCTGTCCCCATCCCAGTGCCAGGGTCTGTCCCCATCACAGTGCCATGGACACAAATCCCAGTGCCAGGGCCTGTCCCAGTGCCACGGACATGGATCCCAATGCCAGGGCCTGTCCCAGTTCATGGATCCCAGTGCCATGGACACAGATCCCAGTGCCAGGGCCTGTCCCAGTGCCATGGACACAAATGCCAGTGCCAGGGCCTGTCCCCATCCCATGGACACGGATCCCAGTGCCAGGGCCTGTCCGCATCCCAGTGCCATGGACACAAATCCCAGTGCCAGGGCCTGTCCCAGTGCCACGGACACAGATCCCAGTGCCAGGGCCTGTCCCCATCCTGTGGGACACAAATCCCAGTGCCAGGGCCTGTCCCCATCCCAGTGCCATGGACACGGATCCCAGTGCCAGGGCCTGTCCCAGTTCATGGATCCCAGTGCCATGGACACGGATCCCAGTGCCAGGGCCTGTCCCCATCCCACCTGGAATGGATCTCCAGCCCCTCATGCGACAGGGAAGAGCTTCCCTGCCAAGCAACTGCCAGGTCCTGATCCCCCCTGGAAGAGATCTTGGGGAAGAAATCCTGCTGGGACACCCTAGGGGACAGTCCCTGTCCTCTGCCATTCCTGAGAATTCCCAAATTCCTGCAGGATCTCCCCACGGAATGAGCCATGGGCAGAGGGGCTTTATTGGAAACACGATTTGGGGAAGGGAGTGGATCCAGCCTCAAGCCCATTCCAATCCCAATTCCAAACCCATCGCAATCCCAAACCAATCCCAGTCCAATCCCAATCCTCTGGGAATGGGGCAGAGGCTCTGGGAGCACCGGCTGTGGGTCCGTATCCCACCAGGAAGAGGCGGCACAGCCTCTCCACTCCTGTCTGACATTCCCTGCAGGGATAATTCCCAGTCCCAATCCTTGGGAATATTCCCAAGGGCAAATCCTGCTGGGACACCCTGGGGGACAGTCCCTGTCCCTCTTCCTGAGAGATCCCAAAGAGAATTCCCTGAGAATTCCCAAATTTCTGCAGGATCCCCGCAGAGATCCCCATGGAATGGGCAGAGGGGCTTTATTGGGAACATGGGTTGGGGGATGGGTGGATCCAGCCCCAGCCCCCATCCCACCCCAATCCTATTCCCATTCCCAATCCCAATCCAGTCCCAATTCCACCCCAATCCCGCTGGGAATGGGGCAGACGCTCCGGCAGAGCCAACTCTGGGTCCGTATCCCACTGGGAAGAGCCGGCACAGCCGACATTCCCTGCAGGGACAATTCCCAATCCCAATCCCAAGGAGCACCCGCTCATCCCTGGATGTTGCCGCCGTCTCCGTCCCCTCCCAGCAGCGCTTCCCTCTCCTGGCTGTCGCTCCCGCTGCCCCCGGCGTTCCCGGTGTTCCCGGCGCTCCGCAGCGCGCGGTGCAGGCCGTTGTAGAGCGCGGCCCCGGCCAGGAGCAGGGCGAATCCCGGGATCTGGAGGGCGTGGAAGCGCTCCCAGCGCAGCGCCAGGCTGAGCGCCCAGACCAGCAGCGTGCGCAGGCTGTCCAGCACCGTGCGCGTGGTCGCGCTCAGCTCCCGCGTCACGCTGATCCCCGCGAAGTTGAAGAAGGAGATGCTCCCGATGTTCCCCAGCAGCGCCGCCAGGATCAGGGGATCCCGGCGGATCTGGCACCAGGCGTCCGCGGGATCCTCCAGGACGCTGCGGGGGTTCCCCGAGAGCCGCCCCGCCGGGATGAAGGACAGCGGCACCAGCAGCAGCGCCAGGATGGAGAAGCCGAAAAGACCTGCGGGGAATTCCTGCTTGTATCACGGATCGGACCGAGCGGGATTCCCGTGGAATTCCCCTGGGAATAGGGCAGAGGCTCCGGGAGAGCTGGCTGTGGCCCCAGTCCCAATCCCAATCCAGCCCCAAATCCCAATCCCAATCCAGTCCTAATCCCATCCCAATCCCCTGGGAATGGGGCAGAGGCTCTGGGAGAGCTGGCTGTGGCCCCACTCCCAATCCCAATCCCAATCCAGCCCCAAATCCATCCCAATCCCCTGGGAATGGGGCAGGAGATCTGGGAGAGTTGGCTGTGGCCCCAATCCTAATCCCAATACTAATCCAGCTCCAAATCCCAATCCCCTGGGAATGGGGCAGAGGCTCTGGGAGAGTTGGCTGTGGCCCCACTCCCAATCCCAATCCCAATCCCAATCCCAATCCAGCCCCAAATCCATCCCAATCCCCTGGGAATGGGGCAGAGGCTCTGGGAGAGTTGGCTGTGGCCCCACTCCCAATCCCAATCCCAATCCCAATCCCAATCCCAATCCCAATCCAGCCCCAAATCTGTCCCCATCCCCTGGGAATGCGGCAGAGGTCTCTGGGCGAGCTGGCTGTGGCCCCACTCCCAATCCCAATCCCAATCCCAATCCCAGTGCCAATCCCAATCCCATCCCAATCCCCTGGGAATGGGGCAGAAGCTCCGGGAGCACCGGCTGCGGGTCCGTATCCCACCAGGAAGAGCCGGCACAGCCTCTCCACCCCTGTCTGACATTCCCTGCAGGGACAATTCCCAATCCCCGAGGGCAAATCCTGCTGGGGGACAGTGCCTGTCCTCTGCCACCCCCGAGAATTCCCAGATTTCTGCAGGAGATCCCCGTGGGATTCCCGCTGGCGGGGGTACTGGGGAATCGCGGACCTTCGGTGCCCACGGCGCGCAGCGGGTGCACGTCGTGGCTGAAGATGAATTTCTCCTCCAGCACCATCTGGATGGACACGATGGCCTGGGCCAGCAGGATCAGGAGGTCACCTGGGAAAACAGGGAAAACCGGGATAAGAACAGGGAAAAGAATAGGGAAAAGAACAGGGAAAAGAAAAGGGAAAACAGGGAAAAGAACAGGAAAAACAACAGGAAAAACAACAGGGAAAAGAACAGGGGAAAAAAAAGGGAAAACAGGGAAAAGAACAGGGAAAAGAAAAGGGAAAACAGGGATAACAACAGGGATAACAACACGGAAAATTGGGATAACAATTGGGAAAAAACGGGAAAACAACAGGGAAAACAGGGATAAAACAGGAAAAGAACAGGGAAAAGAAAAGGGAAAACACGGATAACAACAGGGAAAACAACAGGGAAAATCAGGATAACAACAGGGAAAACAAGGAAAACAACAAGGAAAAAAAAGGGAAAAATGTGGGGAAAACCGGGATAACAGGGAAAAGAACAGGGAAAATTGGGAAAACAGGGAAAAGAACAGGGAAAACAGGGATAGCAACAGGGAAAATGGGGGAAAGAACAGGGAAGAGAACAGAGAAAAGAACAGGGAAAAGAACAGGAAAAATTGGGATAACAACAGGGAAAACAGGGAAAACAACAGGGAAAATAGGCATAAAACAGGGCAAACAACTGGGAAAACAGGGAA
Organism: Molothrus aeneus; assembly: GCF_037042795.1. Lineage (NCBI taxonomy): Eukaryota > Metazoa > Chordata > Aves > Passeriformes > Icteridae > Molothrus > Molothrus aeneus. The sequence continues at coordinate 112,366,826 of NC_089648.1, read as the reverse complement.
AACAACAGGGAAAACAGGGATACCAACAGAGATAACAACAGGAAAAAGAACAGGGAAAAGAAAAGGGAAAACAGGGAAAAGAAAAGGGAAAACAGGGATACCAACAGAGATAACAACAGGAAAAAACGGGATAACAACAGGGAAAAAACAGGGAAAACAGGGAAAAAAACAGGGAAAAGAAAAGGGAAAACAGGCATAACAACAGGGATAGCAGGGAAAACAACAAGGAAAATCATGATAATGACAGGGAAAACAAGAGGGAAAATTGGGATAATAAGAGGGAAAACAAGAGGGAAAATTTGGATAACAAAAGAGAAAACCCGGATAACAACAGGGAAAATGGGGAAAACAAGAGGGAAAAACAGGGAAAAGAACAGGGAAAACCAGGATAACGACAGGGAAAACAGGGAAAACAACAGGGAAAACAACAGGGAAAAGGAAGAGAGGAGGAAAATGGAGGAAAAGTGACCCCCCCCCCCCCATTCCAAGGAGTTTTCCCCCCATTCCAAGGAGTGATGAGTCCAGGGGCCAGCTGGAAATGTAATTAGGCTAATTGAAAAGTGCAGATGAGTCGGGGAGCCGGCCGGAACTATAATTAAGACGGCGAAATACCGCACGTTTTAGTTAAGGTTTTAAATAAAATGAACGAGTTAAGTTAGGAATGCCGCTAGCAGGAATCACAAACTCTGGTTCAAGAGCGACAGAAATACCAGGAAAAGTGAAATTCCAAGGGACGGGGGAGAGATGGAGCATGCAAGAGGGCAGGAGCCATAAAAAACCCAGCCTTGAGAATAACCCAAGAGCTGGGACAGGCTTAGCCCAGGTGACCAGCAGGCCAAGAGGTGCGACTGGCCTGCCCGCGGGTGAAGAGCTCCGTGAGGAAGATGATTTTCAAAACCCCACCGACGACCCCAATTAAGGGAGAACAATTGCGCAGCCGTAATGAATATTCAGCTGATTATAACACGGGTGATGAATATGTATAAGGTGGCCTTAAAAGCCGTGTGAATGTGTAAAATGTTTTTGGATGAACGGGGAGCGGGAGCCTGTGGCTGCCCAAGAACGGCTTTGGGAAATAATTCCAATATTCCGCTTGTTCCCGTTGGCACGATTAACGCCCTTCCTTCCTTTCTTTCCAGCCTTAGTTAGTTTGTCTGTGCTTCAGCGATCCCCCCATTCCAGGGAGTGATCCCACAATTCCAAGGAGAGATCCCCCCATTCCAGGGAGTGATCCCACAATTCCAAGGAGAGATCCCCCCATTCCAAGGAGTGATCCCACCATCCCAAGGAGAGATTCCCCCATTCCAAAAGGTTTTCCCATCATTCCATGGAGTGATCCCACCAATCCAAGGAGTGATCCCCCCATTCCAGGGAGTGATCCCACAATTCCAAGGAGTGATCCCCCCATTCCAAGGAGTGATCCTCCCATCCCAAGGAGAGATTCCCCCATTCCAAGAGGTTTTCCCACCATTCCATGGAGTGATCCCCCCCATTCCAGGGAGTGATTCCCCAATTCCAAGGAGTGATCCCACCATCCCAATGAGTGATCCCCCCATCCCAAGGAGAAATCCCCCCATTCCAAGAAGTTTCCCCCCCAGCTCCATGGAGTGATCCCCCCATTCCTAGGAGTCTTCCTGCCACTCCAAGGACCTTTCCCACCATCCCAAGGAGTGACCCTGCCATTCCAAGGAATGATCCCACCATTCCAAGAGGTTTTCCCATGATCCCATGGAGTGACCCTTGCCATTCCATAGAGTGACCCCGCCATCCTATGGAATAATCCCACCATCCCAACGACTGACGCCGCCATCGTACAGAGTGACCCTGCCATCCCAAGGCTGTCCCACTGCCCCGGCATTCCCGGGATTCCAGCCCGTGTCCCTCTGCCCCGGCATTCCTGGGATACCCATGATGCCATGGGATGCCCCGGCATTCCCGGGATATCCCTGATGCCAGCCTGTGTCCCAGTGCCCTGGCATTCCCGGGATACCCGTGATGACATCAGCCAGCCCCTGTCCCACTGCCCTGGCATTCCTGGGATACCTGTGATGATGCCAGCCTGTGTCCCACTGCCCCAGCATTCCTGGGATATCCCTGATACCAGCCCGTGTCCCACTGCCCCAGCATTCCCGGCATTCCCTGGGATGCCCCGGCATTCCCGGGATACCGGTGATGACGTCGGCCAGCCTGTGTCCCCCTGCCCTGGCATTCCCACGATGCCAGCCCGTGTCCCACTGCCCTGGCATTCCCGGGATTCCCATGATGCCCCGGCATTCCCGGGATACCGGTGATGACATCAGCCAGCCCGTGTCCCACTGCCCCGGCATTCCCGGGATATCCCTGATGCCAGCCCGTGTCCCCCTGCCCCGGCATTCCCAGGATTCCCTGAGATGCCCCGGCATTCCCGGGATACCGGTGATGACGTCGGCCAGCCCGTGGCCGGCGCCGCCGGGGTTCCCGCGCAGATCCGCCATTCCCACCAGCGCCAGCCCCAGGATGGTGAGCACAATTCCCGCCCAGTGGCTCCACTCCAGCCTCCGGCCCAGGAAGGCCACGGAGAGGAGCCCGGTGAAGATGATGAGGGAGCCCCGGAGCATCTGGAAGCTGGAGGCGCTGGTCATATTCAAAGCTGCGGGAAAACGGCGGGAAAAGCGCTCAGGGCCCGACGGAAACTTCCAGAAATCCCGCGGTTCACGGGAAAAGCGGGAATTGCGCGGCGGACTCACCCACGTACATGATGCTGGTGCCGGCCATGTCGCACAGGGCGGGGGGCAGGAACAGCAGGGCGTTGAAGGGTCGGGATGGGGCCGGGGCTGGATCCCGATCCCGATCCCGATCCGCGCGGCGCCGATCCCGCAGGAGCAGCAGGTAGAACACGGGGAGGCAGGAGAATTCCCCCAGGAACATCCCGGCGGCCTGGGGGACACAGGGAATGTGGGAATGTGGGGCTGGGAGGGGGGGTGAGGGCTGGAAACGGGAATAATGGGGATCACCTATAGGAATGGGGCTGGAAACGGGAATAATGGGGATCACCTATAGGAATGGGGCTGGAAACGGGAATAATGGGGTTCATGTGTAGGAATGGGGCTGGAAATAGGAATAATGGGAATCACCTGTAGGAATGGGGCTGGAAATAGGAATAATGGGGTTCGTGTGTAGGAATGGGGCTGGAAATGGGAATAATGGGGTTCATGAGTAGGAATGGGGGCTGGAAATGGGAATAATGGGGTTCAAGTGTAGGAATGGGGCTGGAAATGGGAATAATGGGGTTCATGAGTAGGAATGGGGGCTGGAAATGGGAATAATGGGGTTCGTGTGTAGGAATGGGGGCTGGAAATGGGAATAATGGGGTTCGTGTGTAGGAATGGGGCTGGAAACGGGAATAATGGGGATCACCTGTAGGATTGGGGGCTGGAAATGGGAATAATGGGGTTTGTGTGTAGGAATGGGGGCTGGAAATGGGAATAATGGGGTTCACCTGTAGGAATGGGGGCTGGAAATGGGAATAATGGGGTTCACCTGTAGGAATGGGGGCTGGAAATGGGAATAATGGGGTTTGTGTGTAGGAATGGATGCTGGAAATGGGAATAATGGGGTTCACCTGTAGGAATGGGGGCTGGAAATGGGAATAATGGGGTTCATGTGTAGGAATGGGGGCTGGAAATGGGAATAATGGGGTTCATGTGTAGGAATGGGAATGGAAACGGGAATAATGGGGTTCACCTGTAGGATTGGGGGCTGGAAATGGGAATAATGGGGTTCATGTGTAGGAATGGGGCTGGAAACGGGAATAATGGGGTTCAAGTGTAGGAATGGGGCTGGAAATGGGAATAATGGGGTTCATGAGTAGGAATGGGGGCTGGAAACGGGAATAATGGGGTTCACCTGTAGGAATGGGGGCTGGAAATGGGAATAATGGGGTTCATGTGTAGGAATGGGAATGGAAACGGGAATAATGGGGTTCATGTGTAGGAATGGGGGCTGGAAACGGGAATAATGGGGTTCAAGTGTAGGAATGGGGGCTGGAAACGGGAATAATGGGGTTCAAGTGTAGGAATGGGGCTGGAAACGGGAATAATGGGGATCACCTGTAGGAATGGGGCTGGAAATGGGAATAATGGGGTTCAAGTGTAGGAATGGGAGCTGGAAACGGGAATAATGGGGTTCATGTGTAGGAATGGGGGCTGGAAATGGGAATAATGGGGTTCGTGTGTAGGAATGGGGGCTGGAAGCTGGAATAAGAGGGTTGACCTGCAGGAACGGGGTTGGAAGCTGGAAAAAGGGATCAGGGGTAGGAGTGGGTTGAAAATGGAAATAATGGGGTTCACCTGTAGGAATGGGGGCTGGAAACTGGAAACGAGGAATCACTTGTAGGAATAGGGCTGGAAATGGGGAAAGGGCCTGGAATCAGGAATGGGGCTGGAAGCTGGAATGGGATTGGAATTGGTAATGGGGCCGGAATTGGGAGTGGGGCTGGTATCAGGAATGGGGCTGGGATTGGGAATGGGGCTGGAATCAGGAGTGGGGCTGGAATTGGGAATGGGGCTGGAAATGGGAATCTCACCGGCAGGAAGGGGTGTTTGGATCAGGAATGGGGCTCAAATCAGGAATGGGGCTGGGATTGGGAATCTCACCTGCAGGAAGGGACTGGAATTGGGAATGGAGCTGGAATTGGGAATGGGGCTGGGATTGGGAATGGGGATGGGATTGGGAATGGGGTTGGGGTCGGGAATCTCACCTGCAGGAAGGGATTGGAATTGGGAATGGAGCTGGGATTGGGAATGGGGATGGGATTGGGAATGGGGCTGGAATTGGGAATCTCACCTGCAGGAAGGGATTGGAATTGGGAATGGGGATGGGATTGGGAATTGGGATGGGATTGGGATTGGGGTTGGGGTCCGGAATCTCACCTGCAGGAAGGGGTGCTGGAATTGGGAATGGGGCTGGGATTGGGAATGGGGATGGGATTGGGAATGGGGCTGGAATTGGGAATCTCACCTGCAGGAAGGGGTGCTGGAATTTGTGCTCCTCCGTCCCATCGCAGCCGGGAGCGCTGAAGTTGTCGGCCCACCTGGGAGGGGTCAGGGCAGGGAATCGGGATCGGGGATCGGGGATCGGGATCGGGGATCGGGATCGGGATGGGGATCGGGACCGGGCCGTGCCCTGGGACAGCAGCGCCCCCAGGTGACACGGCCGGGGCCGGGATGTCCCCAGGGAAGGCGACACCGCCGGGGCTGTCCCGGCCTGAGCAGCCCTGGCTGGGATCCCGGGATTGAGTGACAGCCGGGAACGGGACACCGGGAACGGGACACCCCCTGTCCCAAAAATCCGGATCTGGGATCCCGCGATTGAGTGACAGCCGGGAACCGGACACCGGCACTGGGATACCGGGAACGGGACACCCCATGTCCCAAAAATCCGGATCCTGAGGGACACCGGGAACGGGACACCGGGAACGGGACACCCCCTGTCCCAAAAATCCGGATCTGGGATCCCGCGATTGAGTGACAGCCGGGAACGGGACACCGGGAACGGGACACCGGGATTGGGACACCGGGAACGGGACACCCCCTGTCCCAAAAATCTGGATCCTGAGTGACAGCCGGGAACGGGACACCGGGAATGGGACACCCCCTATCCCAAAAATCCGGATCCTGAGGGACACCGGGAACGGGACACCGGGAATGGGACACCGGGATTGGGACACCGGGAACGGGACACCCCCTGTCCCAAAAATCCGGATCTGGGATCCCGCGATTGAGTGCATGGGACACCGGGAATGGGACACCGGGAATGGGACACCGGGAACGGGACACTGGGAATGGGACACCCCATGTCCCAAAACTCCGGATCCCGAGGGACACCGGATCCATAAAATCCCTGGACGCCCCAGCCCCAGTTTGGGGTAAATCCCCCTTTTTTTGGGCTGCTCCAACCACCCTCTGGCCAAAGCAGGACGCTTTGGATGCGGATTTCCCATGCCACAGACCCCGAATGTCCCCCCGAATCCAGCCGGGAACATCCCCGACCCCCCAGGGGACCCCTCCCCTCCCGGTTTTCCGCCAATCCCGGCAGATTCGGGGCTGACTCATCCCCGGGGTGTCGCAAGAGGCTTTTTTGGGACCTCACGTGTCCCCTCCGCCTCAGTTTCCCCTTCCGGAGCTGGGATCGGCCGGGATGAGCCGGCCTGGCAGGTCCGCCCCGCCCGGGCACATTTGGGGATCGCCGCGGCTTGGCAATGACGTCACTGCCGCGCTTCCCGGGATTTTGGGGTGCGGGAGGAGCCGCACGGGCACCCGGGGCGGGGCTCCAGCCCAAAATGGGCTGGAGGAACCCAAATTCCCTCCCCGACCCCAAAAGGAGCCGGATCCCCGCCAAAAGGATCCCCCCTCCCCCTTGTGGGGGTGGGGACACCGAGGTGACCCCAAAGCCTCGGGGGGGGGTCCCCAAGGCCACTCACGGGGACACAACCGCGACACCGGGGGGCGGGGCGGGGCCCGGGGGATTTTGGGGGGGGATTCTGGGGGATTTTGGGGGACTCACTTGGCCGCCAGGGTGTTGATGGAGCCGGTGAGGAGCATGAGCGCGGCCAGGCCCAGCTGGTACCGGGACCACGCCATGGCCCCCCCACCACGGCACCGCCCTCCGCGGGGACACGCCCACACCGCGGGGACACGCCCCCGGGCACGCCCACACAGAGAGGACACTCCCCTGGTCACGCCCCCTAACGGGGGCACGCCCACATCAGGGACACGCCCGTGACAGGGACATGCCCATCGAGCACGCCCCCGTCAGCAGAATGTGGGCCACGCCCCTGGCCACGCCCCCTAACGGAAAAGCTCCGCCCCTACTTCTGCTGGCCGCACAGCAATGGGAAGGAATGCGTGGCGATACGCCCCCTAATTTGCATACCCACGCCCCCAGCCTCCAATGCTGCCGGTCCGGGGAATTCTGTCCCGGGCGTTCTGTACTGGGAATTCTGTCCCGGGAATTCTGTCCTGGAATTCTTTCCCGGAATTTCATCCCTGGAATTCTGTCCAGGTAATTCTGTCCTGGGAATTCTGTCCCGAGGATTCTGTCTTGAGAATTCTCTCCCGGGAATTCTGTCCCGGGGATTTTGTTCCGGGGAGTTCTGTCCCGGGAATTCTGTCCCCGGGAATTTTATTTTGAAAATTCTGTCCCGGGAGTTCTGTTCCGGGAGTTCAGTCCCAGGAATTTTGTCCTGGGATTTCTGTCACGGGGATTCTGTCCCAGGAATTCTGTCCCAGGGAGTCTGTCCTGGGAATTCTGTCCTGGGAGTTCTGTTCCGGGAGTTCTGTCCCAGGAATTCTGTCCCGGGGATTTTGTTCCGGGAATTCTGTCCCGGGGATTTTATTTTCAGAATTCTGTCCCGGGAATTCTGCCCCGGGGATTCTGTCCCGGGGATTCTGTCCGGGGAGTTCTGTCCCGGGAGTTCTGTCCCGGGAGTTCTGTTCCAGGGATTTTGTCCTGGGGATTCTGTCCGGGGAGTTCTGTTCCGGGAATCCTGTCCCGGGATTCTATCCCGAAGATTCTGTCCCGGGGATTCCGGTCCCGGGGATTCCCGTCCCGGCGCCACCGCCCCCGTGTCCCCCCCGTGTCCCCCCCCGCGTGCCCGGCAGGTGGCGCTGTCGGAGCGCGGCCGGGATCCATTCCCGGCATTCGGGACCCGCAGCGCCCGCCCAGGATAAACCCGGGATAAACCTCTCAGGGATAAACCTGACTGGGATAAACCCGGGATAAACCTAGCTGGGATAAACCTGTCTGGGATAAACCCGGGAAAAACCTGACTGGGATAAACCTGTCTGGGATAAACCCGGGATAAACCTGACTGGGATAAACCTGACTGGGATAAAACCCGGGATAAACCAGAGATAAACCTGTCTGGGATAAACCCGGGAAAAACCTGACTGGGATAAACCTGTCTGGGATAAACCCGGGATAAACCAGAGATAAACCTGTCTGGGATAAACCTAGCTGGAATAAACCTGTCTGGGATAAACCCGGGATAAACCTCTCTGGGATAAACCTGACTGGGATAAACCCGGGATAAACCTAGCTGGGATAAACCTGTCTGGGATAAACCCGGGAAAAACCTGACTGGGATAAACCTGACTGGGATAAACCTGACTGGGATAAACCCGGGATAAACCTAGCTGGGATAAACCTGTCTGGGATAAAACTGGGGAAAAACCTGACTGGGAAAAACCTGACTGGGATAAACCCGGGATAAACCTAGCTGGGATAAACCTGTCTGGGATAAACCCGGGAAAAACCTGACTGGGAAAAACCTGACTGGGATAAACCCGGGATAAACCTAGCTGGGATAAACCTGTCTGGGATAAACCCGGGAAAAACCTGACTGGGATAAACCTGTCTGGGATAAACCCGGGATAAACCTGACTGAGATAAACCTGTCTGGGATAAACCCGGGATAAACCTAGCTGGGATAAACCTGTCTGGGATAAACCCGGGAAAAACCTGACTGGGATAAACCTGACTGGGATAAAACCCGGGATAAACCAGAGATAAACCTGAACGGGATAAACCCGGGATAAACCTAGCTGGGATAAACCTGACTGGGATAAACCTGACTGGGATAAAACAGAGAGAAACCAGAGATAAACCTGACTGGGATAAATCCAGGAAAAACCTGACTGGGATAAACCTGACTGGGATAAAACAGAGATAAACCTGACTGGGATAAACCTGCCTGGGATAAAACTGGGGTAAACCTGCCCAGGATAAACCTGCCTGGGGTAAAGCTGCCGGGGATAAACCTGGGACAAACCTGCCTGAGATAAACCTGTCTGAGGTAAACCTGTCTGGGATAAACCTGTTTGTCATAAACCTGTTTGTCACAAACCTGTCTGGGATAAATCTGGGATAAACCAGGATAAACCTGTCTGGGATAAACCTGTCTGGGATAAACCCGGGATAAATCTGCCCGGGATAAGCCCTGGATAAACCTGCCCAGGATAAACTTGTCTGGTATAAACCCAGGATAAACATGCCTGGGATAAACCTATTTGGGATAAACCTGGGATAAACCTGCCCAGGATAAACCTATTTGGGATAAACCTGCCCAGGATAAACCTGGCTGGGACAAGCCTGCCTGAGATAAGCCGGCCTGGGATAAATGTGTCTGGAAAGACCTGACCAGGGTAAACTCGGGATAAATCTGACCAGGATAAACCTGCCTGGGATAAACCTGGGATAAACCTGCCTGGGATAAACTTGGGATAAACCTGCCCAGGATAAACCCAGGATGAACCTGCCCGGGATAATCCCGGGCAGCTCCTCCATCCCCCTGTTCCCTCCCGGGCCTCCCCCACAACCAGTGATGAATTGTTTTTCCGTACCTTTCCCACCCCTTTTCCTACCCCTTTTCCACCCCTTTTTTCCAC